>NC_000068.7:151106849-151434349 GCF_000001635.26 Mus musculus
ACAATTCATATGAGTTCTAACTCCTGCAGTTGTCCTATCTCAGTGTTTTCAAAATCTCTTTATAATTGGGTATGGAGATGTTCACCAGGGCCCTGACTTCTGTTCACAAAACACTGTGTTTTTGTAGCCTGAAATCTGGGTAACCCACAGCTTGTATTTCTGCCCAGCCATTCATATCCTGTTGAGATGGCAGAGATTTCTTCAGGGCACAAGGGATGTTTTGCACTGCCATGTGAACTAGAGATGGAGAGGCTTCCAAGATGACAGGAGCCCTGGCTTCCTGCAACCAAATCACTGTTTAAAAAAAACCTCTAAACAAGCTTGTGTCTCTTCGTGAGGAGGCGCAGCCAGCAGGTGCCATCTGGCAGAATCTCTTGGTGTTGTGAGGAATTGTGTACTGTTCTGTATCAGTTCTCTGCACACTGGTTGACTCCAGAGCTTGCCTTGTGCCTTTCTTTTCTTTTCTTTTCTTTTCTTTTCTTTTCTTTTCTTTTCTTTTCTTTTCTTTTCTTTTCTTTTCTTTTCTTTCTTTCTTTCTCTCTCTCTCTCTCTCTCTCTCTCTCTCTTTCTTTCCTTCCTTCCTTCCTTCCTTTCTTCTTTCTCTTTCTCTCTCTCTCTTTCTTTCTTTCTTTCTTTCTTATTAGATATTTTCTTTATTTACATGTCAAATGTTATCACCTTCGTAGTTTCCCCTCCAAAAATCCCCTATCCCCTACCCTCTCCCCCTGCTCCCCAACCCACCCACTCCCATTCCTGGTCCTGGAGTTCCCCTATATTGGGGCATAGAGCCTTTGCAGGACCAAGGGTCTCTCCTCTCATTGAATACTAACTAGGCCATCCTCTTCTACAGATATAGCTAGAGCCACAAGTTCCACCATGTGTTTTCTTTGATTGGTGGTATAGTTCCAAGGAGCTCTGAGGGTATTGTTTAGTTCATATTGGTGTTTTGTCTATGGGCCTTCAGTCCCCTTCAGATACCTGGGTATTTCTCTGGATCCTTCATTGGGGACCTTATGTTCTGTCCAGTGGATGACATTGAGAATCCTCTTCTGTAATTGCCAGGCACTGGCAGAGCCTCACAGGAGACATGCTTTCACATTTTGAGGAATCTCCACACTAGGTCTTATAATGGTTGTGTAGATGTTTGCTCTGCCAGCACTGTGCTAGGGTTTCTATTTCACATGCTGGAAAATTATTTTGTCCTTTGATAATGTCCACACTCGTTTCCTATGGTGACACTTATGACAACTCAATTATCAATGGTTTGCCATATTTCCTGGAAAAATGCAGTTCAATTCACAAATGCTAACTTATGCCTCGGCCTTAGTTTGTTGCCTCTAGTTTTCTAATATCAATTTTAGAGTTTTGGGTCTTCTTTAAGGTCTTCAGTCTATTTGGAGTTGATTTTTATGCAGGCAGAGACAAAGATGTAGATACAATCTTGTACATTAAGTGCCCAATTTTCTTTTAACCAACATTTGAGGTTTACATAGAAAAATTCCATGCCAGTCTGGGCTAAGAACTGAGATCATATCTGTACATAAATAAATACATAAATAGAAAATGCAGCAGATGAATAACTAGGATTCAAATAATTTTCCCTTTTCCAATCATCTCTTAACTATGGGATCACAAATAATTATGAAGATGCTGAAACAGGAGGTTGTTCAGCCTCTTGGATTCTAAACTATACTGAAGGTAAACATGAGCTCCATTTAAGTGTTAATTTGAGTGTTTTGTACAACATTTGCCTTCTATTAGAGACCTGGGGCATTTAGAAGTCAGCCTATACATGCACTCACTGATAAGTGGATATTAGCCCAGAAACTTAGAATATCCAAGATACAATTTGCAAAACACATGAAACTCAAGAAGAAGTAAGACCAGAGTGTGGATACTTGCTCCTTCTTAGAATAGGGAACCAAATACCCATGAAAGGAGTTACACAGTCAAAGTTTGGATCTGAGAAGGAAGGAAGGACCATCCAGAGACTGCCCCACCCAGGGATCCATCCCATATACAACCACTAAATCCAGACACTATTGCATATGCCAGAAATATTTTGCTGAAAGGACCCTGATATAGGTATCTCTTGTGAGGTTATGCTGGGGCCTGGCAAACACAGAAGTGAATGCTCACAGTCATCTATTGGATGGAACACAGGGCACCTAGTGAAGGACCCAAAGAACTAAAGGGGTCTGCAACCCTATAGGAAGAACAACAATATGAACTAACCAGTACCACCCAGAGTTGTGTCCCTAGTTGTATATGTAACAGAGGATGGTCTAGTCAGCCTTCACTGGGAGGAGAGGTCCTTGGTCTTGGGAAGATCATATGCCCCAGTACAGGGGAATGCCAGGGCCAGGAAGCAGGAGAGGCTGGGTTGCGGAGCAGGGCGGGTATAGGGGTCTCTGGAGATAATATTTGAAATGGAAATGAAGAAATTATCTAATAAAAAAAGAAAAAAGTCAGCCTATAACCAAAAATAATTGCCTATCACCCTCTGACATTAGAAAAATTAAGAATTTTATTTAATTGCTACAGTTGTTATCTCTCTATGATTTTGATAACCTGGTCTACCCTCATCACAGAGTAAGGCAATGGCTGATGAGACTCAGAGTAGCATCTTTTTAAAAATTTTTTTTATTAGTTATTTTTCTCATTTACATTTCCAATGCTATTTCCAAAGTACCCCATTCCCTCCCCCCCAATCCACTGCCCACCCACTCCCACTTCTTGGCCCTGGCGTTCCCCTGTACTGAGGCATACAAAGTTTGCACGACCAATGGGACTCTCTTTCCACTGATGGCCAGCTAGGCCATTTTCCGATTCATATGCAGCTAGAGACAGGAGCTATGGGGGGAGTATTGGTTAGTTCATATTGTTGTTCCACCTATAGGATTGCAGATCCCTTCAGCTCCTTGGGTACTTTCTCTAGCTCCTCCATTGGGGGCCCTGTGATCCATCCAATAGCTGACTGTGAGCATCCACTTCTGTGTTTGCCAGGCCCCGGCATAGTCTCACAAGAGACAGACATATCTGGGTCCTTTCAGCAAAATCTTGCTAGTGTATGCAATGGTGTAAGCCTTTGGAAGCTGATTATGGGATGGATCCATGGATATGGCAGTCTTTAGATGGTCCATCCTTTCTTCACAGCTCCAAACTTTATCTCTGTAACTCTTTCCATGGGTGTTTTCTTCCCAATTCTAAGAAGGGGCACAGTGTCCACACTTTGGTCTTCATTCTTCTTGAGTTTCAGGCATTTATCAAATTGTATCTTATATCTTGGGTATCCTAAGTTTTGGGGCTCATATCCACTTATCAGTGAGTACATATTGTGTGAGTTCCTTTGTGATTGTGTTACCTCACTCAGGATGATGCCTTCCAGGTCAAACCATTTGCCTAGGAATTTCATAAATTCATTCTTTTTAATAGCTGAGTAGTACTCCATTGTGTAAATGTACCACATTTTCTGTATCCATTCCTCTGTTGAGGAGCATCTGGGTTCTTTCCAGCTTCTGGCTATTATAAATAAGGCTGCTATGAACATAGTGGAGCATGTGTCCTTCTTACCAGTTGTAACATCTTATGGATATATGCCCAGGAGAGGTATTTGTTGGGAGCCGCCCCCACATTCGCCATCACAAGATGGCGCTGACATCCTGTGTTCTAAGTGGTAAACAAATAATCTGCGCATGTGCCAAGGGTATTTTACGACTACTTGTACTCTGCCTTTCCCGTGAACGTCAGCTCGGCCATGGGCTGCAGCCAATCAGGGAGTGATGCGTCCTAGGCTAAATATAACTCTCCTAAATAGGAAAGGGGTTTCGGTTTCAATAGAAGGGGCTTTCGCTTTTGGGGCTGGGGGTTTTGCGCTCCTAGCTCCTGAAGATGTAAGCAATAAAGTTTTGCCGCAGAAGATTCTGGTCTGTTGTGTTCTTCCTGGCCGGGCGTGAGAACGCTATTAAGAATTGGTGCTGAAATCCGGGACGAGAAAAAATCCGGGACGAAAAAATACAAGAAAACTCGGGACCGGCGCAAGGAAGATCCCTCATTCCAGAACCAGAACTGCGGGTCGCGGTAATAAAGGTTCCCGTAAAGCAGACTGTTGAGAAGGATTCAACTGCATGAATTCAGAACTTTTCAGCTGGGGAATGGCGGTAACCCGTAAGTATAGCTTTACAAGGTACGCCTGGCCTTGAACTTTCTAACAAAATTCAAGACAGTCTATCAGAAGTAAAGTGGAAAATAGCTTTACAAGGTACGCCTGGCCTTGAACTTTCTAAGGAAATTCAAGACAGTCTATCAGAAGTAAAGTGGAAAATGGCTTTGCAAGATATGTTTGGCCTTGAACTTTCTCTAGTGTTAGAAGCCCTTTTGTTCCTTTTCACATGTTATCAAGTGGTTAAGGCAGGGCGGATTCTAGATGAAATTCAGGACAATCTATCAGAAGTAAAGCGGGGAGAGAGAGTAGGAGCAAAGAGAAAATATGGTACACAAAATAAGCATACAGGCCTTTCCACGGGTCTTGAACCTGAGGAAAAGTTTAGGTCAGGTAAGAATACCTGGAGAGAGATTGGAAGGAAGGAGAAGGAAAAAGAAAAGAAAAAAGATCAATTAGAGAAGCCAGTTCTTAGTAGTTCTGAATCAGATGAAAAGGCTATTAGGGCCTGGAAGGCGCCCTCCCGAGCAGGTGAAGCCACTGGACAATAATGACAGAGGCAGGCTCTTGCAGCCTACAAGGTCTTATTGTCCACCCTAGAGTTGTAGATCAAGATTATAAAGGGGAACTTCAGGTTCTCTGTTCTTGTCCTCAAGTTGTTTTTTCTATATCACAAAGAGACAAAATAGCTCAACTAATAATTTTGCCAAGCCTACATGGCTGTTTTTTCTTCCTCTGGTATTCCTAGAGCTGCCAGAGAGATTGGTTCTACTGAAAATGATTCTGATTACTTAATAATGCCTTTAGATTGTTGTCAAATTTTGTCTACTCACGTAGGGGTAAACCCTCGTGGCGTCAGGCCATTACAGGTCTGACAAATGGATGTCACGCATATTTCCTCCTTTGAGAGAAATCAATATTTACATGTTTAGATAAGAAGAGATCACCTCCATACCTTAAATGATTTTCAAAAGCTGTTGGGAGATATTAATTGGCTCAGACCTTTTTTAAAGATTCCTTCCGCTGAGTTAAGGCCTTTGTTTGGTATTTTAGAAGGAGATCCTCATATCTCCTCCCCTAGGACTCTTACTCTAGCTGCTAACCAGGCCTTACAAAAGGTGGAAAAAGCCTTACAGAATGCACAATTACAACGTATTGAGGATTCGCAGCCTTTCAGTTTGTGTGTCTTTAAGACAGCACAATTGCCAACCGCAGTTTTGTGGCAGAATGGGCCATTGTTGTGGATCCATCCAAACGTATCCCCAGCTAAAATAATAGATTGGTATCCTGATGCAATTGCACAGCTTGCCCTTAGAGGCCTAAAAGCAGCAATCACCCACTTTGGGCGAAGTCCATATCTTTTAATTGTACCTTATACCGCTGCACAGGTTCAAACCTTGGCAGCCACATCTAATGATTGGGCAGTTTTAGTTACCTCCTTTTCAGGACAAATAGATAACCATTATCCAAAACATCCAATTTTACAGTTTGCCCAAAATCAATCTGTTGTTTTTCCACAAATAACAGTAAGAAACCCACTTAAAAATGGGATTGTGGTATATACTGATGGATCAAAAACTGGCATAGGTGCCTATGTGGCTAATGGTAAAGTGGTATCCAAACAATATAATGAAAATTCGCCTCAAGTGGTAGAATGTTTAGTGGTTTTAGAAGTTTTAAAAACCTTTTTAGAACCCCTTAATATTGTGTCAGATTCCTGTTATGTGGTTAATGCAGTAAATCTTTTAGAAGTGGCTGGAGTGATTAAGCCTTCCAGTAGAGTTGCCAATATTTTTCAGCAGATACAATTAGTTTTGTTATCTAGAAGATTTCCTGTTTATATTACTCATGTTAGAGCCCATTCAGGCCTACCTGGCCCCATGGCTCTGGGAAATGATTTGGCAGATAAGGCCACTAAAGTGGTGGCTGCTGCCCTATCATCCCCGGTAGAGGCTGCAAGAAATTTTCATAACAATTTTCATGTGACGGCTGAAACATTACGCAGTCGTTTCTCCTTGACAAGAAAAGAAGCCCGTGACATTGTTACTCAATGTCAAAGCTGCTGTGAGTTCTTGCCAGTTCCTCATGTGGGAATTAACCCACGCGGTATTCGACCTCTATAGGTCTGGCAAATGGATGTTACACATGTTTCTTCCTTTGGAAAACTTCAATATCTCCATGTGTCCATTGACACATGTTCTGGCATCATGTTTGCTTCTCCGTTAACCGGAGAAAAAGCCTCACATGTGATTCAACATTGCCTTGAGGCATGGAGTGCTTGGGGGAAACCCAAACTCCTTAAGACTGATAATGGACCAGCTTATACGTCTCAAAAATTTCAGCAGTTCTGCCGTCAGATGGACGTGACCCACCTGACTGGACTTCCATACAACCCTCAAGGACAGGGTATTGTTGAGCGTGCGCATCGCACCCTCAAAGCCTATCTTATAAAACAGAAGAGGGGAACTTTTGAAGAGACTTTACCCCGAGCACCAAGAGTGTCTGTGTCTATGGCACTCTTTACACTCAATTTTTTAAATATTGATGCTCATGGCCATACTGCGGCTGAACGTCATTGTTCAGAGCCAGATAGGCCCAATGAGATGGTTAAATGGAAAAATGTCCTTGATAATAAATGGTATGGCCCGGATCCTATTTTGATAAGATCCAGGGGAGCGGTCTGTGTTTTCCCACAGAATGAAGACAACCCATTTTGGATACCAGAAAGACTCACCCGAAAAATCCAGACTGACCAAGGGAATACTGATGTCCCTCGTCTTGGTGATGTCCAGGGCGTCAATAATAAAGAGAGAGCAGCGTTGGGGGATAATGTCGACATTTCCACTTCCAATGACGGTGATGTATAATGCTCATGTATTCTCCTGCTTTTTTACCACTAACTAGGAACTGGGTTTAGCCTTGATTCAGACAGCCTTGGCTCTGTCTGGACAGGTCCAGACGACTGACACCATTAACACTTTGTCAGCCTCAGTGACTACAGTCATAGATAAACAGGCCTCAGCTAATGTCATGATACAGGGAGGTCTCATGCTGGTTAATCAACTCATAGATCTTGTCCAGAAACAACTAGATGTATTATGGCAAATAGCTCAGCTGGGGTGTAAACAAAAGTTTCCGAGATTGTGTGTTACTTCCATTCAGTATGAGAATTTTACTAGGGCAGCTAATTTGTCAAAAAGTCTTTTTCAGTATATGTTACAGAATTGGACGGCTGAATTTGAACAGATCCTTCGGGAATTGAGACTTCAGGTCAACTCCACGCGCTTGGACCTGTCCCTGACCAAAGGATTACCCAATTGGATCTCCTCAGCATTTTCCTTCTTTAAAGAATGGGTGGGATTGATATTATTTGGAGATACACTTTGCTGTGGATTAGTGTTGCTTCTTTGGTTGGTCTGTAAGCTTAAGGCCTAAACTAGGAGAGACAAGGTGGTTATTGCCCAGGCGCTTGCAGGACTAGAACATGGAGCTTCCCCTGATATATCTATGCTTAGGCAATAGGTCGCTGGCCACTCAGCTCTTATATCCCATGAGGCTAGTCTCATTGCACGGGATAGAGTGAGTGTGCTTCAGCAGCCCGAGAGAGTTGCACGGCTAAGCACTGCAATAGAAGGGCTCTGCGGCATAAAATGAGCCTATTCTAGGGAGACATGTCATCTTTCAAGAAGGTTGAGTGTCCAAGTGTCCTTCTCTCCAGGCAAAACGAGACGGGAGCAGGTCAGGGTTGCTCTGGGTAAAAGCCTGTGAGCCTAAGAGCTAATCCTGTACATGGCTCCTTTACCTACACACTGGGGATTTGACCTCTATCTCCACTCTCATTAATATGGGTGGCCTATTTGCTCTTATTAAAAGAAAAGGGGGAGATGTTGGGAGCCGCCCCCACATTCGCCGTCACAAGATGGCGCTGACATCCTGTGTTCTAAGTGGTAAACAAATAATCTGCGCATGTGCCAAGGGTATTTTACGACTACTTGTACTCTGCCTTTCCCGTGAACGTCAGCTCGGCCATGGGCTGCAGCCAATCAGGGAGTGATGCGTCCTAGGCGAAATATAACTCTCCTAAATAGGAAAGGGATTTCGGTTTCAATAGAAGGGGCTTTCGCTTTTGGGGCTGGGGGTTTTGCGCTCCTAGCTCCTGAAGATGTAAGCAATAAAGTTTTGCCGCAGAAGATTCTGGTCTGTTGTGTTCTTCCTGGCCGGGCGTGAGAACGCTATTAAGAGGTATTGCTGGATCCTCTGGTAGTACTATGTCCAATTTTCTGAGGAACTGCCAGAATGATTTCCAGAGTGGTTGTACAAGCTTGCAATCCCACCAACAATGGAGGAGTGTTCCTCTTTCTCCACATCCTCACCAGCATCTGCTGTCACCTGAATTTTTGATCTTAGCCATTCTGACTGGAGTGAAGTGGAATCTCAGGGTTGTTTTGATTTGCATTTTCCTGATGATTAAGGATGTTGAACAAATTTTCAGGAGCTTCTCTGCCATTCGGTATTCCTCAGGTGAGAATTCTTTGTTCAGTTCTGAGCCCCATTTTTTAATGGGGTTATTTGATTTTCTGGAGTCCACCCTGTTCAGTTCTTTATATATATTGGATATTAGTCCCCTTTCTGATTTAGAAGAGGTAAAGATCTTTTCCCAATCTGTTGGTGGTCTTTTTGTCTAATTGACGGTGTCTTTTGCCTTTCAGAAGCTTTGCAACTTTATGAGGTCCCATTTATCGATTCTCGATCTTACAGCACAAGCCATTGCTGTTCTATTCAGGAATATTTCCCCTGTACCCATGTCTTTGAGGGTTTTCCCTACTTTCTCCTGTATAAGTTTCAGTGTCTCTGGTTTTTTTTTTTTTTGTTTTTTTAAAAATATTTTTATTAGCTATTTTCCTCATTTACATTTCCAATGCTATCCCAAAAGTCCCCCATACCCTCCCACCCACTCCCCTACCCACCCACTCCCACTTTTTGGCCTTGGCGTTCCCCTGTACTGGGGCATATAAAGTTTACAAGTCCAATGGACCTTTCTTTCCAGTAATGGCCTACTATGCCATCTTTTGATATATATTCAGCTAGAGTCAAGAGCTCCGGGGTACTGGTTAGTTCATAATGTTGTTCTACCTATAGGATTGCAGATCCCTTTAGCCTCTTGGGTACATTCTCTAGCTCCTCCATTGGGGGCCCTGTGATCCATCCAATAGCTGACTGTGAGCATCCACTTCTGTGTTTGCTAGGCCCCGGCATAGTCTCACAAGAGACATCTATATCTGGGTCCTTTCAGCAAAATCTTGCTAGTGTATATAATGGTGTCAGCGTTTGGAAGCTGATTATGGGATGGAACCCTGGATATGGCAGTCTCTAGATGGTCCATCCTTTCGACACAGCTCCAAACTTTGTCTCTGTAACTCCTTCAATGGGTGTTTTGTTCCCATTTCTTTTTTTTTCCATATTTTTTTTAATTAGGTATTTTCCTCGTTTACATTTTCAATGCTATCCCAAAGGTCCCCCATACCCACCCCCCCCAATCCCCTACCCACCCACTGCCCCTTTTTGGCCCTGGCGTTCCCCTGTACTGGGGCATATAAAGTTTGCAAGTCCAATGGGCCTCTCTTTGCAGTGATGACCGACTAGGCCATCTTTTGATACATATGCAGCTAAAGACAAGAGCTCCCAGGTACTGGTTAGTTCATATTGTTGTTCCACCTATAGGGTTGCAGTTCCCTTTAGCTCCTTGGGTAATTTCTCTAGCTCCTCCATTAGGGGCCCTGTGCCCCATCCAATAGCTGACTGTGATCATCCACTTCTGTGTTTGCTAGGCCCCGGCGTAGTCTCACAAGAGAGAGCTATATCTGGGTCCTTTCAGCAAAATCTTGATAGTGTATGCAATGGTGTCAGCATTTGGAAGCTGATTATCGGATGGATCCCTGCATATGGCAATCACTAGATGGTCCATCCTTTCGTCACAGCTCCAAATTTTGTCTCTGTAACTCCTTCTATGGTTGTTTTGTTCCCATTTCTAAGAAAGGGTAAAGTGTCCACACTTTGGTCTTCGTTCTTCTTGAATTTCATGTGTTTGGCAAGTTGTATCTTATATCTTGGGTATCCTAAGTTTCTGGGCTAATATCCACTTATCAGTGAGTCCATATTGTGCGAGTTCCTTTGTGATTGGGTTACTTCACTCAGGATGATACCCTCCAGGTCCATCCATTTGCCTAGGAATTTCATAAATTCATTCTTTTTAATAGCTGAGTAGTATTCCATTGTGTAAATGTACCACATTTTCTGTATCCATTCCTCTGTTGAGGGGCATCTGGGTTCTTTCCAGCTTCTGGCTATTATAAACAAGGCTGCTATGAACATAGTGGAGCATGTGTTCTTCTTACCGGTTGGGACATCTTCTGGATATATGCCCAGGAGAGGTATTGCGGGAACCTCCGGTAGTACTATGTCCAATTTTCTTTTTTTTTTTCATTTTTTATTAGGTATTTAGCTCATTTACATTTCCAATGCTATACCAAAAGTCCCCCATACCCACCCACCCCCACTCCCCTACCCACCCACTCCCACTTTTTGGCCCTGGCGTTCCCCTGTACTGGGGCATATAAAGTTTACAAGTCCAATGGGCCTCTCTTTGCAGTTATGGCCGACTAGGCCATCTTTTGATACATATGCAGCTAGAGTTAAGAGCTCCGGGGTACTGGTTAGTTCATAATCTTGTTCCATCTATAGGGTTGCAGATCCCTTTAGCTCCTTGAGTACTTTCTCTAGCTCCTCCATTGGGGGCCCTGTGATCCCTCCAATAGCTGACTGTGAGCATCCACTTCTGTGTTTGCTAGGTCCCGGCATAGTCTCACAAGAGAGAGCTATATCTGGGTCCTTTCAGCAAAACCTTGTTAGTGTATGCAATGGTGTCAGCATTTGGAAGCTGATTATGGGATGGATCCCTGCATATGGCAATCACTAGATGGTCCATCCTTTCGTCACAGCTCCAAATTTTGTCTCTGTAACTCCTTCTATGGGTGTTTTGTTCCCATTTCTAAGAAAGGGTAAAGTGTCCACACTTTGGTCTTCGTTCTTCTTGAATTTCATGTGTTTGGCAAGTTATATCTTATATCTTGGGTATTCTAAATTTCTGGGCTAATATCCACTTATCAGTGAGTCCATATTGTGCGAGTTCCTTTGTGATTGGGTTACTTCACTCAGGATGATACCCTCCAGGTCCATCCATTTGCCTAGGAATTTCATAAATTCATTCTTTTTAATAGCTGAGTAGTATTCCATTGTGAAAATGTACCACATTTTCTGTATCCATTCCTCTGTTGAGGGGCATCTGGGTTCTTTCCAGCTTCTGGCTATTATAAACAAGGCTGCTATGAACATAGTGGAGCATGTGTCCTTCTTACCGGTTGGGACATCTTCTGGATATGCCCAGGAGAGGTATTGCGGGATCCTCCGGTAGTACTATGTCCAATTTTCTGAGGAACTGCCAGACTGATTTCCAGAGTGGTTGTACAAGCTTGCAATCCCACCAACAATGGAGGAGTGTTCCCCTTTCTCCACATCCTTGCCAGCATCTGCTGTCACCTGAGTTTTTGATCTTAGTCATTCTGACTGGAGTGAAGTGGAATCTCAGTGTTGTTTTGATTTGCATTTCCCTGATGATTAAGGATGTTGAACATTTTTTCAGGTGCTTCTCTGCCATTCGGTATTTCTCAGGTGAGAATTCTTTGTTCAGCTCTGAGCCCCATTTTTTAATGGGGTTGTTTGATTTTCTGGAGTCCACCTTCTTGAGTTCTTTATATATATTGGATATTAGTCCCCTATCTGATTTGGGATAGGTAAAGATCCTTTCCCAATCTGTTGGTGGCCTTTTTGTCTTATTGACGGTGTCTTTTGCTTTGCAGAAGCATTGCAATTTTATGAGATCCCATTTATCGATTCTTGATCTTACAGCACAAGCCATTGCTGTTCTATTCAGGAATTTTTCCCCTGTACCCATATCTTCGAGGCTTTTCCCTACTTTCTCCTCTATAAGTTTCAGTGTCTCTGGTTTTATGAGGAGTTTCTTAATCCACTTAGATTTGACCTTAGTACAAGGAGATAGAAATGGATCAATTTGCATTCTTCTACATGATAACCGCCAGTTGTGCCAGCACCATTTGTTGAAAATGCTGTCTTTTTTCCACTGGATGGTTTAAGTTCCCTTGTCAAAGATCAAGTCAACATAGGTGTGTGGGTTCATCTCAGGGTCTTCAATTCTCTTCCATTGGTCTACTTGTCTGTCACTATACCAGTACCATGCAGTTTTTATCACAATTGCTCTGTAGTAAAGCTTTAGGTTATACATGGTGATTCCACCAGAGGTACTTTTATCCTTGAGAAGAGTTTTTGCTATCCTAGGTTTTTTGTTGTTCCAGATGAATTTGCACATTGCTCTTTCTACTTCGTTGAGGAATTGAGTTGGAATTTTGATGGGGATTGCATTGAATCTGTAGATTGCTTTTGGCAAGATAGCCATTTTTACAATGTTGATCCTGCCAATCCATGAGCATGGGAGATCTTTCCATCTTCTGAGATCTTCTGTAATTTCTTTCTTCAGGGACTTGAAGTTTTTATCATACAGATCTTTCACTTCCTTAGTTAGAGTCACGCCTAGGTATTTTATATTATTTGTGACTATTGAGAATGGTGTTGTTTCCCTAATTTCTTTCTCAGCCTGTTTATCTTTTGTGTACAGAAAGGCCATTGACTTGTTTGAATTAATTTTATATCCAGCTACTTCATTGAAGCTGTTTATCAGGCTTAGGTGTTCTCTGGTGGAATTTTTAGGGTCACTTATATATACTATCATATCATCTGCAAAAAGTGATATTTTGACTTCTTCCTTTCCAATTTGTATCCCCTTGATCTCCTTTTGTTGTCTAATTGCTATGGCTAGGACTTCAAGTACAATGTTGAATAGGTAGGGCGAGATGGACAGCCTTGTCTTGTCCCTGATTTTAGTGGGATTGCTTCCAGCTTCTCTCCATTTACTTTGATGTTGGCTATTGGTTTGCTGTAGATTGCTTTTATCATGTTTAGGTATGGGCCTTGAATTCCTGATCTTTCCAAGACTTTTATCATAAATGGGTTTTGGTTTTTGTCAAATGCTTTCTCCTCTTCTAATGAGATGATCATGTGGTTTTTGTCTTTGAGTTTGTTTATATACTGGATTACGCTGATGGATTTTCATATATTGAACCATCCTTGCATCCCTGGGATGAAACCTACTTGGTCAGGATGGATGATTGTTTTGATGTGTTCTTGGATTCGGTTAGCGAGAACTTTATTGAGGATTTTTGCATCAATATTCATAAGGGAAATTGGTTTGAAGTTCTCTATTTTGTTGGGTCTTTTTGTGGTTTAGGTATCAGAGCAATTGTGGCTTCATGCAATGAGTTGGGTAGAGTACCGTCTGTTTCTATTTTGTGAAATAGTTTGTGAAGAACTGGGATTAGAACTTCTTTGAAGGTCTGATAGAACTCTGCACTAAACCCATCTGGTCCTGGGCTTTTTTTGGTTGGGAGACTATTAATGACTGCTTCTATTTCTTTAGGGGACATGGGACTGTTTAGACCATTAACCTGATCCTGATTTAACTTTGGTACCTGGTATCTGTCTAGAAACTTGTCTATTTTATCCAGGTTCTCCAGTTTTGTTGAGTATAGCCTTTTGTAGAAGGATCTGATGTTGTTTTGGATTTCTTCAGGATCTGTGGTTATGTTTCCCTTTTCATTTCTGATTTTGTTAATTAGAATACATTCCCTGTGCCCTCTAGTGAGTCTGGCTAAGGGTTTATCTATTTTGTTGATTTTCTCAAAGAACCAGCTCCTAGATTGGTTGATTCTTTGAATAGTTTTTCTTGTTTCCACTTGGTTGATTTCACCCCTGAGTTTGATTATTTCCTGCTGTCTACTCCTCTTGGGTGAATTTGCTTCCTTTTGTTCTAGAGCTTTTAGGTGTGTTGTCAAGCTGCTAATGTTTGCTTTCTCTAGTTCCTTTTTGGAGGTACTCAGAGCTATGAGTTTTCCTCTTAGAAATGCTTTCATTGTGTCTCATAAGTTTGGGTATGTTGTGGCTACATTTTCATTAAACTCCAAAAAGTCCTTAATTTCTTTGTTTATTCCTTCCTTGACCAAAGTATCATTGAGAAGAGTGTTGTTATTTTCCATGTGTGTGTTGGCTTTCTATTTTTTATTTTGTTATTGAAGATCAGCCTTAGTCCATGGTGATCTGATAGGATGTATGGGACAATTTCAATATTTTTGTATCTGTTGAGGCCTGTTTTGTGACCAATTATATAGTCAGTTTTGGAGAAGGTCCCATGAGGTGCTGAGAAGAAGGTACATCGTTTTGTTTTAGGATAAAATGTTCTGTAGATATCTGTTAAATCCATTTGTTTCATAACTTCTGTTAGTTTCACTGTGTCCCTGTTTAGTTTCTGTTTCCATGTTCTGTCGGTTGGTGAAAGTGGTGTGTTGAAATCTCCCACTATTATTGTGTGAGGTGCAATGTGTGCTTTGAGCTTTACTAAAGTTTCTTTAATGAATGTGACTGCCCTTGCATTTGCAGCATAGATATTCAGAATTTTGAGTTCCTCTTGGAGGATTTTACCTTTGATGAGTATGAAGTGTCCCTCCTTGTCTTTTTTGATAAGTTTGGGTTGGAAATTGATTTTATTAGATATTAGAATGGCTACTCGAGCTTGTTTCTTCAGACCATTTGCTGGGAAAATTGTTTTCCAGCCTTTCACTCTGAGGTAGTGTCTGTCTTTTTTCCTGAGATGGGTTTCCTGTAAGCAGTAAAATGTTGTTTAGCCAGTCTGTGAGTCTATGTCTTTTTATTGGGGACCTGAGTCCATTGATATTAAGAGATATTAAAGAAAAGTAATTGTTGCTTCTTTTTATTTTTGTTGTTAGAGTTGCCATTCTGTTCTTGTGGCTGTCTTCTTTTTGGTTTGTTGAGGGATTACTTTCTTGCTTTTTCTAGGGCGTGATTTCCGTCCTTGTATTTTTTTTTTCTGTTATCCTTTGAAGGGCTGGATTCGTGGAAAGATAATGTGTGAATTTGGTTTTGTCCTGGAATACTTTGGTTTCTCCATCTATGGTAATTGATAGTTTGGCCGGGTAAAGTAGCCTGGGCTGGCATTTATGTTCTCTTAGTGTCTGTATAACATCTGTCCAGGCTCTTCTGGCTTTCATAGTCTCTGGTGAAAAGTCTGGGTAATTCTGATAGCCCTGCCTTTATATGTTACTTGACCTTTCTCCCTTACTGCTTTTAGTATTCTATCTTTATTTAGTGCATTTGTTGTTCTGATTATTATGTGTTGGGAGGAATTTCTTTTCTGGTCCAGTCTATTTGGAGTTCTGTAGGCTTCTTGTATGTTCATGTGCATGTCATTCTTTAGGTTTGGGAAGTTTTCTTCTATAATTTTGTTGAAGATATTTGCTGGCACTTTAAGTTGAAAATTTTCATTCTCATCAACTCCTATTATCCGTAGGTTTGGTCTTCTCATTGTGTCCTGGATTTCCTGGATGTTTTGAGTTAGGATATTTTTGCGTTTTGTATTTTCTTTGATTGTTGTGCCGATGTTCGCTATGGAATCTTCTGCACCTGACATTCTCTCTTCCATCTCTTGTATTCTGTTGCTGATGCTCACATGTATGGTTCCAGATTTCTTTCCTAGGGTTTCTATCTCCAGCGTTGCCTCACTTTGGGTTTTCTTTATTGTGTCTACTTCCCTTTTTATGTCTTGGATGGTTTTATTCAATTCCATCACCTGTTTGGTCGTGTTTTCTTTCAATTCTTTAAGGAATTTTTGTGTTTCCTCTTTAAGGTCTTCTACCTGTTTTGCTGTGTTCCCCTGTATTTCTTTAAGTGAGTTATTAAAGTCCTTCTTGATGTCCTCTACCATCATCATGAGATATGCTTTTAAATTCGGGTCTTGATTTTAGGGTGTGTTGGGGTGCCCCGGACTAGGTGAGGTGGGAGTGCTGCGTTCTGATGATGATGAGTGGTCTTGATTTCTGTTAGTAGGATTCTTACGTTTGCCTTTCGCCATCTGGTAATCTCTGAAGCTAGTTGTTATAGTTATCTCTGGTTAGAGCTTGTTCCTCAGGTGACTCTGTTAGCCTCTATCAGCATACCTGGGAGACTAGCTCTTTCCTTTGTTTCAGTGGTCAGAGTATTCTCTGCAGGCAAGCTCTCTTCTTGCAGGGAAGGTGCCCAGATATCTGGTGTTCGAACCTGCCTCCTGGCAGAAGTTGTGTTCCACTCACCAGAGGTCTTAAGATCTAGTGGAGGGTCCTGTGAGGACGTTGTGGGTTTCTGGAAACTCTGCATGCAAGGAACCCCAGTGCTGGAGTGGACCGGAAGGGACTTGTTCCCCTGATCAGGCCGAGTTATCTGCTTCCCTAGTTAATGCAGTCTCAGGTCCCGCGCGATTGGATTGGAGCAGATGCTGTGTTCCACTCACCAGAGGTCTTAGGATCCCGTGGGGGATCTTGTGTGGGACCTTGCGGTTGTCAGGAGACTCCGCGGGTAAGGCACCCCGGTGCTGGAGAGGACCAGAAGGGCAGATTAGTCTTCAGTCCAACTCCCAACAATGGTCAGTAGCAGCTGTGAATGAAGTAAAAAAATCTAGCAGTTGTTCAGTCCCACACTGCAAGCAGGCGAAGGAGAGATGTGCCACTAGGGCACATTTATCCACTAGGGCACAATAGATCAATCCTCTGGGCAGTTCACTGAAGAACACAAGTCAAAAATAAGTACAGAAAAAGATATTCAGCACCCCACACCTAGAGGCATTGTTGCTTTGGCTCTGTGTTCCATGTGTATCAGTAGAAGGCAGAGAAGAGAGAGGCTAGTCTGTACTCAGCACACTGACTTGTAAACATTCTGTACCTAATTATTGGTACCCTGACATTCCTTGAAAAAAAATGTCCTTCTGACCCAGACTGGGTTCCAGTGTGGGGAGTGAGCCCAAGACAGACAACCCCCATGTGGGCCCACTTTAGTTGCCGGAATCAGGAGTGAGTACAAGATGACTATCAGTATAGCCCCACGGAACCCAGACAGGGAGCTGACCTGGGATGACCACCAGTTTGGTGCTGTGCTGACCTGGGGGAGCAGACTATGCCAGAGGTGAAGTCAGAGGAGTAGATCTGGTCCTGCAGATCTAAACTACAGGGTCTCCATGGCACAAGGTAACAGAATTATGTGGGGAAGGACATCGGGAGGTCCCAGTGAGAATAAAGTTAATTTTGTGGTAGAAGACAGAAGCTTGAGGGCACACACAGAATTTAGAAAGTGTATAAATATAACTAACAGGCAGTGGACAACCCTCTGGCATTGGTTCACCTTGCCACTTTCTTTGCTAGCCTTTGTTGAGTTTTGCTGACCCTGGTCTGCTCTGGCAATGCTCTCTCTGGCACTGGTTTGCTTTGCCTTCTTTACTGATCATTACTTGTCATGACTTAGTAGAGAGAAATACACCAAAGAACTTATTGTGATATTTTGGTGGCTCCTTGCCACTTCCTTGGACTTGGGCAGATTTGCAGAGCCTCAAGGTTTCTTCTGAATCAAACTGCCATTGCTGATTCAAGAATGGTGCTTGGCAGTACATCCAGCTGCCACTATGATTTGTGTAAACTGAACTGTTGATATCCTGACAACAACAACTGGAATCCCATCAAAGAACTATTTCTAAAGAGGTCTACACCATACTTTTCCCTATTAACCATTCCTTTCCACTAGCTCTGATGGATAGTGGACTAGAAGGGAGGTCAAAGTGTTTCAGAACCCATATAAAGTAGGCTTTGAAAAATCTAAGCCTACTGTACAGAGACAATGGTTATCCATCTTTTCTTGCTTAACCAGTAAGCATAGGTAGTTGCTTTTGAAAAAAAAAAAAACAACTCATTGATTTTAAAAGGCTACCTTTCCCCATGACTGCCATTTCTTAATTACATTTATAAAGTAATTGGCTTACATGACAATACATTCCCTGTTTTCACTCTAGTTTTTTTTTTACAGTGCATATTCAATTTACATTTTTACTAGTGAATATTTTATTTATGTATTTAAAGGAATTCACTATGATATTTCAGTGTATGAATGTGGACTTTGACCATATTCATTCCCTCTACTTCTTTCTTATTTATCTTTTCATATCTTAGGAGAGCCCTGTTTACTTAAAATCATCACCATTAACTTTATAATATATTTTTTAAACTTGAAAAAATATTTATTCATTTACATGCGTGCTCTGTCTGCATGTATACCTGCTGCCAGAAGAGGGCATCAGAACCCTTACATCGGTGGTGATGAACCACCATGTGTTTGCTGAGAATTGAACTCAGGACCTCTGGAAGAACAGTCAGTGGCATCTCACTAGTCTATTATATATTTTTTAATTTAGTACTATTTTAATAAAATTATTAGATATTTTCTTTGTGGGACCACACATCTATAAAATCTTTTCAGGCAAGCATTAAGTAGGCAAAATATTAAGAATATCTAAGGTACTGGCTTTATATTATTAAATTTCTGGATTCATCATTGTTTCTACCATGCATAAAATTTATAGCCTATTTGAAAACAGTGTTTTCTCGACAAGGATATTCAACTTTGAATACAAGGGATATTGTGAAGGGACAGACACAGGAACAACTAATAATATCATAACATCTGTTGAGGGCAAAAGTAAAGAGAAAAATAACATTGTGTGCATTATTTGATAAAATAGAAAATAGCAGATCTTTTGTTGCCATTTCCATAAAAGTATTTTTATTGGAAATCTAAAAATCCATTTGGAAAATATTCCAACAAATCCTCCTCATATTAGGGAAACTCTTTCACTTTTATCAATTTTTTAAAAATTGATGCATGTGTTCCATATTTATATACTTTCTATTTTTGTGTCTCTCAACTCAAATCCATGACCTCTTTTTCTTTAACTGTTTTTGCTACATGGTACAAGATTGTATATTCTAGGAAATTCTAATCATAACTCTTGACCATATGGTTTTCTAGACAAGATCTGAATGATGACAACCCAGGTTGCTGTGGCAGCATGGTCAGGAGAACTCTCACAAGAGCAGTACAAGAAATGTTAGAGGCAATTAATGACCATTAAAGAGGAAAATTGAGTGTTCTCTATGGATGAACCCTGTAATGGGATATCTAATACCAGGTGGTCAGCCAGCCCATAAAATATTTTCATATGGAAACACTAAATGGACTCACCCATTTGTATGTATACATCTATTTGTTTTTTTTTATATATATATAAAATGTTAACTAAAAAAGGAAATTCCTTTTTGAAAAGAAATAAGCTTTCCCAGGGCCTACCACGCAGGTGTGAGAACTGTACATGTGGAAACCTCACTGGAGGTGGGTTACATTTAAGTGTTACAAAGAAGAATAAGAGAGGACAAGACAAGTCCCTTGTTCATGCCCATATTGCTCTCTTGACAGCCCTGAATGTCAGCCCAGAATTCTGGCTCCACAGCTCTTGGAAATATGCTGTGATAGCAGTCTTTATCTCCAAGGGTTTGTATGCCAACAATAGCAGAGGATTCCAAATCAGTCAGTTTATGGTGATAATAGATAAAATTCGTTTTTGATGGTCCAACACATTCTGAGAATAAAGACATTATCTGGGCAATTTGGGAAATCTGCTTTCCATGAACTAGGTACCCTCCCTCCCTCCCTCTTTCCCTCCTTCCCTCCTTCCCTCCTTCCCTCCATCTCTCCCTCCCTCCCCCGAAAAAGGGCTGACTGGGCAATCTTTTATGTTTTTAGCTATTTATCTGTACTTCAGAACTTACTCGGCCATACTGTAGGATCTTTAAACCTCGTTTTCTCTACTATATTGCCAATATTCAATTTTCTCTCATGTATAAACAAATTCCCTTCTTCCTAGAACCTAAACAACTGTGCAATTGACACACCTGGAATTCTGGATAACCTTGGAATACAAATGGGGACACGAACCTCCTCCACTGGGAAAACTGAAGCTCACTGTGTTGTGTGCTCACTGCAAACTCAAGTTGGACTGTCTTTCTACCCGAAATGATGACTTTATTCTTTCCTGTATTGCATGTAGGTAGGAGAAAGGGGCCTTCCATGTCTTTCTACCTGAAATGATGACTTTATTCTTTCCTGTATTGCATGTAGGTAGGAGAAAGGGGCCTTCCATGTTTTTAATCCCCGTTGATGTTGGGGGCACAAAGGACTCTGGGTGAGGCAGCTGTGGTGCATTATATTTGAACAGCAAAGGCTTCTGGGTGAGGCAGTTGGTGTGCATTATATTCGAGCGCAAAGGCTTCTGGGTAAGGCAGTTAACAAACTTTGCCGTTGCTCCTGCGCAAAGGCCTCTGGTTGAAGCCGTTGGTGGGCAGTGCTGCTGCCTGTTTTTGGACTCCTTTGGACGCCAGGGCTGTAAACTCAAGCGGGTTGTCGTTTCAAATGAAAAGTGGGTAAATGTAGTAAATGTCTAAAATTTTAGCCGTCTAAAAGTTTAGACGTTTAACTAAAGTATCTGATATCTACCTAATAGAAATATTTACTGCAGGAGAACGTTACTGTGTTTTTTTTTTTTTTTTCACCTTTATATGAGCTTCTTGGCTACAAGCGTTGGTTTCTTAAACCAGGTGTAGTACACAGTGCAGCACCATTTAATTTCCTTACTTGAGTTGTAAAGTAGTTAAGAGCATAGCCTGCCCATTACATTTTTGTACATATCTGAAGCAGGTTACTCCATTTAAAGACACCTTCTTTATGATGGAAGGATATGCCAGCAATTAATGGCGGAAAGTTTTCAGAGGAGGGAGGGGAAGTAAGATTTCTAGGACTGCTGTAACAAACTTGAGTTAAGGTAAATATTTATTTATTTATTTATTTATTTATTTATTTATTTATTTATTTATTTATGAGACAGGGTTTCTCTGTGTAGCCCTGGCTGTCCTGGAACTCACTTTGTAGACCAGGCTGGCCTAGAACTCTGAAATCCGTCTGCCTCTGCCTCCCAAGTGCTAGGATTAAAGGCATGCACCACCACTGCCCTGCTAAGGTAAACAAATTGCCTCACACACTGGTGTCTAGGAGTGTAAAAGCAAGGTTTTGTCCGGGCTGGGTGCTCTGGAAGGTCTTAGCTTATGTTAGCTTCAGATGTTGGTTTGCAATACTAGGTGTCTCTTGGCTTTTGGATCACCATCACTACACTGTCTGCCTGTTTTTCCATTAAACTATGTGCTTTACTTTGTAAATGAAATCCACGGGATTAGAGCCCACTCTAATCTCATGAATTCAACTTGGTTACATCTTGAAAGATTCTTAGCATGGTTGAATCTAAACTGTGCCCCATAGACTTGTGTTTTGAATTCTTGTTTGGTCTTCTCTCAAGCTTTGCTATTTGGGGAGAATTTGGAAGTTTCTGGACAATGGAAGGTGGGTCTTACTGGTTTTGACCCATGAAAATATCTTAGATTCTCTCTGCTTCTTTGACCCCTGCAGTGTGTGTGAATAGTGCTGTGTCCTCCACTCTGCTGCCACTATGTCCTTGTGCTCAAGCTCACAGGGTCAAGCAAATATAAACACTGGTACAGTTTGTCAAAATAATTAAGTCATCTCTTCCATTACGTTTATCAGAAATCTGTCACAACTATGCAAAATAACTAATACACCCTTAGTTCTAACATTGTTGCCTTAACAGGTTCTGTAGTTAGAACTTAACACATAATTTTAGGAGCAAGGAATTCAATCTACTGAAACATACAATCATAATAGCAGTTGCCATAAAAATTACCTTTGACCAAGGAGAATGTCAATTGGTAAAGTGCTCTTGGTTGTGAGAATGAAGACCTTATTCTTGATACCCTGCACCTATGTAGACTAGGTAAGTAGTTTTGCTGATTATCCTGGCCCTGGGGAGAGGGAGACCATCTTCCCTAGAGCTCACTGGCTTGCCAGTCTACCTAAGTTGGTGATTCCCAAGTGGCAGTGAGAGAGTCTGCCACGAAGGACAGGGTAGAAAACCATAGGGTGAGT
The DNA here is from genome assembly GCF_000001635.26 of Mus musculus. NCBI lineage: Eukaryota > Metazoa > Chordata > Mammalia > Rodentia > Muridae > Mus > Mus musculus. The sequence continues at coordinate 151,129,114 of NC_000068.7, forward strand.
GGCTCCTGAAGCGTTTGATATTTGGTTTCTGTGCATGCAATATCCCTCCTGCTTCCAATATCTTCATTTTAACTGTCTTGCTATCCTGTTCACTTCTCTTGGTTTTTCTTGGGGGGGGGTTGGTTGGAGGAGGAAAGGGTTTATTCAGCTTACACTTCCACATTACTGTTCATTATAGAAGGAAGTCAGGATAGGAACTCACACAGGGTGGGAACTTGGAGGCAGGAGTGGATGCAGAGCCATGGAGGAATGTTGCTTACTGGCTTGCTTAACCCTGCTTTGCTTGCCTTTTTTTTTCCTTCAGTCTCAAATCTATGGTGTTTTTATTTCAAATACAATTTATTTTTTTAACTATCTTGTGTAGACTTTTTTTTTTTACCATTTGTTTTTTTTGTTAGACATTTTCTTCATTTATAGTTTAAATGCTATCCCTGAAGCCCCCCTCCCTTCCCCTCTCCTCCTGCTCCCCAACCCACCCACTCCCACTTTCTGGCCCTGGCAATCCTCTGTATTGGGGCATAATGACCTTTGCAGTACCAAGGGCTTCTCCTCTCACTGATGGCCAACTAGGCCATCCTCTGCTACATATGCAGCTAGAGACACAGTTCTGGGGGTCCTGGTTAGTTCATATTGTTGTTCCTCCTATAGGGTTGACCATTTTTTTCCATTTTTTATTAGGTATTTAGCTCATTTACATTTCCAATGCTATACCAAAAGTCCCCCATACCCACCCATCCCCACTCCCCTACCCACCCACTCCCCCTTTTTGGCCCTGGCATTCCCCTGTACCGGGGCACACAAAGTCTGCGTGTCCAATGGGCCTCTCTTTCCAGTGATGGCCGACTAGGCCATCTTTTGATACATATGCAGCTAGAGTCAAGAGCTCCGGGGTACTGGTTAGTTCATAATGTTGTTCCACCTATAGGGTTGCAGATCCCTTTAGCTCCTTGGGTTCTTTCTCTAGCTCCTCCATTGGGAGCCTTGTGATCCATCCATTAGCTGACTGTGAGCATCCACTTCTGTGTTTGCTAGGCCCCGGCATAGTCTCACAAGAGATAGATACATCTGGGTCCTTTTGATAAAATCATCCTAGGGAATGCAATGGTGCCAGCGTTTGGATGCTGATTATGGGGTGGATCCCTGGATATGGCAGTCTCTACATGGTCCATCCTTTCATCTCAGCTCCAAACTTTGTCTCTGTAACTCCTTCCATGGGTGTTTTGTTCCCAATTCTAAGGAGGGGCATAGTGTCCACGCTTCAGTCATCATTCTTCTTGAGTTTCATGTGTTTAGCAAATTGTACCTTATATCTTGGGAATCCTAGGTTTGGGGCTAATATCCACTTATCAGTGAGTACATATTGTGTGAGTTCCTTTGTGAATGTGTTACCTCACTCAGGATGATGCCCTCCAGGTCCATCCATTTGGCTAGGAATTTCATAAATTCATTCTTTTTAATAGCTGAGTAGTACTCCATTGTGTAGATGTACCACATTTTCTGTATCCATTCCTCTGTTGAGGGGCATCTGAGTTCTTTCCAGCTTCTGGCTATTATAAATAAGGCTGCTATGAACATAGTGGAGCATGTGTCCTTCTTACCAGTTGGGGCATCTTCTGGATATATGCCCAGGAGAGGTATTGCTGGATCCTCCGGTAGTACTATGTCCAATTTTCTGAGGAACCGCCAGACTGATTTCCAGAGTGGTTGTACAAGCCTGCAATCCCACCAACAATGGAGGAGTGTTCCTCTTTCTCCAAGTCCACGCCAGCATCTGCTGTCACCTGAATTTTTGATCTTAGCCATTCTGACTGGTGTGAGGTGGAATCTCAGAGTTGTTTTAATTTGCATTTCCCTGATGATTAAGGATGTTGAACATTTTTTCAGGTGCTTCTCTGCCATTCGGTATTCCTCAGGTGAGAATTCTTTGTTCAGTTGTGAGCCCCATTTTTTTTTCCATTTTTTATTAGGTATTTAACTCATTTACATTTCCAATGCTATACCAAAAGTCCCCCATATCCACCCACCCCCACTCCCCTGCCCACCCACTCCCCCTTTTTGGCCCTGGTATTCCCCTGTACTGGGGCATATAAAGTTTGCAAGTCCAATGGGCCTCTCTTTCCAGTGATGGCCGACTAGGCCATCTTTTGATATATATGCAGCTAGAGTCAAGAGCTCCGGGGTACTGGTTAGCTCATAATGTTGTTCCACCTATAGGGTTGCAGATCCCTTTAGCTCCTTGGGTTCTTTCTCTAGCTCCTCCATTGGGAGCCCTATGATCCATCCATTAGCTGACTGTGAGCATCCACTTCTGTGTTTGCTGGGCCCCGGCATAGTCTCACAAGAGACAGCTACATCTGCGTCCTTTCAATAAAATCTTGCTAGTGTATGCAATGGTGTCAGCGTTTGGATGCTGATTATGGGGTGGATCCCTGGCTATGGCAGTCTCTACATGGTCCATCCTTTCATCTCAGCTCCAAACTCCGTCTCTGTAACTCCTTCCATGGGTGTTTTGTTCCCAAATCTAAGGAGGGGCATAGTGTCCACACTTCAGTCTTCATTCTCCTTGAGTTTCATGTGTTTAGCAAATTATATCTTATATCTTGGGTATCCTAGGTTTGGGGGTAATATCCACTTATCAGTGAATACATATTGTGTGAGTTTCTTTGTGAATGTGTTACCTCACTCAGGATGATGCCCTCCAGGTCCATCCATTTGGTGAGCCCCATTTTTTAATGGGGTTGTTCGATTTTCTGAAGTCCACCTTCTTGAGTTCTTTATATATGTTGGATATTAGTTCCCTATCTGATTTAGGATAGGTAAAGATCCTTTCCCAATCTGTTGGTGGTCTTTTTGTCTTATTGACGGTGTCTTTTGCCTTGCAGAAACTTTGGAGTTTCATTAGGTCCCATTTGTCAATTCTCGATCTTACAGCACAAGCCATTGCTGTTCTGTTCAGGAATTTTTCCCCTGTGCCCATATCTTCAAGGCTTTTCCCCACTTTCTCCTCTATAAGTTTCAGTGTCTCTGGTTTTATGTGAAGTTCCTTGATCCACTTAGATTTGACCATAGTACAAGGAGATAAGTATGGATCGATTCGCATTCTTCTACACGATAACATCCAGTTGTGCCAGCACCAATTGTTGAAAATGCTGTCTTTCTTCCACTGGATGGTTTTAGCTCCCTTGTCGAAGATCAAGTGACCATAGGTGTGTGGGTTCATTTCTGGGTCTTCAATTCTATTCCATTGTTCTACTTGTCTGTCTCTATACCAGTACCATGCAGTTTTTATCACAATTGCTCTGTAGTAAAGCTTTAGGTCAGGCATGGTGATTCCACCAGAGGTTCTTTTATCCTTGAGAAGAGTTTTTGCTATCCTAGGTATTTGTTATTCCAGATGAATTTGCAAATTGCTCCTTCTAATTCGTTGAAGAATTGAGTTGGAATTTTGATGGGGATTGCATTGAATCTGTAGATTGCTTTTGGCAAGATAGCCATTTTTTACAATGTTGATCCTGCCAATCCATGACCATGGGAAATCTTTCCATCTTCTGAAATCTTTAATTTCTTTCTTCAGAGATTTGAAGTTTTTATCATACAGATCTTTCACTTCCTTAGTTAGAGTCACGCCAAGATATTTTATATTACTTGTGACTATTGAGAAGGGTGTTGTTTCCCTAATTTCTTTCTCAGCCTGTTTATTCTTTGTATAGAGAAAGGCCATTGACTTGTTTGAGTTTATTTTATATCCAGCTACTTCACCGAAGCTGTTTATCAGGTTTAGGAGTTCTCTGGTAGAATTTTTAGGGTCACTTATATATTCTATCATATCATCTGCAAAAAGTGATATTTTGACTTCCTCTTTTCCAATTTGTATCCCCTTGATCTCCTTTTGTTGTCGAATTGCTCTGGCTAATACTTCAAGTACTATGTTGAAAAGGTAGGGAGAAAGTGGGCAGCCTTGTCTAGTCCCTGATTTTAGTGGGACTACTTCCAGCTTCTCTCCATTTACTTTGATGTTGGCTACTGGTTTGCTGTAGATTGCTTTTATCATGTTTAGGTATGGGCCTTGAATTCCTGATCTTTCCAAAACTTTTATCATGAATGGGTGTTGGATCTTGTCAAATGCTTTTTCTGCATCTAACGAGATGATCATGTGGTTTTTGTCTTTGAGTTTGTTTATATAATGGATTACATTGATGGATTTTCTTATATTAAACCATCCCTGCGCTCCTGGAATAAAACCTACTTGGTCAGGATGGATGATTGCTTTAATATGTTCTTGGATTCGGTTAGCAAGAATTTTATTGAGGATTTTTGCATCGATATTCATAAGAGAAATTGGTCTGAAGTTCTCTATCTTTGTTGGGTCTTTCTGTGGTTTAGGTATCAGAGTAATAGTGGCTTCATAAAATGAGTTGGGTAGAGTACCTTCTACTTCTATTTTGTGAAATAGTTTGTGCAGAACTGGAATTAGATCTTCTTTGAAGGTCTGATAGAACTCTGCACTAAACCCGTCTGGTCCTGGGCTTTTTTTGGCTTGGAGACTATTAATAACTGCTTCTATTTCTTTAGGTGATATGGGACTGTTTAGATGGTCAACTTGATCCTGACTCAACTTTGGTACCTGGTATCTGTCCAGAAATTTGTCCATTTCGTCCAGGTTTTCCAGTTTTGTTGAGTATAACCTTTTGTAGAAGGATCTGATGCTGTTTTGGATTTCTTCAGGATCTGTTGTTATGTCTCCCTTTTCAGTTCTGATTTTGTTAATTAGGATTTTGTCCCTGTTCCCTTTAGTGAGTCTAGCTAAGGGTTTATCTATCTTGTTGATTTTCTCAAAGAACCAACTCCTCGTTTGGTTAATTCTTTGAATAGTTCTTCTTGTTTCCACTTGGTTGATTTCACCCCTGAGTTTGATTATTTCCTGCCGTCTACTCCTCTTGGGTGAATTTGCTTCCTTTTTTTCTAGAGCTTTTAGATGTGTTGTCAAGCTGCTAGTATGTGCTCTCTCCCGTTTCTTCTTGGAGGCACTCAGATCTATGAGTTTCCCTCTTAGAAATGCTTTCATTGTGTCCCAAAGTTTTGGGTACATTGTGGCTTCATTTTCATTAAACTCTAAAAAGTCTTTAATTTCTTTCTTTATTCCTTCCTTGACCAAGGTATCATTGAGAAGAGTGTTGTTCAGTTTCCACGTGAATGTTGGCTTTCCATTATTTATGTTGTTATTGAAGATCAGTCTTAGGCCATGAAGGTCTGATAGGATACATGGGACAATTTCAATATTTTTGTATCTGTTGAGGCCTGTTTTGTGACCAATTATATGGTCAATTTTGGAGAAGGTCCCGTGAGGTGCTGAGAAGAAGGTATATCCTTTTGTTTTAGGATAAAATGTTCTGTAGATATCTGTCAGGTCCATTTGTTTCATAACTTCTGTTAGTTTCACTGTGTCCCTGTTTAGTTTCTGTTTCCACGATCTGTCCCTTGATGAAAGTGGTGTGTTGAAGTCTCCCACTATTATTGTGTGAGGTGCAATGTGTGCTTTGAGCTTTACTAAAATGTCTTTAATGAATGTGGCTGCCCTTGCATTTGGAGCATAGATATTCAGAATTGAGAATTCCTCTTGGTGGATTTTACCTTTGATGAGTATGAAGTGTCCCTCCTTGTCTTTTTTGATAACTTTGGGTTGGAAGTCGATTTTATCCGATATTAGAATGGCTACTCCAGCTTGTTTCTTCAGACCATTTGCTTGGAAAATTGTTTTCCAGCCTTTCACTCTGAGGTAGTGTCTGTCTCTTTCCCTGAGATGGGTTTCCTGTAAGCAGCAGAATGTTGGGTCCTGTTTGTGTATCCAGTCTGTTAGTCTATGTCTTTTTATTGAGGAATTGAGTCCATTGATATTAAGAGATATTAAGGAAAAGTAATTGTTGCTTCCTTTTATTTTTGTTGTTAGAGTTGGCATTCTGTTCTTGTGGCTGTCTTCTTTTTGGTTTGTTGAGGGATTACTTTCTTGTTTGTTCTAGGGCGTGATTTCCTTCCTTGTATTGCTTCTTTTCTGTTATTATCCTTTGAAGGGCTGGATTCGTGGAAAGATATTGTGAGAATTTGGTTTTGTCGTGGAATACTTTGGTTTCTCCATCTATGGTAATTGAGAGTTTGGCCGGGTATAGTAGCCTGGGCTGGCATTTGTGTTCTCTTCGTGTCTGTATAACATCTGTCCAGGCTCTTCTGGCTTTCATAGTCTCTGGTGAAAAGTCTGGTGTAATTCTGATAGGCCTTCCTTTATATGTTACTTGACCTTTCTCCCTTACTGCTTTTAATATTCTATCTTTATTTAGTGCATTTGTTGTTCTGATTATTATGTGTCGGAGGAATTTCTTTTCTGGTCCAGTCTATTTGGAGTTCTGTAGGCTTCTTGTATGATCATGGGCATCTCTTTATGTTTGGGAAGTTTTCTTCAATTATTTTGTTGAAGATATTAGCTGGCCCTTTAAGTTGAAAATCTTCATTCTCATCAATTCCTATTATCTGTAGGTTTGGTCTTCTCATTGTGTCCTGGATTTTCTGGATGTTTTGTGTTAGGATCCTTTTGCATTTTGTATTTTCTTTGACTGTTGTGTCGATGTTCTCTATGGAGTCTTCTGCACCTGAGATTCTCTCTTCCATTTCTTGTATTCTGTTGCTGATGCTCGCATCTATGGTTCCAGATCTCTTTCCTAGGGTTTCTATCTCCAGTGTTGCCTCGCTTTGGGTTTTCTTTACTGTGTCTACTTCCCTTTTTAGTTCTAGTATGGTTTTGTTCATTCCATTACCTGTTTGGATTTGTTTTCCTGTTTTTCTTTAAGGACTTCTACCTGTTTGGCTGTGTTTTCCTGCTTTTCTTTAAGGGCCTGTAACTCTTTAGCAGTGCTCTCCTGTAATTCTTTAAGTGACTTATGAAAGTCCTTCTTGATGTCCTCTATCATCATCATGAAAAATGTTTTTAAATCTGGGTCTAGATTTTCGGTTGTGTTGGGGTGCCCAGGACTAGGTGGGGTGGGAGTGCTGCGTTCTTATGATGGTGAGTGGTCTTGATTTCTGTTAGTAGGATTCTTACTTTTGCCTTTCGCCATCTGGTAATCTCTGAAGCTAGCTGTTATAGTTGTCTCTGTTAAGAGCTTGTACTTCAGGTGACTCTGTTAGCCTCTATAAGCAGACCTGGGAGGGTAGCACTCTCCTTGGTTTCAGTGGGTAGAGTATTCTCTGCAGGAAAGCTGTCTTCTTGCAGGGAAGGTACCCAGATATCTGGTGTTCGAACCGGACTCCTGGCAGAAGTTGTGTTCCACTCACCAGAGGTCTTAGGATCCCGTGGGGAGTCCTGTGTGGGCCCTTGCGGGTGTCAGGCAACTCTGCTGGCCAGGAAGCCCGGGGCTCGAGTCGGGTTGACCATTTTTTAAAGTATAAGATACACCTAACATCCAGTCCATCATCTTGGACAATTAAATAGAACACTCTGTTATATATCGTAAAATAAAAGACTTATAACTCCATATGTTATGTCCTGATTTTGCTTGTATACTATGAGAACTATATTCTCAAATACATTTTCTCAGTGTTAAATAGCCTGGGTTGGCGATGATACTATAAGTAGTCTTTCTTTCTTTTTCTCTTTCTTTCTTTCTTCCTTTCTTCCTTCCTTTCTTTCTTTCTTTCTTTCTTTCTTTCTTTCTTTCTTTCTTTCTTTCTTCCTTCTTTCCTTCCTTCCTTCCTTCCTTTCTTTCTTTCTTTCTTTCTCTCTCTCTGTCTGTTTTTTTTTTTTTTTGTTTTTGTTTTTGTTTTTTGAGACAGGGTTTCTCTGTTAAGGCCTGGCTGTCCTGGAACTCACTTTGTAGACCAGGCCGGCCTCGAACTCAGAAATCTGCCTGCCTCTGCCTCCCGAGTGCTGGGATTAAAGGTGTATGCCACCTCGCCCAGCAATATGTAGTCTTTCAACACCATCAGAAAATCGAGCAACATTATCTGAAAATATAGAAAGCCTAACACAGCTTCCAGAACTAAGACAAGTTGTACAGACAGCTGCCTACCTATACAGCTCCAGTCAGTGAGGAAATTGGAGTATCATTCTTCAGCCTTCTGGCCCAGGGTCATCTGACAGTCCTTTGAAAAACAGGAATTGTTAAGGACTACCTTATTCTGTCTCAGCAGAACTAAGCTGTCCTAACCTGTAAATTGTGTCCTCTCAAGAATGGTATAGATCTGCAGGAATGATAGGCAATTTCTGCCCAGTGGAAACCTAGCCACAATGTACTACCTTACCTGGAGGTAGAGATGCTCAATATCTTCTTTGAATCCTGAAAGGGGGACTTCTAGGAGCAGATAGGTTTCATCAACAAAAGAATAAATAACATTATATGTCATATTCTGTGGATTTTTGATGTTTTTGAAAACCAACTGTCTATATCAATTAATATGGACTGTTGTCTGTTAACTACTCTTAGCTAGCTCTAATTAAGTTGTCTGAAAACACCCTAACAATAAACTTAGAACCCTGAATTGGCTATTTGGCCCTTAACTCGCCGGCTTAAACATCTCAGATCAGTTTGTAATGACATTATAGAAGGGCTGGGTGGAAGCCTTGTACTTTTAAAGTTTTTGTATCAGTAGAAGAAATTTATACCAATGCTAACCTTGATTCTGTATCAACATAAATTCTATACCAAAATATGAAATTATGACTTCAATTTAGTAACTATTGTAAAGATTTCTAGCAAATGCAATTATTATTACACAATCAATTGTAGCTATTTCTTCACTGTTTTAATTATGACCATTTCAACATTCCCCAGGAAGACAACTAGATTAACCACCTCTAGACCCCAAAGTCCAGAAAACTGGGGCAAAGACTCTTCATAACTTCTCCAAGCTGAATATGGGTGATGGGATATATTTGAAGTGGGGAAGTGTAGGGAAATTGGGGGAGCTGGTTGGCCTTAAAAAGACCACACCAATGATTGTTTTAGTGTCTGGTGTCTGTATCCTGACTGGATCTGGCTAAAAGTTCAAGAGATCAGAAGTTGAAAGCAGGTCAGTTCAACATCCCTGCCAATGAGAGTCACTAAGGCTGTATATTCTGTAATATACAAATCTCAAAACAAAGTTTTAATATTATCAAGATATCTTTTTGTTTGACTCTCTTGAATCTAGACCTTTAGGGGTCTCCCTTCATCATATCTGATCCATATGATTCTGGAAGGTGTATACACACTAATCGCCTTATCTAAAAACACAAAGACAAAACCTTTCTCCCCAATCAGCATATCCTTGGGCCAGTAACCAGAAAAATCTTAATTTTGACCTCTCTCCCAGAAGACTAATATACCACAAAATTCAAAATCACATCCAGTGGAAATTAAAACAGTCTAAAACAAATGAAGTAAACTAAAATACTGTATGTGCCTATTCTTAGGCTTTTTCTATTTTGTCATGCTAGGAAATTAACCTAAAATTCCCATGGAGTCCATGTTCAAAGAATGAGTTATCCTGCAGGACTTCAAATCTTCCCTAAACAATTGTTTTCATACAATTTCCCTGCTATCCTAAAAACATTTTGCTTAGTGTAAAAACCTATTTCAGGACTTTTTCCTAATCTTTCATGTCAGGATAATCAACCCAAAATTCCAGTAGAGCCCACGTCCAAAGAATATGAGTTAATTATCCTGCAGACCTTATTTTACCATCTTTAAAACAATTAATTCACACTTCCATCTGCCCCTGCTTATAAGCAGGGAGCTTGTCAAACCAGGATTTTAACCAAAGTTCCCATGGATCCCACATTAGAAAGAATATGAGTATCCTGTAAGACTTGTTAGAGCATTATACCATCTTTAAGGCAATTAATTCAATTTTTCACTAGTATCTGCCTATAAGAAGCAAGTAAAGTACTTTTTACTGTTTAAGCTCTCTGCCTAGAGCAGCCATCCTGTTATACTCTCTATGTCTCATCACCTGTTTGGATGTGTTTTCCTGTTTTTCTTTAAGGACTTCTACCTGTTTGTGTTTTCCTGCTTTTCTTTAAGGGCCTGTAACTCTTTAGCAGTGCTCTCCTGTAATTCTTTAAGTGACTTATGAAAGTCCTTCTTGATGTCCTCTATCATCATCATGAAAAATGTTTTTAAATCTGGGTCTAGATTTTTGGTTGTGTTGGGGTGCCCAGGACTAGGTGGGGTGGGAGTGCTGCATTCTGATGATGGTGAGTGGTCTTGATTTCTGTTAGTAGGATTCTTACTTTTGCCTTTCACCATCTGGTAATCTCTGAAGCTAGCTGTTATAGTTGTCTCTGGTAAGAGCTTGTTCCTCAGGTGACTCTGTTAGCCTCTATAAGCAGACCTGGGAGGCTAGCTCTCTCCTTAATTTCAGTGGGCAGAGTATTCTCTGCAGGCAAGCTCTCTTCTAGCAGGGAAGGTACCCAGATATCTGGTGTTCGAACCTGCCTCCTGGCAGAAGTTGTGTTCCACTCACCAGAGGTCTTAGGATGCCGTGGGGAATTCTGTGTGGGCCCTTGAGGGTATCAGGCGACTCCGCTGGCAAGGCACCCCAGTGCTGGAGTAGAGTGGAAGGGAATTGTGCCCCAGGTCAGGCCCAGGTAGTCTGCTTCCCTATTTACCACAGTCTCAGGTTCCGTGCGATTGGATTGGGGCAGACTCAGCAGGTTTTAAAACACACTAAAAGTTTATTGTAATAAGACAATACTCTATGTATTCAGAGTTGTTTATGTCCTATATTTTTTTTCCAGGTTCTTGTGTATCACACACTTGATAACACTTCTGCCTAAGAAATTAAACTCCCAGCTCTCTGTGGACATCCCCAATGGCTAATCTTCAATTGAACATATAATACCTAAAAGAAGAAATCAGTCAGCTTTCAATATCTCGGACTTTTTTGACAGATCTCCATATTTCACTTCTGTAGGTAATGGTTGTTGTCACTGCTTTAGAGGGGACCCAGTATAAAGAGTACCCCTCACCTCACACACAATATCTCTCAGCTATCTATGTCTTGTATGTCTGGCTCTTTCAGATGACAGTATTTCTTGAGACATCTTACTGGAGAAGTGGTGCCCATACCTAAGAGACTGAGGGGGCAGTACCACCAATTGACTCTCCTTGCACCGTATACTGTGCAGTGGAGGTAGGGGCTTGAGAAGCCCCTTGCCATGGTCACTAGATGCCACCAGGAGAGGGAAGAACTGTCCAGAGTGAGGAAGTTCTCTAAATTCCACATATAGTCTTCTCCAACAAAAAAGGGTCAGGGTAAGGGGATGGGTGACCTGGGATCAGAACATGGTTTTCTTCTCTTGTTGATCCCAGTCCATCTGGCTGATGGAATTTTCTGTGCTCTTCTAGCTCTGGCCCTACTTCTCTGCCAATCAGCAGGAGCCTCTTCCACCAAGGAGATCTGAAAACAAGAGGTTTTGGTAAGACTATAACACGTGTATTCAATCATGCCTTCCCCATGGCTTAAGCACGGGAGCATCATCTGTGTGGCCCTATGGCATCTGGTGTGTTAAGGCTTGAAGGATATCTCCTGCACCAAGCAGATGAAGCTGGCCTCAGGCTTTGTGCCTTGTTGAGTGTGGTCCCAGGAGTTCTTTGGTAACTTCAACACAGGATCTTATAGGCAGCAAAGACACCAGACTTCTTCAGCCTGCTGCATGGGGACAAAAAACCATAGTAACAACAACATACTTGCAGGATATCACAAAGAAAACAGCATGGGTCTTTGTGTGAGATACATGAGAAAGGCAGGGTATACAAGAGAGTGTCGCTAAAGAGGGGTATGATGCTGGCCCTTAAGTCCCTGAGTTTTTGTAGGTGGTGGAAAGTGGCAGGTGACCATTAACCACCCAATGGAAAGCCCTCACTGTCAGACCAGAGGATCTCTGTTGTTTTTCCATCCACAGGTTCTTATTCATGATCATGTTTGAAACCAGATCCAGATATGAATTCAACTGTCAAACACTCCAGACTTCTCCTTGACTCCACTCAGAGGACAGGTGGTGCACCTCACCTTTCATGTGGTCAGATGTCCTACGACAAAATGTTCACCATGGCATGGCCAATGGCTCCGATGAAGCAGTAGAAGAGGTGGTTAGTGTTTTCAAATGATTGTGGATACAAGAGAAAACTAATTTGAAGGACACCTAAAGTCACATGAAATATGCAAGTACTTTGTTTAGCATGGAGGTTCTCTGGAAAATTCACTAGCTTGAACTGTACATAAGTACATCTCAAAGTGTGTGTGTGCCTGTGTGTCCCTCCAAAATAGTTTTGATATTGAGAAGTGTGCATCCATATGAGGTTGCAAAGCAACAAGCAAACTCAACAATAATAGTTCCAGTGCTGGGGTGAGTTGTGAAGGTGTCTGAATCTTGGTGGTTAGGAGCAAGCTGTCCAGCAAGTCAGGATGGTTTTGAGAGCTGCACCAAAAGCAATGGACTCACCTGTTCCTGTCCACTCTCTTCCCTTATGAGCACAAGATGGACACGCTCTTTGCTCTGTTTCTGACTCCAGCTGGTCAGCTGTCATCATCTTGGACACAATCACAAGGAGTTCAGGAACTCTGGGGTCTTACTCTGCTTCAAGTATCTACTGTCTCTTCTAATGGCTCATGGGTACATTTGGAGACAGGCAGCTGGCCATCTTACCATGCCTGGAAGTTCCTCTAAGGCCCGTCTTCCTGATGGTGACCTGCATGCAGTGGTACCTTCATTCCAGGATTTCTGAGTTACATGGAGCTCCTCACTTGGCTGGAACATTTGTGACACTACCAGCCATCATGAAACAACCTAGAGCACAGAGAGGGGAGTCATGAGATCAGACCTGTCTCCTAGACTCCTTGCTGGGTCCTCATGCCCCAGAGGACTTGAGAAGGCTATTACACCCCAATACACACACTGCTCCTGTGCAGATAGGGGAATAGTTTGCCTTTACTTACAACCTGTGATGTAGATATGGCTTCCCACAGGGGCCAAGCCCTGTGAGAATCCTACCTGATTCTCGCCTGAGCCTGTCTTCATCCTCAACAAGCTGCTATCTACTCTCTGATTCCATCATCCAGGAAGTACAGTGCCTCCAAGTACACTTAAAACAAATACAAGAAAGGGGTTTTCAGTACAAACTTGCAGGACTTATGGCTGGCTCTGCTGGCCCTGTGATGGCTTGAGCTCTAAGGCTGATTCCTCCTGAGTGCTCCACTGATCCCTTCACCCACCCTCCCTCAGCATCCTGGCACAGCCTCCAGACACATTCCTCTTCTCTCTACACATAGTTAACTAACTCAGGAAGGATACTGTGGGATTGGACTTCTGGTGAAATAATATATTATCACCATGCCCTAAAATGTATATATTCATAATATCTTTATTTCAAAGCATGTCATTTAATCCAGGAAACAGTTCAAAGTGCTAAAGTATTTGCTGCTAAGCCTGGAGACCCTAATCCATTCCCCAGAACAGACACGGTGTAAAGAAAGGACTGACTTCTGCAAGTTAACCTCCTTGCACATACCATTGATAAGTATTTTTTTTCCTTTAAAGTGAGCGATATCTCTTTCTCAAAGATCCTCGATGGAAAAGTGCACTGTAGCCTGTGCTCATGCCTCTCACCATGGAAGCCCCCACTGCCTTTTTAACTCATAGCCAGGATATTGTTGTTAGCTACACATGCTCTATTTTGGATTGGCAAACAGCAATATAAAATCAGAGGTCTTTTATAACCCAGTTCTTCAGGGTTTTCCACAGCTGCCTTGAAGAGGGGGCCTGGGGTGCAGTCTGAAACTGGCCAGGAAGGTGTACCTTGGGTGTATTTGGGAAAGACAGGCTCGACACTATTCATTGTATAGTGGGACCTTCGGACTGGGCCTCCTGCTAGAAAGTGGAGGAAATCTATCCTGTGACATCATGTTGTCCTTGGAACCAGTGGTAGTCACATTGTGGAGTTGCCCATGACGTCCTACTGAGGTGATGTTTGTGAAAGAGTTGTGTTGTACTTTTTTTAATTAGATATTTTCTTTATTTACATTTCAAATGTTATCCCCTTTCCAAGTTTCGCTTCTGAAACTCCCCTATCCACTCCCCTCTACCACTGTTCCCCAACTCACCCACTCCCATCCCCAGTCCTGGTATTCACCTATAGTTAGGCATAGAACCTTCACAGCACCTAAGGCCTCTCCTCCTATTGATGTCTGACTAGGCCGTCCTGTGCTATATATACTGCTAGAACCACAAGTTCTGTCATGTGTTTTCTTCATTGATGGTTTAGTTCCAAGGAGCTCTTGGGGTACTGGTTAGTTCATATTATTGTTCCTCCTATGGAGCTTCAGACCCCTTCAGCTACTTGGGTACTTTCTCTAGCTCCTTCATTGGGGACCTTGTGCTCTGTCCAATGGATGACTGTGAACATCCACTTCTGTTTTTACCAGGCACTGACATAGACCCTCAGGAGACAGCTGTATCAGGCTCCTTTCAGTAGACTCTTGTTGGCATCTGCCATAGTTTCTGGGATTGGTGGTTGTTTATGGGATGGATCCCCAAGTGGGGCTGTCTTTGGGTGACCATTCCTTCACTCTATGCTCCAAACCTTGTCTTTGTAACTCCTTATATGGCTACTTTGTTCCCCCTTCTAAGAAGGATTCTGAGCTTCTGGACTAATATCAGTGTGTGCATATCATGTGAGTTCTCTTGTGATTGGGTTACCTCACTCAGGATAATATCCTCCAGATCCATCTATTTGTCTAAGAAATTCATAAATAATTGTTCTTAATAGATGGGTAGTACTTCATTGTGTAAATGTACCACATTTTCTGTATCCATTCCTCTGTTGAAGGACATCTGGGTTCTTTCCAGGTCCTGGCTATTATAAATAAGGCTGCTATGAACATAGTGGAGCATGTGTCCTTATTACATGTTGGAACATCTTCTGGGCATATGCCCAAGAGTGGCATTGCTGGGTCCTCTGGTAGTACTATGTCCAATTTTCTGAGGAACTGCCAAACTGATTTGCAGAGTAGTTTTAAAAGCATGCATTCCTACCAGAAATGGAGGAGTGTTCCTCTTTCTCCACATCCTTGCCAGCATCTGCTGTCATCTGAGTATTTGATCTTAGCCATTCTGATGGTGTGAGGTGTAATCTCAGGGTTGCTTTGATTTGCATTTCACTGATGATTAAAGATGTTGATCATTTTTTTAGGTGCTTCTCAGCCATTTGGTATTCCTCAGTTGAAAATTATTTGTTTAGCTCTGTACCCCATTTTTAATAGGGTTGTTTAGTTTTCTAGAGTCCATCTTCTTGAGTTCTTCATATATATTGGATTTTAGCCCCCTATCAGATTTAGGATTAGTAAATATATTTTCCCAATCTGTTGGTTGCCTTTTGGTCTTATAAACAGTGTCCTTTGCCTTACAGAAACTTTGCAATTATATGAGGTCCCGTTTGTTGATTCTTGATCTTACAGCATAGGCCATTGGTGTTCTGTTCATGAATTTTCCCCCTGTGCCCATGTCTTTGAGGTTTTCCCCCACTTTTTCCTCTATAAGTTTCAGTGTCTCTGGTTTTATGTAGAGTTCTTTGATCCACTTATATTTGAGCTTTGTACAAGGGGATAAGTATGTATCAATTCACATTTTCTATGTGCTAATCACTATTTGAGCCAACATTATTTGTTGAAGATGATGTTATCTTCTTTCCACTGAATGGTTTTTGCTCCTTTGTCAAAGACCAAGTGACCATAGGTGTGTGGGTTCATTTCTGGGTCTTCAATTCTATTCCATTGATCTAACTGTCTCTCATTGTACCAGGACCATTCTGATTTTTATTACAATAGCTCTGTAGTACAGCTTGAGGTTGGGGATGGTGATTCCACCAGATTTTCTTGTATTGTTGAGAATAGTTTTTGCTATCCTAGTATTTTTGTTATTCCAGATGAATTTGTAAATTGTCCTTTGTAACTCTGTGAAGAATTTAGTTGGAGTTTTGATGGGGATTGCATTGAGTCTTTAGATGGCTTTTGGCCATTTTCACTATATTAATCCTGACAATCCATGAGCATGGGAGATCTTTCCATCTTCTGAGACATTTGATTTTTTTTCAGAGACTTGAAGTTCTTATCATACAGATATTTCACTTCCTTAGTTAGAATCACACCAAGGTTTTTTATATTATTTGTGACTATTTTGAAGGGTGTTTTTCCCCTAATTTCTTTCTCAACCTGTTTATCCTCTGTGTAGAGAAAGGCCACTAACTTGTTTGAGTTAATTTTATATCCTGCTTACTTCACTGAAGTTTTTAAATCAGGTTTAGGAGTTCTCTGGTGGAATTTTTGGAGTCACTTATATATACTATCATAACATCTGAAATTAGTGGTGTTTGGACTTCTTCCTTTCTGATTTGTATTCCTTTTATTTCTCTCTCTCTCTCTCTCTTTTTTTTTTTTTGCGTAATTACTTTCCAGAATGCTCCTTGACCAAGGGTCTTTAAGGATTAATAATGTTCAGATTAAGCCTTCATGAAAGGTGTTGGACCTTAGATCCTGACAGGGGCCTATTGTAACCCCATTCTTCAGGGATTTCAATACCCACCTTTTAAAGAGTGCC
This sequence comes from Mus musculus, assembly GCF_000001635.26. Lineage (NCBI taxonomy): Eukaryota > Metazoa > Chordata > Mammalia > Rodentia > Muridae > Mus > Mus musculus. The sequence continues at coordinate 151,145,735 of NC_000068.7, forward strand.
CTGGGTAAAGTCTTAAACCAATTGTGAAGTTGTCTCTATGGCATATGTGAGGCAGACCTACTCCACTATGTTTCTTGTACAGCGGGACTGTAACCCATGATATACTTGCTGGAGATTGGAGGTGATCTATCATAAGAGGTCAGGTTGTCCTTTGAATCAGAGGAAGCTGTGCAGGAGGAACCTCTGAAGTGAAGTTTATGGAAGAGATGAGTTGATCTTTCACTGGATACATTGGTGCCCTTACACTGGGTGTCCTTGGCAGAGGCAAAGATGAGTCAAAACACTTTTTATATCTTTATAGCCAATTTGGGACACACCTATGGATGACTGGCTGGAGAAGATTTCCAGTGGTGAATCCTCTGAAGACCCTCTGGCACAGCTTTCATCTGAGGCTCACTGCTTTCTGTCTCTGTCTCCCCCTCTCCCCCTGAGATGCTGCTCATGAAGACAGTCTTGTAGACCGACTGGGAATAGATTCTGGGAATGGGAGTTGTCTTCTTGTTCAAGCCTTTCAGGGTTTGTGGCAAATTGTACCACATTCAGCTCTTGTTTCAATTTTAAGGAATTTCAGTTTGATTTGCCATATGAAGGTGGGAAGACTAGGCAAACTAGATCCCATCCTTATAGCCATTGGTTGTTTCATGGTTGGCCCAATATGTGTCAAGATTTGATCCCACTGTCTGGGCTCAGGTTTTATTATTGAGTTGTCTTCCCAGGGATATTGTTGCCTCAGCAACAAAATAGGTTGTCATCACATGGTAAAACTTCTCCTCTAGTAAAATTACTTTCATCTTTCATTGCTTATATCTCATGGTAACCTTGATTATCATTACAATGTGATTTGGGGTGGCTGTCTGTGTTCCTGTTAAAGGAACTATGACAAACTAAATGATCATGAATTAGCCAATCAAAGCTCACAGTGGAGAGTCCCCTTGAAAGTTGCTAGCTTATGAACCATGATAATCTTTTTGCCTATTTTGCAATCACATTTCCTTTGCCTTCCACTATAATATTTCCTGGCTTTCATCCCTGAGGGCAATACACTTCTGCTGACACTCCTGGAGGAGACATACCCTTTGCTTAAATAGCCAGTGGGATTCTTCCTCAGGTAGGTAGCCAATCTCCACAATTTTGCCAAACAATTCTCCCCACACCTTATATTCCAGGATCATATAACAGTTTGTTTTATATAATGTACAAATGATTAATAATATGAGGGAGGTGTAGAGTTTTTGCACTTTCAATTCCTGATTTGATGAGGGTTTTCTTTATATTTTTCTGATACAATTTTTATTGCTACCATTGTGTTCTTGAGTAGATAGCTAGTCAATTATATTTGCCTAAATGCTACTTAGCCAAGGATCTTTAATGTTTTATAATTGTCAGATAAAGCCTCATCATCAAATGGATTTGGCCTTAGGACCTGACACAGGCCTTTTTAACCCCCTCCTTTAGGGTCTTTCAGAACCTTCTTTTAAAGTGGATCCTGGGCACAGAGGGACAGGAACCTCAAAGGTGTCACTGGGGCATATTTGGGGAGGACAGGCTTGACTGTTTTTCTTGTACAAGGCAACCCCAACAATGGGTCTACTTTGTGGAGAAAGGAGGTGATCTATCCTGTGAGGTCATGTTGTTCTTTGAAGCAGTGGTCTTCATGACATTGAGTTATTCTCTGAGATGCTTATGAGGTGAAGAGAAGAGCTGTTCTTTTCACTGGGTATGTTGGTGCCCTTACACTGAGCTTCCTCCACAGAGGCCTGATGACATGAAACACCCTGTAAGGACACCTGGCTCTGTGAATTGTTAGAGTCAGCTTTGGACACATTCCTGGATGATGGCTGGAGGAGATTTCCAGTGATGAATCCTCTGAAGACACTCTGGTACAGCTTTCGTCTGAGGGTCAATGCTCTGTCTCCCACTAGGTGCTGCTCATGAAGTGAGCCTTCTGGACAAGCTGAGGGGCAGATTCTATGAATGGGGGGTCAATTCTTTTTTAAGCAGTAAGGGTGGATGACATACTGTCCTTCATTCTACTCTTGTTCACATTCTAAGGATTTCCAGGTTGATTTGGTCAAATGAAGTTGGGAAGGGTAGGTACACTAGATCCCTGCCTTATAACTGTTTGTTGTTTCATGGTTGGCCCTGTATGTTTCAAGGTTTGAACACCCTAGCTGGTCTTCAGGGTTTTTTTTTTTTTAATTGAGTTTTCTTCCCAGGGTTATTGTTGCCTGAGCATCAGGTATGTTGCCATTATATGGTCATATTTTTTTCTCCTGTAAACCTTCCTTCCCATCTTGTTGCTTATATCTCATGACACCCATGATGAACATTACAATGGGTTTAGGGTGGCTATAGATGGTCTCCCTAAAGAAACTGGGAGAACTTCCTTTGTATGCTTCAGCATTTGAAAGCTTAAAATGCCATGGAGTGCTGGCCTTTGTCCAGAGATCACACTTACCAAGTTAGTGATCATGTCATAAAGTTCTGTTGAGAACTTGAATATTATATGTATTTTGCTGCCAAGTTCTTCTGCTTTAGGTCTCCACGCTTAATTTTCTGTAAAACCAAGCATTCTGTAGACATACAGTAGAGCACACACCGTGACTCCAGACATGAATTTCATGGTCATCATATCGTTTACCTTCGAAGAGTTCTTGGGCACACTCAGAGAGATTCCCATTGAAAGTGGCAGGCTTCTAACCCATGATAGTCTTCTGGCACAATACGTAATTGATAAGTTCTATATTTCCTTTGCATTTTGCTACAATATTTCTAGGCTTTACTGTCCAGTAGGCAAACATTTCTAGTGGTAATACTGGGGGGCACAAACACTTGCTTCAATAGCCTATGGAATCCTTTGTCACATAGGAAGCCAAACTCCAAAATTCTGCCCAACAACTCTCCTCCCAAATGGTGTTCCAAAACCATATAAATGTTTTTTGATAATGTGTAAAAGATTAATGATATGAATGTGTTGTAGCATTTATCAGGGTATTCTTTCTCCCTTTCAGAAGAATTTTAACTGCAACAGTCAGCCTGCATGAGATGATAGGTTAGCTTTCCTTCCGTGAATGCTCCTTGGTCAATTCTTAATTTTTTATAATGTACAGGTCAAGACTCCTCATCAATGCATTGGACCTTAAGACCTGACAGAGGCCTTTTAGAACCCCATTCTTTAGGGTCTTCAAAACCACCTTTTAAAGGGAGCCCTAAATGCAGTCTGACACCACCCACAAAGGCTTGACTGGGGCATACATGGGGAGGACAGGCTTGAATCACTTTTTTTTTCTGTGGGATCCTCACCCTGGGCCTCCTTGCTGGAAAATGGAGGTCATCTATCCTGTGAGGCTGTGTTGTTCTTTGAAACATTTGTACTCACAATGTGGAGTTGTTCTGTAAGGGCCTCCTGAGGGGCACTTTGTGCAGAAATTAGTTGACTTTTAATTGGATATGTTAGTGCATTTATACTAGGCTTCCTCACAAAGGAATGGAGAGATAAAACACACAGTGAGGACACCTTGTTTCTGAATCTCAGAACTAGCCTTGGACATATCCATAGATGAATGCTGGGTAAAGTCCCAGTGCTGGATGCTCTAAAGACTTTCTGGTAGAGCTCTCATAAAAAGTGTCACTGCTCTCTGTCTCCTCCACTGCGTTGCTCATGAAGTGTGCTTAGTGGACAAGCTGGGGGAAGTTTTTGCCAATGGGAGTTTCTCCTCTTGTTCCAGCAGTCCGTGGTAGGTGGCATACTCTGCCTCATTATACTCCTTTTGCCTTCTCCAGATTTTCAGTATGATTGGGCAAACTGAAGGTAGGAAGGGTAAGCACATTAGATTCCCTCCTTAGAGCCTTTTGTTGGTTCATGCTTGGCCCTATGTGTATCAAGAATTGATCCCCAGCCCAGGCTTAGGGTTTTTATTTGGCTATACCAGAGCTGTCTTCCCAGGGTGACTGTTGCCTCAACCTCAGATATGCTTCCATCAAAATCCTTTCTCCTGTAAAATTCCTTTTCTCTCTCCCTGCTTATATCCCATGAGGACCATGAGGACCATTCCAGTGTGGTCTTTATGGCTGTCTGTATTCTATCTAAAAGAATTGCTACAACCTTAATTTTCATAGTTTAGACATTCAAAGCTCACAATGTCCTGTACTGTTTGTGTTTGTTCAGGGTATACAGTTCACAAATTGACAATTATTTTAAATTTTTCTGGAAACAGCTTGAATTTTACAGAGTACTTTCCACAAAAGTCTCTTGCTTCATGTCTTTATAGTTATTTTCCCTGGAAAGGAAGGCTTCCTTTCCTCGTAATACAGGATAACTCCTAAGGTCTACATATCAATAGTGTGGTCACCACACCCTACAACTTCAGAGAGTTCTGCAGCACAATACAGGAGGCTCCAATTGAAAGTTGCTAGCTTCTGAACCCAGATATTTTTTTTGCACAATCTGTAATCAATAAATTTTTATATTTCTTTGACTTCCACTAAAATATTTCTGAGCTTTAGACCCTTGTGGACAATTTATTTTGGTGACAATATTGGACGACACATACCATTTGCTTAAACAGCCTATGGAATTCTTTGTCTGGTATGTAACCAAACTCCACAATTCTACTTAACACCTCTCCTCCCACCTTGAATTCCAGAAAAACACAAATGACTTGTGAATGATATACAAATGTTTAATAACATAGTGGAGTTTCATGATTTAAATTTCTGGTTTGATGAGGGTGTTCTTTTTCCCTTGTGATAGAATTTTAACTGCTACTATAGTCTGCATGAGGAAATGGCTAGTTAATTCCCTGAATGCTCCTTGACCAAGTCTTTAAGATTTGTTAATCTTCAGTTAAAGCCTCTTCATCAAAGGTGTTAGATTTTAGGTATTGACACAGGCCTTTTACAAGCCCATTTTTCAGGGTCTTCCAGACCCACCTTTTAAAGTGATCCCTGGGTATAGTCTGTGACCAATCATGAAGGTGTCCCTGAAGCATATGTGGAGAAGACAGACTTGAATCATTTCTACAGGGGGAAACGTTACCTTAGGCCTCACTGCAGGAGAATGAAGATGATCTGTCCTGTTAGGTCCTGTTTTTCTTTGAACCAGTCAAAGTCATGTCATGGTGGTTGACCCCTGAGTTCATCCTGAGATGAGGTTTGTGGAAGAGATTAATGATCTTTTCACTGGGTATGTTGGTGCCCTTTCACTGAGCTTCCTCCACACAGGCATGATGACATGAACCACCTGATGAGGACACTGGCTCTTTGAATAGTTAGAACCAGCTTTGGACACATCCATTGATGAGTGGCTGGAGGAGATTTCCATGTTTTTATTCTCAGAAGACACTCTGGTACACCTTTCATCTGAGGCTCATTGCTCTCTGTCTCCCACATGTGCTGTTCATGAAGTGAGCCTTATGGATAAATTTGGGGTAGATTCTGTGAATGGGAGTTGTCTTCTTGTTCAAGTAGTTCAGAGTAGGTGGCATAGGGTACATCATTGTACTCTTGTTTCCTTTTCACGATTTTCAAGTAGACTTGACAAACTGAAGGCGGGGAGGGGTAGGTACAGTCAATCCCCTCATCATAGCTGTTGTTGTTTCACAGTTAGCCCTGTATGTTTTAAGGTTTGATCCCAATTCCTGGGCCTAGGTTTGGTTTGGTTTGTTTGTGTGTGTTTGTGTGTGTTTTCCTCCTCACTTTCCTGTTACCTCAGCATCAAATCTATAACCATCACATGGTCAACTAATTCTCTTGTAAACTTTCCTTTATCTCTCATTGCTTATATACCATGATACCTGTAATGAACATTACAGTGGAGTCTGTGTGGCTGTTGATATTTTCTCCACTGAAACTGAAAGAACATTTATGTTTTTCCATTCTAATCTCACGATGTCATGCAATATTGGCCTTTGTTCAGGGTTTACACATCAGCAATCCCGTCACAAATATCAAGTGTAGCTTGATTTTTACAGGAGTACTTTCCTGCTAAGGTCGTTTGTAGTGTTTCATAGATATTTTCCTGGAAAGGGAGGCTTCCTGTTGACATATGGTAGAGCACAACCCCCAAGGTCCAGAGATCCATTGCATGGCCATCATACTCTTTAACTTTACTGGGCATAGTAAGTGAGGTTCCTATAGAATGTCTAGCACATGGGAGTCTTTTTGCCCAGTCTAAAATTGATACGTTTTATATTTCCTTTGCCAACCACTAAAATATTTCTGCATTTTAATTCTCTGTGGGAAATATATTTTGGTGACAATACTGCTTGACACATACTTAATGTGCTTAAATGGCCTGTGGGATTCTTGCTCAAAGTTAGGTAGCCAAATTCCACAATCCTGCGCAATAACTCTCCTCCCACCTAGTGTTCCACAATCATATAAATGATTTTGTCTATAGTGTGAAAAAATGTAGGTATATGGGTGTAGTTTAGAGTTTTTATAATTTCAATTTCTTATTTGATGAGGGTGATCTTTCTCCCTTTTGATACAATTTTAACTGCTAACATAGTCTTCACGAAGAGATGGCTAGTCAGTTTTAGTATCCCAAATGATCCTTGGCGAAGGATCTTTAAGATTCTTTTAATGTTCAGTTAAAGCATCTTCAATGTAAAGGTTGGACCTTAGGACCTGATTCACTTGCCATCTCTTCTACTTTGTTGATAGGAGTGGTCAGTGTCTACACCAACAAGTGATGCAAGATAAAAGTGAATTAAAATGGGTCTAGAAGAAACATATATAGCTATAAATTCCTGCAGTTAAAAAAAAGTGTTTCAAGTAATCTATTGATGCATGTCAAGTTCATAGAAATACCTGATTAAAATTATACATGCAAAGCTCAAGCAGTTATGTATAAAACGGTCTCACTCTGTTCAAGTCCAAGCAGGTTCGCCAGCATCTAAGTCCAAATTTGTTGCCAGCATTCGAACCCAAACTTCTCTAGCATTGGAGTCAAAACTTTACCAGCATCTGAGTAAATAATTTCACTAATATCTGAGTCCAAAATTTTCACTAAAGTCCAAGTCCAACCGATAACCACCAGCAGTTCTCCACAATAGAATGACAAAAAGAGGCCCCAGGTGGTACATTATATGCACAGGTGTCAGTCACTTATCACAGTGACTCCTTGTGATGTCTGAGCAAGACAAGGACCAATGAGGAGTGGCACACTCCTGCACAAAAGGACTGTATTAGCTAATCTGCAGTCACTGCTCTCAAGTGCCTAACAAGATGGAAGATAAGCATCCATTTTGTCTCACACTTTGAAGGAACTGGGAAAGCTTGGTGGCAGGAGTTGTGTACAGTGTTAGCATGTGGCTGCTCACACTGTACTGGGGGCCATGTCCCTTCTACTGCCAGGCCAGAAAACTGCTTCCTGGAGCTAGACCCCACCACATAAAGCTAGATTCCAGCTCCCCATAACAGTATCACCTGCTAGAGACCATGTGTTCAAACACAAGTGTCTACAGCGAAAATTTTAAATCCAAAAGACAGCAAGGACTGTCTCCACTTTAATGGAAATAAAAGCAGGAATGGAAACAGTGATAACCTAGGCCCCCAAATGATAACATATACCCACTTGACTGGGTATAGACTCTCATACTTACCAATAAGTGTGTGGATCCCAAGGATGCTCTAGTGTGCTTTGTGAGTAAGACTGAAAATTCTGTGGTAACATTTGGCTGTTACAGACCTTAAAATATCTACATTCAAAGTACTCATTCCTCTCTAAACTTGGATTGTTGTCCAAAGTATGCCCCTCACTGTCATTGTGCTACTGCAATAAATATTCTGTTTCTCAAACATACTTAGACAAGTTACTAAAGTCTGTGGGACTGAAAGGCAGAGAATTTGGTCACAGCTTCCCCCCAAAATACCCTTTTTAAAAATTATTATTTTTTTTAACATTACAAAAGCTGCCCCTCTTCCTAGTTCCTCTTCCAAGTGTTCTTCACCACATCCCTCTTACATTTTCCGTCTAAGAGTGTGCTCTCTCAACCCCAACTGCAACCTGACTCACCTCCCCCATTTACACCCATCCCACTTCCCCAACTTACTTCTTGAGGTCAGGGATGGTGATTCCTCTAGATGGTTTTTTATTTTCCAGGCAAATGAGCATATTCTAGCACCAAAACCTTTTACCATATATTTTTCTACACCTATTAGCACACCATAGTGTGGATGTGTGTTTTAAATATATATATATATATACATAGTAAAAATAATGAAGAAAATAATATTTGTGCGTAAGTGCATATATTCCTTGGAAAACCTTGTTCAGGACCCTATGTGTTATTCCTACAGAAGTATCAATTCAACTTCAGACAGTGGTTCTGTACATAAACGTTCAATGCAAGGAGCTGTGGGGCTCTCAGAATAGGTGCTTTATTCTCTTCAGTCTACTAACCTGTCCAGCCCATATCTCACTAGTTCAGAACTTCTTTCTCCATTAGTGAAGTAACACTTCATTGATCCTGGGAATATGAAAATGGAAATTTGAACAAAAAGATGAAATATGTTCACTTCTCTATTACTCAGTAACCAACAACTGTCAGTAGATATCCTGGCTCCTTTTTTTGCTTTCATTAGACTGGTGAGAGGTTATTGTATCCTCCCATATCTCTCAAATTACAAGCAAACACACAAACATAGGAAAGCCAAGATAGCTGGTTCTCTATGACTCTATACACTATGGCATGTTTTGTTAGAGTGTATCCTCTGTGACAGCACAGAGTTACAGGTATGCTGTGCATTGTTCCACAATTACTAAGATGGAAGCTTGCCTTTGGGGAGAATTTGATGGGCAAGAAAACTGGGTCCACTCAGGCTGAGATGGTGATGGTATTACCCTGCTTGCAAGTCTTAACATGTTTGTTTGATTGCCTACAGGGTAACCACTGCTGAACATTTCAATACTATCCACACTTGTATACTTAAAAGTCTTGAATTTCTTGAAGGCTTAACAACAACACTATTTGCAACTTTATTTGGGTTCTTGTTGGTTGTAAAATGTGTTGATTGAAGAACCTATGGACATTTGATCACCATGGTTCATACATGTGTCTACTTATGTGGCCTATGTTGTTAATGTCCAGCCACTGGCTGATCATGTCATGGTCATAACAATCTAAAGAAAGTTAAACAGGAATGATCCAATTGTTTGATAATTCTTGGTAATTTGACCTGTATTTCCTGTTTCATGTTCTTTTTTGAAAGGGAGACAAGACATAGTAACTATAAAACACAACAGTAGTACCAGTCTCCAGATGTCCACAGCAAGCCTATCGCTCACCATGCATGAATAGCTCACTTGCATGATGTGCCCTAATAACAGAAGGCCTTCAGTGCTCAGTTTGCTACCCAGGCCAAAGTCACTTCATTTTGAGCTTCCTGTCGCATCTACCATGATGTTTTCTGGTTTTGGATATCTATGTGTAGTTCCCTTTTCATGGCAGTAGGAGAGAGACCATATTATCTGAATTATTTATGAGCCTCATCCTTCTGCACATATCCAAGCTATGTGATATGGTTCATTCCCTGTCACCTTCTGCACTGATGCCATTGCTCTGATACACAGACCACCTACTCTTACATGTTCATTTACCATGGATATTTTGTGTATGATTTAGTATGGTGATATTTGAGATGACTACAGGTTTTTATTATCTCACCCCCAGAAATGAGATGGCAGGTTTTCTTCTCTCCCATGTTCAGGATTTTTACTTCTATCGACATTGTCAACCTTTGAAAATCTTGTTTGGTGGATCTGGGCTCTGACACTTATGAACTACACTCTCTCCACTGTTCATAGATTCTATGTGTCTTTTCATCCTCCAATGTCTGTAGACATCAATTTTGCCCAGCCTCTACTCTTATCAAGAGACATATGAAATCCATCACTGAGCTAGATAATTTGTGAATGGAATTCTATGTGGACAAACATACAGTAGTTTGTATACCTTCTGCACTAAACAGAATCCTTTTGACCAGGATGGAGGAGGCACACAGCTGCCTGGCCTTGGTTAAGCTTTCTACTGTGGCTGTCTGCATCCATACCAGGTTTGTCAGCCTGTGGGGATCCCACCTGCTCCCTTGGCATTGGAGAGCAACATGACATGGGGAAGGGACTTCAGGTGACATTGAAATATGGGTAATTAATCTTTGACCATCCAGGAAGGCCATGTGTTAAGATGAATCTCTCACTCATTCCTCCTGAGTGACCTTTTTCCCCCACATCATCAGCCCTCCTTTCCCATTAATTCTTGGCCTCCAGGCACCATTTTCTATTGGATAGTCTCATTAACTTTCTCAGAAGGGATATTCTGTGGGAATTGCTTTCTTAGATGACAAATGTGTTAAGTCCGCCAACCCTAAAATATTTATATTTGAGAAGGATATTTGAAATAATGAAGATAAAATGTAGAAATACATGCAGGCACTCCACCTGTTTGTTTCCACAAGCATCTCCACTGTTTTCATGGCTCACTGGTAGGTGTCTCTTTGTGGCCATATGCATAGTCTGTGAAAGCAGTTTGAAATTTGATTTTCTTGGTCTCTTGCTTTTTCAGAAATGCTCTGTCACACTTTTGGGCAGTCTGATGAATTATTCCTTAAGTGAATTCTGCAGGGGTTTGATTGCATGGTCCTGGCTAGTAAAGCATGCACATAGGTCCACAGATGGTGGATCCTCAGTAGGAATTCTGATATGACTTCATTTCTCCATGTTGTATGTGATAGTGCTTTTGTTTCAGAAGTTGTGTAAGCCTTTGTCACTCAGACATGTTCCTGAGAGTCACCTAAAGGTGAACTATACCTAGAGTGAATCCAAGTATGGGAGTCTACTGTGTGCTGTGGAGCAAATGGCTATCTGAAGAGCAGAGTACACCATGTGATTACAGAGACAACCTGAGAATAAACGTTAATCCTGAGACTACCACATACTGAAGAGTATTGGCAATCTGGGATGTGTGATTTGGTTCAGTGGACAGGCAAAACTATGTATCATGAAGCCTGGTGATCTTTAGTTCAATCCCCAGAATCCATATGAAGGTGGAAGGAGGGAAGCACTTCCATAAATTTGTCCTCTGATTTGGACATGTACAACATGGCACATAAACAAACCCACTACACTCATCTCTTACCCATAGATGACCCATAGATGGCTGTAAGTCTGACATAGGAATGTTTTATCAGTTTAAAACTGAACCAAAATGCTGTAGGTATACCTAAAGAAGTAACAAAGAGCTCAGTCCACACAAGTAGTCAGGGCTAAGTACAGCTACAGAATTCTTTGGAGCAGTATGTCCTGTCAATGCACACATTACCTGAAAAAATTATGTGAAACATTGTGCAGACTGCTCCTGTAGATGTAAGAAAGCTGGAGGGATACTGTCAGATTTTCACATGCTATGATACTCAAGTTTCCCATCCTATAAGTAATTTGATAAAGAGGATAAAGACTAGGACAAAGACTAGACAGGTTTTAGAACAAGCTAAGATCTTTCTAAGATAGGCTAAGTAACTGTGTGATACTTTGCTGCAGTATATCTTCCTGTCAGAAACCACCAGAACCTCAGAGGGCTAAGATTGGTGGCCATAAAACAAAATACACTCAGTGAATGATTACAGTGTCGGTTTTTCTCATTCATGGGAAGGAGCAGAAGCTCAGTTTAGTGCTAGAATGCCAGCTGCTAGCACCATTTAAGGCATAACCAAAAAAATGGAGTCCATCAATCAATGACTCTCCCTAGCAGCCATAAAGACAAGCTTACCAAAATAAAAGTTGTAGTGAAGGTCTTTTGGAAAAGCCTCTTTCCATAGTAGCACAGAACTAACCCTAATATGGTAGTTTGTTGGTGTGAATATGCTATTATTAGTAAGGATACAACCATATCTTTCTCATTGGATTTAAGTTATGCAACATCAGAAGGAATTTATGTCTGGTATTACAGAGAAGGAATCTATGCCTGGTACTGTAATCCAGATAGATACCTGTGGCTGTGAGTTCAAAGCTCCAGTAGGGAAGTAACTTTTCTTGCTTTATTCAATGGATGTGACGATTATGTCAAACTGCCTCTAAACACTTGTGCATATTTACACGTATAGCTCATTGTTGCTGTCAGCTGTTGTTAACCTTGAAAGGAAAATTCTTTTTCAGATATGTTGATGTGTGATAGAACTCATAATCACTGATGAAGATCCCAAAATTTAGTAAATATTGCTGTGGCATAGTGGCCCGAATCTTAGCCAGAAGCATGCATCTAGATCACTCTCTTCAAGGATCAGGGAATACTGCAAAAGTGGGAACAGAAGGATTGTAGGAGACAGATTAAGGGGTTGAATGTTGTGTATCATTTTAACAAAAATGACTTGTCTTATTTTCCCCCGGAATTGAAATATTTCCTCCAGGTGGGAGGTGGGAGGCGGGAGGTGGGAGGCTCACAAATCTCAAGGAAAAAAAACCTCACAAATCCTGGGAAGTTTTGAAGCTAAAAAGATTCATAACTAGCACTTGGGAGGCAGAGGCAGGCAGATTTCTGAGTTTGAGGCCAGCCTGGTCTACAGAGTGAGTTCCAGGACAGCCAGGGCTACACAGAGAAACCCTGTCTCAAAAAATAAAAAAAAGATTCATAAAACCCCTCCACAAAGTTATGGTTATAAGGAACAACTGTTGGGTGCAGAGATTCTCTTATGTATGGAGCTGTTTTGTTCTGTAGTGAGCTATGTGCTTAAGGCTCTTGTGAGTTATCACCTAGGAAGCATGGACATTTTAATGTTATAGTTGCTTTTTAATCACTTATGACCTTGCATGTAGCCCCAAATTCTTGTAAATAATCCTAATAAACATATTGGTTTATCATAATGGACTTTGGTATAATTATTAGTTTGGTATGTCATTGGTTCCCTACCTGAGGTATATAGATATCTGCTGGTATTTCCCCAGGAAGAGTCACACATCAGCACTCTTGCCCCATTGGTCCTCTTTGTATATCTCAGTCACACTTCCTTAAGGTTCCACAACTTTTGCAAAGAGTAATTCCTGTAGGGAAGTTAGTGATCAAACACATGATTAGCCCTTGATATTCCATATCTGATCAATCACAAGGACCTTGTCCATCACATAGTTTAATTATAGTAATAATGGTAATAGTGAGGATATTGATGCTTGATTTTTTTCTATATTCCTGAACAGTGAACATGCATGATGCTACAATGGTCTTTTGAAACTGTCCCTGATATACTGTAGTCACTTTTTGGGTTTTATAATTCTCACCATACCACTCACTTAGACTTTGAGTGATAAAAAAAGGATTGAAGAAGTCTTTTATTAATATCAATGGGGCTAAGAGGGAGAGAGCTTTATCATAGATTTCCAAAAAGACCTGTAATTTTTTCTAACTTGGTTTTAAATTTTCTGTGTGCATCTATGTGTAAGAATGGGCAAACATATGTGGGTTCCATGTGTAGAAAAGAGCATTGGATCCTCTGGGGCTAGAGTTACAGGTTATGGGGACCACTAAACATAGGTGCTGTGGAACAAAACACAACTTCTGCAAGACCAGACAAGGGCTCTTAAATCCTGAACCATCTCTCTAGCTTTCCCCTGAAATTATATAATTTTCTCCCCATACAAAAATATTTCTCAAAAGAACTCCAGAATCTCAAAATATAGTGGATTGCCTGATATGAAATGGTAGATAAAGTCCAGAGAGTCCAGAATCCCCCCAAAAAACCAAATCATCCTACTCTCAGATGCGGTAGATGAAACCATGCTATACTTCTGGTTTCTATTGCTGTGATGAAACAACGTGACCAAAAAGCAGATTAGGAAGGAAAGAATTTGCGTGGCCCATGCTTCCACATCTCTGTCATCATTTAGAGAAGTTAGGGCAGACTGAGAGAGTTGTGAAGGCTAATTCTTAGCCTAACAGGGCACTTTGCTGAATGACCTCCCAAACGAAGCAGTAACTGACTTCATCAAACATCTTTTTTTCCCAAAAGAAACGCACTGACTCGAGCCCCGGGCTACCTTGCCAGCAGAGTCTTGCCCAACACCCGCAAGGGTCCACACGGGACTCCCCACGGGACCCCAAGACCTCTGGTGAGTGGATCACAGTGCCTGCCCCAATCCAATCGCGCAGAACTTGAGACTGCGGTACATAGGGAAGCAGGCTACCCGGGCCTGATCTGGGGCACAAGTCCCTTCCGCTCGACTCGAGACTCGAGCCCCGGGCTACCTTGCCAGCAGAGTCTTGCCCAACACCCGCAAGGGCCCACACGGGACTCCCCACGGGACCCTAAGACCTCTGGTGAGTGGACCACAGTGCCTGCCCCAATCCAATCGCGCGGAACTTGAGACTGCGGTACATAGGGAAGCAGGCTACCCGGGCCTGATCTGGGGCACAAGTCCCTTCCGCTCGACTCGAGACTCGAGCCCCGGGCTACCTTGCCAGCAGAGTCTTGCCCAACACCCGCAAGGGCCCACACGGGACTCCCCACGGGACCCTAAGACCTCTGGTGAGTGGACCACAGTGCCTGCCCCAATCCAATCGCGCGGAACTTGAGACTGCGGTACATAGGGAAGCAGGCTACCCGGGCCTGATCTGGGGCACAAGTCCCTTCCGCTCGACTCGAGACTCGAGCCCCGGGCTACCTTGCCAGCAGAGTCTTGCCCAACACCCGCAAGGGCCCACACGGGACTCCCCACGGGACCCTAAGACCTCTGGTGAGTGGACCACAGTGCCTGCCCCAATCCAATCGCGCGGAACTTGAGACTGCGGTACATAGGGAAGCAGGCTACCCGGGCCTGATCTGGGGCACAAGTCCCTTCCGCTCGACTCGAGACTCGAGCCCCGGGCTACCTTGCCAGCAGAGTCTTGCCCAACACCCGCAAGGGCCCACACGGGACTCCCCACGGGACCCTAAGACCTCTGGTGAGTGGACCACAGTGCCTGCCCCAATCCAATCGCGCGGAACTTGAGACTGCGGTACATAGGGAAGCAGGCTACCCGGGCCTGATCTGGGGCACAAGTCCCTTCAGCTCGACTCGAGACTCGAGCCCCGGGCTACCTTGCCAGCAGAGTCTTGCCCAACACCCGCAAGGGTCCACACGGGACTCCCCACGGGACCCTAAGACCTCTGGTGAGTGGATCACAGTGCCTGCCCCAATCCAATCGCGCGGAACTTGAGACTGCGGTACATAGGGAAGCAGGCTACCCGGGCCTGATCTGGGGCACAAGTCCCTTCCGCTCGACTCGAGACTCGAGCCCCGGGCTACCTTGACAGCAGAGTCTTGCCCAACACCCGCAAGGGCCCACACGGGACTCCCCACGGGACCCTAAGACCTCTGGTGAGTGGAACACAACTTCTGCCAGGAGTCTGGTTCGAACACCAGATATCTGGGTACCTGCCTTGCAAGAAGAGAGCTTGCCTGCAGAGAATACTCTGCCCACTGAAACTAAGGAGAGTGCTACCCTCCAGGTCTGCTCATAGAGGCTAACAGAGTCACCTGAAGAACAAGCTCTTAACAGTGACAACTAAAACAGCTAGCTTCAGAGATTACCAGATGGCGAAAGGCAAACATAAGAATCCTACTAACAGAAATCAAGACCACTCACCATCATCAGAACGCAGCACTCCCACCCCACCTAGTCCTGGGCACCCCAACACAACCGAAAATCTAGACCCAGATTTAAAAACATTTCTCATGATGATGATAGAGGACATCAAGAAGGACTTTCATAAGTCACTTAAAGATTTACAGGAGAGCACTGCTAAAGAGTTACAGGCTCTTAAAGAAAAGCAGGAAAACACAGCCAAACAGGTGATGGAAATGAACAAAACCATACTAGAACTAAAAGGGGAAGTAGACACAATAAAGAAAACCCAAAGCGAGGCAACGCTGGAGATAGAAACCCTAGGAAAGAGATCTGGAACCATAGATGCGAGCATCAGCAACAGAATACAAGAAATGGAAGAGAGAATCTCAGGTGCAGAAGATTCCATAGAGAACATCGACACAACAGTCAAAGAAAATACAAAATGCAAAAGGATCCTAACTCAAAACATCCAGGTAATCCAGGACACAATGAGAAGACCAAACCTACGGATAATAGGAATTGATGAGAATGAAGATTTTCAACTTAAAGGGCCAGCTAATATCTTCAACAAAATAATAGAAGAAAACTTCCCAAACATAAAATAAGAGATGCCCATGATCATACAAGAAGCATACAGAACTCCAAATAGACTGGACCAGAAAAGAAATTCCTCCCGACACATAATAATCAGAACAACAAATGCACTAAATAAAGATAGAATATTAAAAGCAGTAAGGGAGAAAGGTCAAGTAACATATAAAGGAAGGCCTATCAGAATTACACCAGACTTTTCACCAGAGACTATGAAAGCCAGAAGAGCCTGGACAGATGTTATACAGACACTAAGAGAACACAAATGCCAGCCCAGGCTACTATACCCGGCCAAACTCTCAATTACCATAGATGGAGAAACCAAAGTATTCCACGACAAAACCAAGTTCACACAATATCTTTCCACGAATCCAGCCCTTCAAAGGATAATAACAGAAAAGAAGCAATACAAGGACGGAAATCACGCCCTAGAACAACCAAGAAAGTAATCATTCAACAAACCAAAAAGAAGACAGCCACAAGAACAGAATGCCAACTCTAACAACAAAAATAAAAGGGAGCAACAATTACTTTTCCTTAATATCTCTTAATATCAATGGACTCAATTCCCCAATAAAAAGACATAGACTAACAGACTGGCTACACAAACAGGACCCAACATTCTGCTGCTTACAGGAAACCCATCTCAGGGAAAAAGACAGACACTACCTCAGAGTGAAAGGCTGGAAAACAATTTTCCAAGCAAATGGACTGAAGAAACAAGCTGGAGTAGCCATTTTAATATTGGATAAAATCGACTTCCAACCCAAAGTTATCAAAAAAGACAAGGAGGGACACTTCATACTCATCAAAGGTAAAATCCTCCAAGAGGAACTCTCAATTCTGAATATCTACGCACCAAATGCAAGGGCAGCCACATTCATTAGAGACACTTTAGTAAAGCTCAAAGCATACATTGCACCTCACACAATAATAGTGGGAGACTTCAACACACCACTTTCTTCAAAGGACAGATCGTGGAAACAGAAACTAAACAGGGACACAGTGAAACTAACAGAAGTTATGAAACAAATGGACCTGACAGATATCTACAGAACATTTTATCCTAAAACAAAAGGATATACCTTCTTCTCAGCACCTCACGGGACCTTCTCCAAAATTGACCATATAATTGGTCACAAAACAGGCCTCAATAGATACAAAAATATTGAAATTGTCCCATGTATCCTATCAGACCACCATGGCCTAAGACTGATCTTCAATAACAACATAAATAATGGAAAGCCAACATTCACGTGGAAACTGAATAACACTCTTCTCAATGATACCTTGGTCAAGGAAGGAATAAAGAAAGAAATTAAAGACTTTTTAGAGTTTAATGAAAATGAAGCCACAACGTACCCAAACCTATGGGACACAATGAAAGCATTTCTAAGAGGGAAACTCATAGCGCTGAGTGCCTCCAAGAAGAAACAGGAGACAGCACATACTAGCAGCTTGACAACACATCTAAAAGCCCTAGAAAAAAAGGAAGCAAATTCACCCAAGAGGAGTAGACGGCAGGAAATAATCAAACTCAGGGGTGAAATCAACCAAGTGGAAACAAGAAGAACTATTCAAAGAATTAACCAAACTCGGAGTTGGTTCTTTGAGAAAATCAACAAGATAGATAAACCCTTAGCTAGACTCACTAAAGGGCACAGGGACAAAATCCTAATTAACAAAATCAGAAATGAAAAGGGAGACATAACAACAGATCCTGAAGAAATCCAAAACACCATCAGATCCTTCTACAAAAGGCTATACTCAACAAAACTGGAAAACCTGGACGAAATGGACAAATTTCTGGACAGATACCAGGTACCAAAGTTGAATCAGGATCAAGTTGACCATCTAAACAGTCCCATATCACCTAAAGAAATAGAAGCAGTTATTAATAGTCTCCCAACCAAAAAAAGCCCAGGACCAGATGGGTTTAATGCAGAGTTCTATCAGACCTTCAAAGATCTAATTCCAGTTCTGCACAAACTATTTCACAAAATAGAAGTAGAAGGTACTCTACCCAACTCATTTTATGAAGCCACTATTACTCTGATACCTAAACCACAGAAAGATCCAACAAAGATAGAGAACTTCAGACCAATTTCTCTTATGAATATCGATGCAAAAATCCTCAATAAAATTCTCGCTAACCGAATCCAAGAACACATTAAAGCAATCATCCATCCTGACCAAGTAGGTTTTATTCCAGGGATGCAGGGATGGTTTAATATAGGAAAATCCATCAATGTAATCCATTATATAAACAAACTCAAAGACAAAAACCACATGATCATCTCGTTAGATGCAGAAAAAGCATTTGACAAGATCCAACACCCATTCATGATAAAAGTTTTGGAAAGATCAGGAATTCAAGGCCCATACCTAAACATGATAAAAGCAATCTACAGCAAACCAGTAGCCAACATCAAAGTAAATGGAGAGAAGCTGGAAGCAATCCCACTAAAATCAGGGACTAGACAAGGCTGCCCACTTTCTCCCTACCTTTTCAACATAGTACTTGAAGTATTAGCCAGAGCAATTCGACAACAAAAGGAGATCAAGGGGATACAAATTGGAAAAGAGGAAGTCAAAATATCACTTTTTGCAGATGATATGATAGTATATATAAGTGACCCTAAAAATTCTACCAGAGAACTCCTAAACCTGATAAACAGCTTCAGTGAAGTAGCTGGATATAAAATAAACTCAAACAAGTCAATGGCCTTTCTCTATACAAAGAATAAACAGGCTGAGAAAGAAATTAGGGAAACAACACCCTTCTCAATAGTCACAAATAATATAAAATATCTTGGCGTGACTCTAACTAAGGAGGTGAAAGATCTGTATGATAAAAACTTCAAATCTCTGAAGAAAGAAATTAAAGAAGATCTCAGAAGATGGAAAGATCTCCCATGCTCATGGATTGGCAGGATCAACATTGTAAAAATGGCTATCTTGCCAAAAGCAATCTACAGATTCAATGCAATCCCCATCAAAATTCCAACTCAATTCTTCAACGAATTGGAAGGAGCAATTTGCAAATTTGTCTGGAATAACAAAAAACCTAGGATAGCAAAAAGTCTTCTCAAGGATAAAAGAACTTCTGGCGGAATCACCATGCCAGACCTAAAGCTTTACTACAGAGCAATTGTGATAAAAACTGCATGGTACTGGTATAGAGACAGACAAGTAGACCAATGGAATAGAATTGAAGATCCAGAAATGAACCCACACACCTATGGTCACTTGATCTTCGACAAGGGAGCTAAAACCATCCAGTGGAAGAAAGACAGCATTTTCAACAATTGGTGCTGGCACAACTGGTTGTTATCGTGTAGAAGAATGCGAATCGATCCATACTTATCTCCTTGTACTAAGGTCAAATCTAAGTGGATCAAGGAACTTCACATAAAACCAGAGACACTGAAACTTATAGAGGAGAAAGTGGGGAAAAGCCTTGAAGATATGGGCACAGGGGAAAAATTCCTGAACAGAACAGCAATGGCTTGTGCTGTAAGATCGAGAATCGACAAATGGGACCTAATGAAACTCCAAAGTTTCTGCAAGGCAAAAGACACCGTCAATAAGACAAAAAGACCACCAACAGATTGGGAAAGGATCTTTACCTATCCTAAATCAGATAGGGGACTAATATCCAACATATATAAAGAACTCAAGAAGGTGGACTTCAGAAAATCAAATAACCCCATTAAAAAATGGGGCTCAGAACTGAACAAAGAATTCTCACCTGAGGAATACTGAATGGCAGAGAAGCACCTGAAAAAATGTTCAACATCCTTAATCATCAGGGAAATGCAAATCAAAACAACCCTGAGATTCCACCTCACACCAGTCAGAATGGCTAAGATCAAAAATTCAGGTGACAGCAGATGCTGGCGAGGATGTGGAGAAAGAGGAACACTCCTCCATTGTTGGTGGGAGTGCAGGCTTGTACAACCACTCTGGAAATCAGTCTGGCGGTTCCTCAGAAAACTGGACATAGTACTACCGGAGGATCCAGCAATACCTCTCCTGGGCATATATCCAGAAGATGCCCCAACAGGTAAGAAGGACACATGCTCCACTATGTTCATAGCAGCCTTATTTATAATAGCCAGAAGCTGGAAAGAACCTAGATGCCCCTCAACAGAGGAATGGATACAGAAAATGTGGTACATCTACACAATGGAGTACTACTCAGCTATTAAAAAGAATGAATTTATGAAATTCCTAGCCAAATGGATGGACCTGGAGGGCATCATCCTGAGTGAGGTAACACATTCACAAAGAAACTCACACAATATGTATTCACTGATAAGTGGATATTAGCCCCAAACCTAGGATACCCAAGATATAAGATATAATTTGCTAAACACATGAAACTCAAGGAGAATGAAGACTGAAGTGTGGACACTATGCCCCTCCTTAGATTTGGGAACAAAACACCCATGGAAGGAGTTACAGAGACGGAGTTTGGAGCTGAGATGAAAGGATGGACCATGTAGAGACTGCCATAGCCAGGGATCCACCCCATAATCAGCATCCAAACGCTGACACCATTGCATACACTAGCAAGATTTTATTGAAAGGACGCAGATGTAGCTGTCTCTTGTGAGACTATGCCGGGGCCCAGCAAACACAGAAGTGGATGCTCACAGTCAGCTAATGGATGGATCATAGGGCTCCCAATGGAGGAGCTAGAGAAAGTAGCCAAGGAGCTAAAGGGATCTGCAACCCTATAGGTGGAACAACATTATGAGCTAACCAGTACCCCGGAGCTCTTGACTCTAGCTGCATATATATCAAAAGATGGCCTAGTCGGCCATCACTGGAAAGAGAGGCCCATTGGACTTGCAAACTTTATATGCCCCAGTACAGGGGAATACCAGGGCCAAAAAGGGGGAGTGGGTGGGCAGGGTAGTGGGGGTGGGTGGATATGGGGGACTTTTGGTATAGCATTGGAAATGTAAATGAGTTAAATACCTAATAAAAAATGGAAAAAAAAAAAAAGGAGATCACTTTTTTGACAGCAAGTCATTCTGCTAAAAAAAAAAAAAAAAAAAAAAAAAAGAAACGCACTGCATTACACCAATGAGCCTCATACTCTCCAACCACCTGAGGCCCTACTTCTTGATATGGTTGCATTAGGCACACTCACTAAAACAGTATACCTCATGAACCAGAGCTGGTTACTATTAGATATGCCTTCCTGAGGGGAATTGGATATACTCAGCTGAAGGAAAGCAGGTAGGAGCCCGAGAAAGTGGAAAGGCATCATTAATGTGAGTACATAAGTTAAAAAGTTGTCATGCTGAAAACTGTGAGCCTAAAGGTCCAGAATAAAATATGTAGTAGACTAGAATTACTATGAAAATTTAAATACTATGTGTCAATTACAGACACATGGTGGGCAACTAATCGGAATATCTCACTCTTTGAACTTAAAAGAAGCTATGTGTCTGTATCTTGAGTTATTCATGTGGGGCCATATTTGAACAGAGTTCAGAATGTTGAGGCAGTAAATTGTACATAATTCTTCTCGCTGAGACAAGCTATGTAGATTGAAGTACTAGGGACCATTAAGAATTAGGCTGTCTTATTTGTAATAGCCAAAAGCTGGAAAGAACCCAGATGTCCCTCAACAGGAGAATGGATACAAATGTGGTACACTTACACAATGGAGTACTACTCAGTTATAAAAAAAAACCAGTGAAGTTATGAAATTCTTAGGCAAATGGATGGTTCTGGAGGATATCATCCTGAGTGAGGTAACCCAATCACAAAAGAACTCACATGATAAGCACTCACTGATAAGTGGATATTAGCCCAGAAGGTCTGAATACCCAAGATACAATTCGCAAAACACATGAAACTCAAGAAGAAGGAAGACCAAAGTGTGGATACTTCGGTCCTTCTTAGAAGAGGGAACAAAATACCAATAGAAGGAGTAACAGAGACAGTATGAAGCAGAGACTGAAGGAAAGACCATCCATAGACGGCCCCACCTGGGGAACTATCCCATATACAACCACCAAATTCAGACACTATTGTGCAGGGCAACAAGTGCTTGCTGACAGGAGCTTGATATAGCTGTCTTCTGAGAGGCTCTGCCAGTGCCTGAAAAAACCAGAAGGAGAGATGCTCACAGTCATCCACTGGGCTGAGTATAAGGTTCCCAATGAAGTTGCTAGAAAAAGGTCCCAAGAAGTTGAAGGGGTTTACAGTCCTATAGGAGAAACAACAATGTGAACTAACCCCAGAGCTCCCAGAGACTAAACCACCAACCAAAGAGTATGCATGGTGGGATTCATGGCTCCAGCTACATATGCAGCAGAAGTTGGCCTAGAGGACACAGTCCGCTTTCATTATAAGTCAGATCTGAGACCCAGAGAGCCACACACTGTCCCTCAAGGCAGGAGCATTGTTAAAACCAGGGCAGACCAGCACCCAGATAAGCTACAGAAATGGCATCTCACAGTAAAGAATAATAGCCAGCGACTCACAAATTCTACCTTCTTGTTGGGAAAAATATTCAGGGCTCATCCCTTACTGACCCCAGGGAAGGCACAATGCCAGAGGTTGGATCTTGAGCTGTGACTAAGGAATTCAGTAGCTATTGAGCATAATCAAATTTATTGCTCCTTTAAGCTCAGCACTCTGCCCAACAAGGAAGGTCTAGTATCCTGGGCACCAACTACAGAATGATCTTTGTGAAGGCCTTGTGTTAAGGGAGCCACACAAATGGTGACGTATGGCAGTAGTTATATCCAGGGACCCAAAACTTCTTCCCTGTAGGAGAGGTTCAGTTCCTAGTAGCCCTTGTCATGTGCAGCAGGAACAGAGGCCATCAAGAGCACATAAAATATCTAATGTAAGGACAAGAGGGCACCCGTTTGCATCCAGGATATGTCTCAGGACGACAAGGGGGAGTGTTTGCCTGAGTTTATTGTTGTATATTCCCCCACAACAGGTGCTTACCTCTCTGCCTGCTGCTTTCAACTTTTCTGCTGGACCTTATGTCTAGGTTGTACAATTACTTGTCCACTCCATGGAATGACCTTCACAGCGTTACCTGGGTAAACATACTTCATCCAAGTCCCTGTACACTGTCCTCTCAGGAATGAACATACCATCTCACCACTCCCAGACTGTACCCTCTTTTTTTGGTAGTTGTACAAAGGGAAGTTTAATGTTTATCTTCATTTCCTTTTCTTTGAAACAAGATCCCTTGTGTATAATAGGAACTAAATGAGAATAATTGTTTTAAAGAAAAATGAAAAGCATAGCAACTGCTACAGAGTTCATGCTCTTTTTTTTTGTTGTTCTTTCTCCCCTAGAAGATATTTCAAAGCTCAGGACCGGAGGCTGTTGCAGGAGAGAGGGTGGCATCCTGAGAAAGCTTTGTTTGATCATCCAAACAGGAACAGCTTCTGTCCCATTCCCTGTCTCACCCTAGGAAGGGGTGAGGGGGGCAGCGACCCATAGCCACTAAAGAGGGTTATCATTAAAGATGTGAGATACTTCGGGAAGGTGAAGTGGGAAAGTCAAGTTTGGGGAGTTCAGACAGACCCAAACCCAAATCCTCATGAAGGATTTATTTGAGCCTGTGACCTCCCTGTAAAGCAATTTTTGTTCCCACAGCAAGCATACATGAGAAGTAGTCACTATTTGTTTCTTTCTGTTGTTATTGAGGCACAGATTCTGGAATTCGGGCTAGCTGTGCATGAGAAGTTCATGCCTCAAGATATGAGACCCCTTCAGGAAAAACTGGTGGACCAGGCTTGAGGTAGACGGACTGGGCTGGAAACAGGGAGCTACTGTCACACATGGCTAGAAGCTTCAGTTCTTGATATGTGAAGCAAGACAGCAACGTTCATTTTGTTTTCAAACTAGCAAAAAGAAAAATGAAAACCCCAAAGGCCATTTAGAAACTGAGCAAAGTCTTAGGCATTCAGACCAACAATGACGATTGCCTGGATTAATCAGGCCTGAGAGTTCCACTCCTGCTGAAGGACGGACCATACATGTATTAGTTTCAGCTCTGGTCCCTGACCCCATCAGTAGCTCTCCCTCCCTGTAGTATAAAGAGAAATACTTCTAGTCTTGGGGACATATTTAGGAAAGTGTTTCTAACTTTCATATATTGATTGGTTGTGATCACATATGTGCCACAGCATGTGTGTGAGTGCATGAGTGAGTGCATGTATGTGGAAGTCAGAGGACAGCCAGCTTGCAGAGAACTTGAGTGAGTTCTCTCCTTTTGCTGTGGGCCCTAATGCTTGATGGCGAGTGCTTTACCCACTAAGTCATCTAGCTGGCCCAGGTGAGTGTTTCTAAAAGGCATACAATCTAGGCAGATTAGCTCCTTAGCTTCAAAACTCTGTTCAAAGCATACACTGGGAGTCACATAGTGGCTGTTTCCAACGACAGTGCTAGATTTATTTATTTATTTTTTGTTTTGTTTTTTTTTTTGTTTTTTTTTTTTGTTTTTGTTTTTCAAGACAGGGTTTCTCTGTATAATGCTGGCTGTTCTGGAACTCACTTTGTAGACCAGGCTGGCCTTAAACTCAGAAATCTGCCTGCCTCTGCCTCCCGAGTGCTGGGATTAAAGGCATGCGCCAATAAGCCCAGCAAGGTTTATTTTACTACCATAAAATAAAATGCTTCAAGACTCCCATGAGTTCTAAAATAACTACAAAACTATGCATTTTCTTGAAATTTTTATTGCAGAAAATTTTCTTATGTAACTATGCAAAATTTCTACTGGGGCCTCAAGCCACAAGGGAACTCATAAGGAGTTACTAGAGAAGAGTAGGAGGCAGCTAGTGTGTGTCAACTTGCTCCAAGAACCCAGGACCCAGAAAGCAAAGAACTACCAAGGTCAATCTGAAAGCTAAGCCAGGGCAGCTTGCCTGGGATTTTTATTGGTTGCTTATATTTTCTTAAAGTGATGGGCATTTTGGAGAGGAACATCTTTGTGGATTTCAAAGGCCTACAAAGCCATACTGAGAGTTTTTAAAAGGTTGATCCGTAGGTCAAGTTCTTGCTCAGAAGTCTGTTCATGAGCCCAGCAGAATGGACAGACACTCGTATGACACAGACAGAAATGAAAATAAACATAAGCAGGCAAAAAGATAATGAAGTGCCTGCATGTTAAAGACTTCCTCAGAGCTTTCAGACTGCCCTGCAATGTTGCTAACTTCAGCAGAGGCCTGTGAGGACGGTGAAAACGAGGAATACCCATCGCCGGCTGGGTAACTGAATGGGCTTTTTCAGGGGAGAAAAATAAAACAGTTGTTAATTCAGACTGTATTGAACTGTATTTTATCACATGCTAGCATGGCATAAAACCAAAGGGAAAAAAGACAAATCTATTTTGTTTTCTCCTCTTTGCCTTGATATAATCGAGAGATATAGAGGCCCAGGAACCAAATAGTTCGAAGGGAAGACAGTATCCCATGGGACTAGTATCCTGAGACACGGGAGCTCATCCGAGGAGGGATGACAAGGTCTGAGAGAAAGCCTCCTCAGCAGAGGCATTGCAGCTCTGGGGAGAGAATCCACAGATGAGCTGAGGAACTTAAGAGCTCAGTCCCCCTCCTTCTTTTCTCCTCTTCGTTGCTTCTCTTCTTCTTGGTTCTTTCAAAGAACAGAGTCACACCAGGCAGAAAATATCACGAAAGAGATTTATTGGAGGGTCCAGGGTGCGGATGGAGAAATCCAAGGATGCTCTGCTCCTGGGAGCAGGCAGCAGGGAGTGCGGCAACGGAGCAGTGCTTATATGGGATTTATGAGGGGGTGGAGCTTCCTAGGGCAGAGACTTCCAGAGTGAGGACTGGGGGGATTTCAAGTCCTGAGCTTGGAGAGGTTGGGAATTGGTGGGTTCTCCTGTGCAGGACTTGATAGGTTTTTGTAGGAAGCTCAGGGTTTGGTGGGGTTTCCTGCTCATGGATTGATGACTTCTTTTCACCTCCTTTTCCCTGAATCAGGCCTGTGGGGTCCTATGGTAAGTCCTTCCCACCTGCAGCTGGTTTTGCTGAGGTGCCATCTCTGTGGGGCTGCTGGGGAAGCTGCAGAGGAGCTGCTGCCACTGTGGACAGCTCCTTTGGCACAGCTTCTACAGTGGCATCTCACCAAGGCTGTGGGCCGAGTGAAGATAGATGGTGACCCTGAACAGCTCTTCATGACTGCAATAGGCTGAGTTGTGGACTGCTCAACTTGGAATCTTGGACAGGTCAACTCATGCACCTGTGTTGGGAAAGGGGAAATGCCACAGTGGACAGCTCCTGTGAGGGCTGGAGGCTGAGGAGATGATCTGGTGCAGCCATCTTGACAGGAGCCCCCATTTGGACTGCTCCTGTAGGGACAGAGGAAGGGGTATCTCCATGCAACCTTAGGCTGTGGTAGGCAGAAAGGGCTTGCTACTGCTTTGGTGCTTTGGTGGTGCACAGCTCAGGGACTACAATGATGAGATGATGTATGAAGAAATAGTGGTGGCATATGTCTTCTGAAGTGGACAATAACATTTCTCTTGAAAAGAAAATAATTATCTTTGTACTGCAGATATGGAGATTTATTCCAGGTTCCTGTGTGTGACACTCTTGGTAACACTTCTGCAGGCACACCATGGTGCCCAGCTCTCTGTTCACATCCCGGGTGGCTGATCTTCACCCAGACACACAATGCCTAAAGTCAGCAACCAATTGGCCTTCAGACTCTGGGTCCCTTGAAAATGGTTCAGTTCTGCAGGCATTGGCTACTGTCACTGCTGTCTGTGACGCCAACATAAATAGCACCCAAAGCGACTGTGAGTGTTCTGTATGTCTGGCTCTTGGAGATGGCCGTCTTTCTTGAGATTTCCTACTGGAAAAAATGGTGTCTATTCCTAGGTGATCAAGGGGTCAGTCCTGCCAGCTGTCTCTCCTTGCCCCATGCACACAGCAGTAGAGGTGGTGAATAGAAGAAATCGAAGCACTGTACACTGATAGCTTGGCTTCTGACAGGAGAGAGAGAGGAACTGCCCCTAGTGAAGAAGTTCTCCAAGCTGCCTCATATACTCTTCTGCCACATCATAGAGTCAGGGTAAGGTGTTGGGTGCTCCTGGCATCACAGTTTTTTTCTTCTCTTATTGCTCACAGTCTATCTGGCTGATAGTGCTACTAGTGGGTCTGGGGCCACTTCTCAGATCAGCAGGAGCTTCTTCCACCAAGGAGACCTGAAAACAAGAGGTTTTGGCAAATTACCAAGTGTTAGCCAATTATGCCTTCCCCATGGTTTGAGCATCACCTATTTGTGTGGACTCAACTGTTCCCGTACACTCTCCCTTCCCTTATGAGCACAAGATGGACACTCCCTGCACTCTCATTGCTCTGTTTCTGGCTCCTGCTGGTCAGCTGTCCTCATCTTGGACACAATCACAAGGAGGTCAGGCACTCTGGGGTCCTTTGCTTGCAGTGCCCACTGTCTCTTCTAATGGCTCACAGGTACATCTGGAGACAGGCATCAGATGATGTCACCGTGCATGGAAGATGCTCTGAGGCCTCTTTTCCTGATGATGATTGGCATGCTGTGGTACCCTGTTTACAGGATTTCTGAGTTCTATGGAGCTCCTCCCTTGGCTGGCACAGTAGTGACTCCACCAGCCATCATGAACCAACCTAGAGGGCACAGTCAAGAGAATCATGAACTCAGACCCGTCTCCCAGAATCTTTGTCTTAGTCCTCAGGTCCCAGAGGATCTGAAAAGCGTGTGTCATCCCCTCTCCCCTTATACACACTATTCATCTGAAGACAGAGAAACACATTTCCCTTAGTTTCAGTCTGTGATGTAGATATGGCTTCCATTTGGTACCCAGCCTTGGGAAATTCCTCCCTGTCTCTCATTTGTGCCTGTCAGCATCCTCAGCAGGCTGCTCTCCATGCTCTGGTATCACCCTTCAGGGAGCACCGTGCTACCAAGTGCTGTTTAAACAGATACAAGAAAGGGGACGCTTAGTAGAAATCTTCAGGGCTTATGCTTGGCTGTGATGGCCCTGTGCTGGCATGGGCTCAGGCTGATTCCTCCTGAGTGCTCCATTCCTTCCTTCACCCACCTTTCTCCAGCATCCTTGCCCAACCTTGGGACACTTTCCTCTGCTTTCTACATATGCTCAAGTTACTCAGGAAGAAGACTGTTGGAATGGACTTTTGGTATGATCATATATTATCACACACCCCTAAAATGTATATTTTTATAATCTGTTTATTTCAAAAAAAAATATCATTTAGTTCAGGAAAAAGTTCACTGAGTAAAGAAAGTTTCTACCAAGCCTGTAGACCATAATCAATTGACCAAAACAGACATTATATAAAGACAGAATCTCCCTAAGAGGGAAACTCATAGCTCTGAGTGCCTCCAAAAAGAAACTGGAGAGAGCACACACTAGCAGCCTGACAACACATCTAAATTACTTAGAAAAAAAGGAAGAAAATTCACCCAAGAGGAGTAGACGGCAGGAAATAATCAAACTCAGGGGTGAAATCAACCAAGTGGAAACAAGAAGAAGTATTCAAAGAATTAACCAAACTCGGAGTTGGTTCTTTGAGAAAATCAACAAGATAGACAAACCCTTAGCTAGACTCACTAGAGGGCACAGGGACAGCAGCCTAATTAACAAAATCAGAAATGAAAAGGGAAACATAACAACAGATCCTGAAAGTAATCCAAGATACCATCAGATCCTTCTACAAAAGGCTATACTCCACAAAATTGGAAAACCTGGATGAAATGGACAAGTTTCTAGACAGATACCAGGTACCAAAGTTAAGTCAGGATCAAGTTAACGATCTAAACAGTCCCATATCCCCTAAAGAGATAGAAGCAGTCATTAATAGTCTCCCAGCCAAAAAAAAGCCCAGGACCAGATGTGTTTACTGCAGAGTTCTACCAGACCTTCAAAGACAATCTAATTCCAGTTCTGCACAAACTATACCACAAAATAGAAGTAGAAGGAACTCTACCCAACTTGTTCTATGAAGCCACAGTTATTCTAATGCCTAAACCACAGAAAGATCCAACAAAGATAGAGAACTTCAGGCCAATTTCCCTTATGAATATAGATGCAAATATCCTCAATAAAATTCTCGCTAACCGAATCCAAGAACACATTAAAGCAATCATCCATCCTGACCAAGTAGGTTTCATTCCAGGGATGCAGGGATGGTTTAATATACGGAAATCCATCAATGTAATCCATTATATTAACAAACTCAAAGACAAAAACCACATGATCATCTCCTTAGGTGTGGAAAAAGCATTCGACAAGATCCAACACCCATTCATGATAAAAGTCTTGGAAAGATCAGGAATTCAATGCCCATACCTACACATGATAAAAGCAATCTTCAGTAAACCAGTAACCAACATCAAAGTAAATGGTGAGAAGCTTGAAGCAATCCCACTAAAATCAGGGACTAGACAAGGCTGTCCACTCTCTCCATACCTATTCGACATTGTTCTTGAAGTCCTAGCCAGAGCAATTCGACAACAAAAGGAGATCAAGGGGATACAAATTGGAAAAGATGAAGTCAAAATATCACTTTTTGCAGATGATATGATAGAATATATAAGTGACCCTAAAAATTCTACCAGAGAACTCCTAAACCTGATAAACAGCTTCAGTGAAGTAGCTGGATATAAAATGAACTCAAGTCAATGGCCTTTCTCTACACCAAAAATAAACAGGCTGAAAAAGAAATTAGGGAAACAACACCCTCTCAATAGTCACAAGTAATATAAAATATCTTTGTGTGACTCTAACTAAGGAAGTGAAAGATCTCTATGATAAAAACTTCAAGTCTCTGAAGAAAGAAATTAAAGAAGTTCTCAGAAGATGGAAAGATCTCCCATGATCATGGATTGGCAGGATTAACACTGTAAAAATGGCTATCTTGCCAAAAGCAATCTACAGATTCAATGCAATCCCCATCAAAATTCCAACTCAATTCTTCAACGACTTAGAAAGGGCAATCTGCAAATTCATCTGGAATAACAAAAAACCTAGGAGAGCAAAAACTCTTCTCAAGGATAAAAGTACCTCTGGTGGAATCACCATGCCTGACCTTTACTACAGAGCAATTGTGATAAAAACTGCATGGTACTGGTATAGTGACAGACAAGTAGACCAATGGAATAGAATTGAAGACCCAGAAATGAACCCACACACCTATGGTTACTTGATCTTCGACAAGGGAACTAAAACTATCCAGTGGAAGAAAGACAGCATTTTCAACAAATGGTGCTGGCACAACTGGTTGTTATCATGTAGAAGAATGCGAATTGATCCATTCCTATCTCCTTGTACTAAGGTCAAATCTAAGTGGATCAAGGAACTTCACATAAAACCAGAGACACTGAAACTTATAGAGGAGAAAGTGGGGAATAGCTTTGAAAATATGGGCACAGGGGAAAAATTCCTGAATAGAACAGCAATGGCTTGTGCAGAGAGATCAAGAATTGACAAATGGGACCTGATGAAACTGCAAAGCTTCTGCAAGGCAAAAGACATCGTCAATAAGACAAAAAGACCACCAACAGATTGGGAAAGGATCTTTACCTATCCCAAATCAGATAGGGGCCTAATATCCAATATATATAAAGAACTCAAGGGACTCCAGAAAATCAAAAAACCCCATTAAAAAATGGGGCTCAGAACTGAACAAAGAATTCTCACCTGAGGAATACTGAATGGCAGAGAAGCACCTGAAAAAATGTTCAACATCCTTAATCATCAGGGAAATGCAAATCAAAACAACCCTGAGATTCCACCTCACACCAGTCAGAATGGCTAAGATCAAAAATTCAGGTGACAGCAGATGCTGGGAAGGATGTCAACAAAGAGGAACACTCCTCCGTTGTCGGTGGGATTGCAAGCTTGTACAACCACTCTGGAAGTCAGTCTGGTGGTTACTCAGAAAATTGGACATAGTACTACCAGAGGATCCAGCAATACCTCTCCTGGGCGTATATCCAGAAGATGTCCCAACAGGTAAGAAGGACACATGCTCCACTATGTTCATAGCAGCCTTATTTATAATACATAGAAGTTAGAAAGAACCTAGATGCCCCTCAACAGAGGAATGGATACCGAAAATGTGGTACATTTACACAATGGAGTACTACTCAGCTATTAAAAAGAATGAATTTATGAGATTCCTAGGCAAATGGATGGACCTGGAGGGCATCATCCTGAGTGAGGTACCCCAATCAAAAAGGAACTTGCACAATATGTACTCACTGATAAGTGGATATTAGCCCAAAACTTAGGATACCCAAGATATAAGATACAATTTGCTAAACGCATGAAACTCAAGAAGAATGAATACCAGAGTGGGGACACTCTGCCCCTTCTTAGAATTGGGAACAAAACACCCATGGAAGGAGTTACAGAGACAAAGTTTGGAGCTGTGACAAAAGAATGGACCATCTAGAGACTGCCATTTCCAGGGTTCCACCCCATAATCAGCTTCCAAATGCTGACACCATTGCATACACTAGCAAGGTTTTTCTGAAAGGTGCCAGATATAGCTGTCTCTTGTGAGACTAGGCCAGGGCCTAGCAAACACAGAAGTGGATGCTCACAGTCAGCTATTGGATGGATCACAGGGCTCCCAATGGAGGAGCTATAGAAAGAGCTAAAGGGATCTGCAACCCTATAGGTGGAACAACATTCTAAACTAACCAGTACCCCGGAGCTCTTGACTATAGCTGCATATGTATCAAAAGATGGCCTAGTCGGCCATCACTGCAAAGAGAGGCCCATTGGACTTGCAAACTTTATATGCCCCAGTACAGGGAAACGCCAGGGCCAAAAAGGGGGAGTGGGTGGGTAGGGGATTGGGGGGGGGGTGGGTATGGGGGACCTTTGGGATAGCATTGAAAATGTAAATGAGGAAAATACCTAATAAAAAAAAATAAAGACTATTCTTTCTCCAGTAGGTATCCAAACTCCAAAATTATGCCCAACTTCTCTCCTCCAACCCTGAGGATCAGAATCATATGTTTTTATCAAAAATGTGCAAAAGTTTAATAATACAGGTTGGCGTAGAGGTTTTGTAATTTCAAATTCTGATTTTATGATGGTGCTCTTTCTGCATTTTGTAAGAATTTTAACTGTAACCATAGTCTGGGTGAAAAGATGGCTTACTAATTTTTCTTCACTGAATGCTCCTTGGCCTAGGGTCATTAAGATTTTATAGAGTTCAGTTAAAGCCTCTTCCTTAAAAGGGTTGGATCCTAAGTCCTCACACAGGCATTTTATGATCCCATTCTTCAGGGTCCTCCAGAACCTACTTACAAAGGGAACCCTGGGTACAATCTGACACCAAGCTCAAAGGAGTCCCTTGGTCATATCTGGAAGTTCAGGCTTTACTTTCTTTCTTGTACAGTGGAACCCTTACCCTGGGCCTCCTTGCTGGAGAATGGGGGTGATCTATCCAATTAAGTCATTTTGTCCTTTGAACCACAGGTAGTAAGGTAGAAGAGATGTCCTACAAGATCCCCCTGTGGACTAAATGAGTTGATCTTTGCACAGGGTATGCTGGTACCCTCACACTGGTCTTCCTCCACAGAGGCATGATGACATGAGACACCTTGTGAGGACACCTTGCTCTTTGAATTGTTAGGGCCAGCTTTGGACACATCCATGGATGACGGCTGGAGGAGATTTCCAGTGAAGAATCCTCTGAAGACACTCTGGCACAGCTTTCATGTGAGGCTTGCTGCTCTCTATCTCCCCACAGATGCTGCTCCAGAACTGAGACTTGTGGAAAAGCTGGGGGCAGCTTCTACAAATGGGAGTTTTCTCCTTTTTTTCAAGCAGTCAGGGTGGATGACATACTGTACCTCATCCCACTTTTGTTTCCATTCTAAGAATTTTCAGGTTAATTAGGCAAAATGATGGTGGGAAGGATAGCACACTAGATTCCCTCCTTATAGATTTTTGTTGGTTCCTGTTTGGCCCTGTGTGTTTCGTGGATCGAATCCACTGCCTGGGCTTAGAATTTTTTTGTTTTTGTTTTGTTTTGTTTTGTTTTGTTGTTGTTTTAATTGAGTTGTCTTCCTGGGGTGACTATGGTCCCAACATAAAATATGTTGCAGTCATATGGTCAAACCTTTTCTTCTGCATCTGTTTTTTTTTAATTTTTTATTAGGTATTTTCTTCCAGTGCTATCCCAAAAGTCCCCCATCCCCTCACCCCATCTGTTTTTTATCTCTTGTTGTTTACATTTCATGACACCCATGATGACCAGTATAGTGTGTTGGGAGCCGCCCCCACATTCGCCGTTACAAGATGGCGCTGACATCCTGTGTTCTAAGTGGTAAACAAATAATCTGCGCATGTGCCAAGGGTATCTTATGACTACTTGTGCTCTGCCTTCCCCGTGACGTCAACTCGGCCGATGGGCTGCAGCCAATCAGGGAGTGACACGTCCGAGGCGAAGGAGAATGCTCCTTAAGAGGGACGGGGTTTCGTTTTCTCCCTCTCTTGCTTCTTGCTCTCTTGCTTCTTACACGCTTGCTCCTGAAGATGTAAGAAATAAAGCTTTGCCGCAGAAGATTCTGGTCTGTGGTGTTCTTCCTGGCCGGTCGTGAGAACGCGTCTAATAACAATTGGTGCCGAATTCCGGGACGAGAAAAAACTCGGGACTGGCGCAAGGAAGATCCCTCATTCCAGAACCAGAACTGCGGGTCGCGGTAATAAAGGTTCCCGTAAAGCAGACTGTTAAGAAGGATTCAACTACATGAATTCAGAACTTTTCAGCTGGGGAACGGTGGATACCAGTAAGTATAGCTTTACGAGGTACGCCTGGCCTTGAACTTTCTAACGAAATTCAAGACAGTCTATCAGAAGTAAAGTGGGGAATAGCTTTACAAGGTACGCCTGGCCTTGAACTTTCTAACGAAATTCAGGACAGTCTATCAGAAGTAAAGTGGAAAATGGCTTTACGAGGTATGCTTGGCCTTAAACTTTCTCTAGTGTTAGAAGCCCTTTTGTTCCTTTTCACATGTTATCAAGTGATTAAGGCAGGGCTAAAAATTCTAGATGAAATTCAGGACAATCTATCAGAAGTAAAGCGGGGAGAGAGAGTAGGAGCAAAGAGAAAATATGGTTCACAAAATAAGTATACAGGCCTTTCCAAGGGTCTTGAACCTGAGGAAAAGTTTAGGTCAGGTAAGAATACCTGGGGAGAGATTAGAAGGAAGGAGAAGGAAAAAGAAAAGAAAAAAGATCAATCAGCGGAGGCTTCTAAGAGAAGGAGCCTATACTCATCACTAGATGAGCTCAAGGAGCCAGTTTTTAGTAGTTCTGAATCAAATGAAAAGGCTATTAGGGCCTGGAAGGCGCTCTCCCGAGCAGGTGAAGCCACTGGACAATAATGACAGAGGCAGGCTCTTGCAGCCTACAAGGTCTTATTGTCTACCCTGGAGTTGTAGATCAGAATTGTAAAGGGGAACTTCAGGTTCTCTGTTCTTGTCCTCAAGTTGTCTTTTCTATATCACAAAGGGACAGAATAGCTCAACTAATAATAATTTTGCCAAGCCTACATGGCTGTTTTTTCTTCTTCTGGTATTCCTTGAGCTGCCAGAGGGATTGGTTCTACTGAAAGTGATTCTGATTACTTAATAATGCCTTTAGATTGTTGTCAAATTTTATCTACTCACGTAGGGGTAAACCCTCGTGGCGTCAGGCCATTACAGGTCTGACAGATGGATGTCACGCATATTTCCTCCTTTGAGAGAAATCAATATTTACATGTTTAGATAAGAAGAGATCACCTCCATACCTTAAATGATTTTCAAAAGCTGTTGGGAGATATTAATTGGCTCAGACCTTTTTTAAAGATTCCTTCCGCTGAGTTAAGGCCTTTGTTTAGTATTTTAGAAGGAGATCCTCATATCTCCTCCCCTAGGACTCTTACTCTAGCTGCTAACCAGGCCTTACAAAAAGTGGAAAAGGCCTTACAGAATGCACAATTACAACGTATTGAGGATTCGCAACCTTTCAGTTTGTGTGTCTTTAAGACAGCACAATTGCCAACTGCAGTTTTGTGGCAGAATGGGCCATTGTTGTGGATCCATCCAAACGTATCCCCAGCTAAAATAATAGATTGGTATCCTGATGCAATTGCACAGCTTGCCCTTAAAGGCCTAAAAGCAGCAATCACCCACTTTGGGCAAAGTCCATATCTTTTAATTGTACCTTATACCGCTGCACAGGTTCAAACCTTGGCAGCCACATCTAATGATTGGGCAGTTTTAGTTACCTCCTTTTCAGGAAAAATAGATAACCATTATCCAAAGCATCCAATCTTACAGTTTGCCCAAAATCAATCTGTTGTTTTTCCACAAATAACAGTAAGAAACCCACTTAAAAATGGGATTGTGGTATATACTGATGGATCAAAAACTGGCATAGGTGCCTATGTGGCTAATGGTAAAGTGGTATCCAAACAATATAATGAAATTTCACCTCAAGTGGTAGAATGTTTAGTGGTTTTAGAAGTTTTAAAAACCTTTTTAGAACCCCTTAATATTGTGTCAGATTCCTGTTATGTGGTTAATGCAGTAAATCTTTTAGAAGTGGCTGGAGTGATTAAGCCTTCCAGTAGAGTTGCCAATATTTTTCAGCAGATACAATTAGTTTTGTTATCTAGAAGATCTCCTGTTTATATTACTCATGTTAGAGCCCATTCAGGCCTACCTGGCCCCATGGCTCTGGGAAATGATTTGGCAGATAAGGCCACTAAAGTGGTGGCTGCTGCCCTATCATCCCCGGTAGAGGCTGCAAGAAATTTTCATAACAATTTTCATGTGACGGCTGAAACATTACGCAGTCGTTTCTCCTTGACAAGAAAAGAAGCCCGTGACATTGTTACTCAATGTCAAAGCTGCTGTGAGTTCTTGCCAGTTCCTCATGTGGGAATTAACCCACGCGGTATTCGACCTCTACAGGTCTGGCAAATGGATGTTACACATGTTTCTTCCTTTGGAAAACTTCAATATCTCCATGTGTCCATTGACACATGTTCTGGCATCATGTTTGCTTCTCCGTTAACCGGAGAAAAAGCCTCACATGTGATTCAACATTGTCTTGAGGCATGGAGTGCTTGGGGGAAACCCAGACTCCTTAAGACTGATAATGGACCAGCTTATACGTCTCAAAAATTCCAACAGTTCTGCCGTCAGATGGACGTAACCCACCTGACTGGACTTCCATACAACCCTCAAGGACAGGGTATTGTTGAGCGTGCGCATCGCACCCTCAAAGCCTATCTTATAAAACAGAAGAGGGGAACTTTTGAGGAGACTGTACCCCGAGCACCAAGAGTGTCTGTGTCTTTGGCACTCTTTACACTCAATTTTTTAAATATTGATGCTCATGGCCATACTGCGGCTGAACGTCATTGTTCAGAGCCAGATAGGCCCAATGAGATGGTTAAATGGAAAAATGTCCTTGATAATAAATGGTATGGCCCGGATCCTATTTTGATAAGATCCAGGGGAGCTATCTGTGTTTTCCCACAGAATGAAGACAACCCATTTTGGATACCAAAAAGACTCACCCGAAAAATCCAGACTGACCAAGGGAATACTGATGTCCCTCGTCTTGGTGATGTCCAGGGCGTCAATAATAAAGAGAGAGCAGCGTTGGGGGATAATGTCGACATTTCCACTCCCAATGACGGTGATGTATAATGCTCAAGTATTCTCCTGCTTTTTTACCACTAACTAGGAACTGGGTTTAGCCTTGATTCAGACAGCCTTGGCTCTGTCTGGACAGGTCCAGACGACTGACACCATTAACACTTTGTCAGCCTCAGTGACTACAGTCATAGATGAACAGGCCTCAGCTAATGTCAAGATACAGAGAGGTCTCATGCTGGTTAATCAACGCATAGATCTTGTCCAGATACAACTAGATGTATTATGACAAATAACTCAGCAGGGTTGTGAACAAAAGTTTCCGGGATTGTGTGTTATTTCCATTCAGTATGTTAAATTTACTAGGACAGCTAATTTGTCAAAAAGTCTTTTTCAGTATATGTTACAGAATTGGATGGCTGAATTTGAACAGATCCTTCGGGAATTGAGACTTCAGGTCAACTCCACGCGCTTGGACCTGTCCCTGACCAAAGGATTACCCAATTGGATCTCCTCAGCATTTTCTTTCTTTAAAAAATGGGTGGGATTAATATTATTTGGAGATACACTTTGCTGTGGATTAGTGTTGCTTCTTTGATTGGTCTGTAAGCTTAAGGCCTAAACTAGGAGAGACAAGGTGGTTATTGCCCAGGCGCTTGCAGGACTAGAACATGGAGCTTCCCCTGATATATCTATGCTTAGGCAATAGGTCGCTGGCCACTCAGCTCTTATATCCCATGAGGCTAGACTCATTGCACGGGATAGAGTGAGTGTGCTTCAGCAGCCCGAGAGAGTTGCAAGGCTAAGCACTGCAATGGAAAGGCTCTGCGGCATATATGAGCCTATTCTAGGGAGACATGTCATCTTTCATGAAGGTTCAGTGTCCTAGTTCCCTTCCCCCAGGCAAAACGACACGGGAGCAGGTCAGGGTTGCTCTGGGTAAAAGCCTGTAAGCCTAAGAGCTAATCCTGTACATGGCTCCTTTACCTACACACTGGGGATTTGACCTCTATCTCCACTCTCATTAATATGGGTGGCCTATTTGCTCTTATTAAAAGAAAAAGGGGGAGATGTTGGGAGCCGCCCCCACATTCGCCGTTACAAGATGGCGCTGACATCCTGTGTTCTAAGTGGTAAACAAATAATCTGCGCATGTGCCAAGGGTATCTTATGACTACTTGTGCTCTGCCTTCCCCGTGACGTCAACTCGGCCGATGGGCTGCAGCCAATCAGGGAGTGACACGTCCGAGGCGAAGGAGAATGCTCCTTAAGAGGGACGGGGTTTCGTTTTCTCCCTCTCTTGCTTCTTGCTCTCTTGCTTCTTACACGCTTGCTCCTGAAGATGTAAGAAATAAAGCTTTGCCGCAGAAGATTCTGGTCTGTGGTGTTCTTCCTGGCCGGTCGTGAGAACGCGTCTAATAACAATAGTGGGCTCTGGGTGGCTGCTGATCTTCTCTGTAAAGGAACTGGAAGAACCTTCTTCATCATACTTTAGCCGTTGAAAGCTCACCGACCATGCACTGTTGGACTTTGTCAAGGGTTTACAGTTCACAACTTAGCAATCGTGTCACAAAATTTTGGTGACAGCATGAATATTCCAGAGTGCTTTCCTGAGAAGGTGTTCTGCTTTAGTCCTTCACAGTTATGTCCCTGGTAAAGAAGCATTCTGTCAACATAAAGTATCCCACAACACCCAAGCCCCAAACGTCAACTGCATGACTATGTCACTCTTTACCTTCCAAGAGTTATGGGCACAGTAAGGAGGGTTCTTACAGAAAGTAGCTAGGTTCTGACCCATGATAATCTTTTCACCCAATCTGAAATAGCTGTTGGATTGTCTTCTAATAAAATATTTGGCGTTTAAATCTCTGTGGGCAATAGGTTTATGGTGATGATACTGGAGGAATATACCATTTGCTTAAGTAGACTATTCGATTCTTCCTCAGGTAGGTAGCCAGATTCCAAAATTATGCCTATCAACTCTTTCACTTTGTGTTCCACATACATATAAATGTTCTTTGTTTATACTATGCAATAGTTTAATCATAGCAGGGTGGAATAGAGTTTTTATCATTTCAAGTTTTGATTTGATGAGTGAATTTTTTCTCCTTTTTGTTAGAATTTTAACTGCTTCCATAACCTGCATGAAGAGACAGTTATTGAATTTTACTTTCCAGAGTGCACCTTCACCAAGGGTCTTTAAGATTTTATAATGTTCAGATAAAGCCTCTTCATCAAAGGTGTTGGACCTTAGGTCCTGACACAGGCCTATCATAACTCCATTCTTCAGGGTCTTCTATACCAACCTTTTAAAGATTGCCCAGGGTAAAGGCTTACACCAATTGTGAAGGTGTCTCTGGGGCATATGTGGGGAAGACAGGCTCCACTCTGTTTCTTGTACAGCAGGACAGTAACCCATGATATACTTGCTGGAGAATGATTTCCTCTTAGATTTCCTAAGAGGTCATGTTGTCCTTTGAACCAGAGGTAGTCATGTCAGGAAGCTGTGCTGGAGGATGCCCTGAGGTGAGGTTTGTAGAAGCGATGAGGTGGTGCCTTTACACTGGGCTTCCTGGACAGAGGCAAAGATGAAATAAAACACCTTACTTTTTGAATGGTTATAGCAAATTTGGACACATTCATGGATGACTGACGGGAATAGATTTCTAATGATGAAATCCTCTGAAAGTTTTTTGGCACATCTTTCATCTTATGTGTCACTGCTCTCTGCCTTTCCCCAGATGCTGATCATGAAGAGAACCTTATTGACAAGCTGGGAGTAGATTCTGGGAATGTGAGTTGTCTTGTACAAGCACTTAAGGAAGGGTGTTATACTGTACCACATTCATCTCTTTTTTCTCATTCTAAGGAATTTCATTTTGATTGGCTATATGAAGGTAGGAAGGATAGTACACCAGATCCCCTCCTTATAGCCATTTGTTTTTCTCATTGGTCCTGTGTTTCAAGATTTAAACTGACTGCCTGGGCTCAGGTTTTATTATTGAGTTGTCTTCCCAGGGCTACTGCTGCCTCAGTATCAAATAGGCTGCCATCACATGGTCAAACTTTTCCTCCAGTAAAATTACCTTTGTCTCTCATTGCTTATATCCCATGACACCCATGATGACCATTACAGTGTGGTGTAGGTAGCAGTCTGTATTCTCTTTAAAGGAACTGTGACAAACTTAATGGTCACAATTTAGCCATTCAAGGCTCACAATGTCATTTACTGTTGCCTTTGTCAGGTGTCTATAGTTAACAATCATGTTGCCAAGTTCTGGTGACAGCTTGAATTCTACAATGTACTTTTTGGCAATGACTTCTGCTTCAGTTCTATAAGATTATTTTCTGGAAAGGAAAGCATCCTGTCAACATAAAGTAAAGCACAACTCCAGATCTCCTGACAGCAACTGCATGGCCATCATAACCTTTACCTTCAAAGTGTCCTGGGGCATAAAAATGGGAAATCTGTTTGAAAGTTGCTAGCTTATGAACCATGATAATTTTTTGCCTAATCTATGATCACTAAGTTTTATATTTCCTTTGCCTTCCACTATAATATTTCATGGTTTTCTATCCCTGAGGGCAATATACTTCTGCTTACACTACTGGGGGAGACATACCATTTGCTTAAATAGCCTATGGGATTCTTCCTCAGGTAGATAGCCAATCTCAACAATTCTGCCCAACAACTCTCCCCACACCTGTTCCAGAAACGTATAAACAGTTTTTTTGTGTGTATATTGTGCAAATGGTTAATACTATGCAGATGTTATAGAGTTTTTATTACTTAAATTCCTGATTTAATGAGCATTTCTTGCTTTTGATATAATTTTTAACTGCTACCATAATCTGGGTGTGGAAATGGCTACTCAATTTTACTTCCCTAAATGCTCCTTGGCCGAGGGACTTTAATAATTTGTAATGATCTGATAAAGCCTCTTCATCATAGGGCCTGACGCAGGCCCTTTAACCCCTTTGGAGTCCACTAAAATATTTTTGGGCTTTAAATCCCTGTGGGCATTATGTTTCTGGTGACAATATGGAGGGCATATGCCATTTTTTAAATAGCCTATGGAATTCTTTCTCCAGTAGATTGCTAAATTCCACAACTCTGCCCAACAACTCCCAACAAATTCTGTGTTCTAGAATAATATAAATGATTTTTCTCAATAATGTGCAATAATATTGGGGTGATCTAGAGTATTTACAAGTTCAATTTTTTATTTGATGAGGGTGCTCTCAATTTGGACTTTTTTTTACTGCTACTATAGTCTGCATGAGGACATGGCTTGCACATTTTACTTTCCCCAATGCTCCTTGGCCAAGGGTCATTAATATTTTGTAAAGTTCAGCTAAAGCATCTTTATCGAAGGGGTTGAACCTTACATCCTGACACAGGCCTTTTATAATCCCATACTTCAAGTTCTTCCAGATCCACCTGTTAAAGAGGGCCCTAGGTATACTCTGACATCAACGGCAAGGATGTTATTAGGGTATATGTAGGGAGAATAGGCTTGATTCTTTTTCTTTTACATCTGGACCTTAGCCTGTGCCTCCTTGCGGGAGAGTGGAGGTGACATATCTTGTGAACTTAGGTTTTCCTTTGATTTGGCTGAGCTCAGGCACTGGGTACATTGGAGCCCTTACAATGGTCTTCCTTGACAGAGGCACGATGAGATAAAACACCCTGTGAGGACACCTTTTGTTATGCCATCGTAAAGCCATCGTAAAGCCATCTTTGTACACATCCATGTATGACTGGCTGGGGTAGATTTCCAGTGATGGATGCTCTGAAGACACTTTCATAAGAAGTGTCATTGCTCTGAGGAAATCAGCATCCTGGACCTCAAGCTGTACTACAGAGCAATAGTGATAGAAACTATATGGTATTTGTATAGTGATAGGCAGGTAGATCAATGGATTAGAATTAAAGACCCAGAAATGAACCCACACACCTATAGACACTTGATCTTTGAAAAAGGAGCTAAAACCATCCAGTGGAAAAAAGACATCATTTTCAACAAATGGTACTGGCTCAACTGGCAGTTAGCATGCAGAAGAATGCAAATATATTCTTATCTCCTTGTACAAAGCTCAAGTTCAAGTGGATCAAGGACCTCCACTTGAAACCAGATACACTGAATCTAATAGAAAAGAAAGTAGGGAAGAGCCTCAAGCCCATGGGCATAGGGCAATTTTTTTTCTGAACAGAACACCAGCAGCTTATTCTCTAAAATCAAGAACTGACCAATGCGGTCTCATAAAATTACAAAGCTTCTGTAAGGCAAAGGACACTGTCAACAGAACAAAATGAAAGCCATAAACTGAGAAATGATCTTCACCAACTCTACACCTGATAGAGGGCTAATATCCAACATATTCAAAGAACTCAAGAAGTTAGACTCCAAAGAACCAAATAACCCTATTGAAAAATGGGGTACAGAGTTAAACAAAGAATTCTCAACTGAGGAATACTGAATGACTGAGAAGCACCCAAATAAATGTTCAACATCCTTAATCATCAGGGAAATGCAAATCAAAACAACCCTGAGATTCAACCTCAAACCAGTCAGAATGGCTAAGATCAAAAACACAGATGACAACAGATGCTGCCTAGGATGTGGAGAAAGAGGAACACTCCTCCATTGCTGGTGGGATTAGAAGCTGGTAAAACAACTCTGGAAATCAGTTTGATGGTCCCTCAGAAAATTGGTCATAGTACTACCTGAGGACCCAGCTATACCACTCCTTGGCATATACCCAGAAGATGCTCCAACATGTAATAAGGACACATGTTCCTCTATGTTCATAGCAGCTTTATTTATAATAGCCAAAAGCTGGAAAGAACACAGATGCCCCTCAACAGAAGAATGGATACAGAAAATGTGGTACATTTACACAATGGAGTACTACTCAGCTATTAAGAACAATGAATTTATGAAATTCTTAGACAAATGGATGGATCTGGAGGATATCATCCTGAGTGAGGTAACCCAATCACAAAAGAACACACATGTTATATACTTACTGATAAGTGGATATTAGCCCAGAAACTTAGAATACCCAAGATACAATTTGCAAAACACATGAAACAAGAAGAAGGAAAACCAAAGTGTGGATACTTTGTCCCTCCTTAGAATGGGGAACAAAATACCCATTTAAGGAGTTAGAGACAAAGTTTGGAGCTGAGACAGAAGGAAGAACCATGCAGAGACTGCCC
The DNA here is from genome assembly GCF_000001635.26 of Mus musculus. NCBI lineage: Eukaryota > Metazoa > Chordata > Mammalia > Rodentia > Muridae > Mus > Mus musculus. Next base: position 151,188,833 of record NC_000068.7, read on the forward strand.
CATCCGGGGATCCATACCATAATCAACCACCAAATGCATACACTATTGCATATTCCAGTAAGATTTTTCTGAAAGGACCCTGATATAGCTATCTCTTGTGAGGTTATGCCAGTGTTTGGCAAATACAGAAGTGGATGCTCACAGTCATCTATTGGATGGAACACAGGGCCCCCAATGAAGGAGCTAGAGAAAGTACCCAAACAGCTAAAGGGGTCTGCAACCCTATAGGAGGAACAACAATATGAACTAACCAGTATCCCCAGAGCTTTGTCTCTAGTTGCATATGTAGCAGAGGATGGCCTAGTCAGCCATCAATGGGAGGAGAGGTCCTTGGTCTTACAAAGATCATATGCCCCAGTACAGGGGAATGCCAGGGTCAGAAAGCAGGGGTGGGTGGGTTGGGGAGCAGGGTGGGGGAGGGTATAGGGGGCTTTGGGGATAGCATTTGAAATGTAAATGAAGAAAATATCTAATAAAAAAAGAAAAAAGAAGTCATCCTATATCCAAAAATAATTGTCTATCACCTTCTGACATTGGAAAAATTAAGAATTTATTTAATTGATACAGTTGTTAATCTTTCTATGATTGTGATAACTTGGTCTACCCTCATCACAGAGTTAGGCAATGGCTGATGAGACTCACAGCAGCATCTTTTAATTGACATATATTACCTCCAGACAGTACACAAGAGGTTATCTCTAGAGAACACCATAAAGAAATTTACTTGGTTACAACTATGGCTATTAGGGTATGGGGGTTTGTCTTCTGAGTCTCATGGCTTGTACTCTCATCATCAGATTCCTTTGTGGAATTCTATAGACAGCCAAAGGTGGTGTTACCATAAATGTCAGAGATGCAACTTTTTCAAATGCATGTGAGTAAAAATACTCATGGAGGTCAGAGGTGAAATACATGGAGCTGAAATTAGAGCTGCTGTGAGTCACACTGTGTGTGGGGAGTTAAACTCATAAGTAAAGGCCAGGAAATCAAGGTGGGGTGGGGAGTTCCATTAGAGGGATTGGAACTACAGGAGATATTCAGAGGTGGGAGATTTCCTCTGGACAAACTCCAAGGAAGATTGACACACAAAATCAAGGAGAGGTAATTTGCCTCATGGCATACATAGTATAGTTTAAGTGAGTTAAATATGTTACAAGGTAGTCAGAAAACAAGCCTAAGTTGTGGCCTGGGCCTTTTACATTAATAATAAGCCTCCAAGTAATTATTCAGGAACTGGTGTGTAGGTGGGAAAGCTCATGGTTATTGTGTACTTTTAAGACTTTTGTCCCCTTACCTCAACAAATCACTAGCATCCATGCTCAGGGGGTTGGTGGCAATGTAGCTACTGTCTTAGAGAAAAATCCAACCCTGTTTTCCCTCCTAAGTGGAGTCCTTCAAAGTTGGACTACATGCTGACAGCAGAAGACAGTGTCCTGAGGCTGGGCAAGGGTGCTAGAAAAGGCTGTGTGAATGGAGCAATGGATTACTCTGGAAGAATCAGCCTGAAGGCCTGTGCCAGCACAGTGCCAGCACAGACCAGCATGGGTCCTGTAGATTTCTCCTAACAGGGCCCTTCCTTTTGTGTGTTTCCAGTGCTCTTTCGGGCACTGTTGTCCCTAGAGGATGATATCAGAGAGTGGAGAGCAATGTGCTGAAGATACAGACCAGAGCAGAAGAGCACAGAGCCAGGTAGGAATTCCAGGTGACTTTGCCATTGGGAGGCTCTGTTTAAATCACAGGTTGAAAGTAGAGGAAAAGTTGCTGATGCTTTATTCTGCCCCTAGAATATAAAAATTCACTAGATGGGCACTGGAGGTCGGCACCTCTCCTTTGGGTCCGGGATGACCCTGGTGAACTGGAACAATAAATTCCTCTTGCTTTTTGCATTGATCCAGGCTCCACGTGGTTCACTCAGGGGTCCCTGGTAAGCTAAGGCTCCCCGGAGTCTTACAGCAGGAGCTGAACAAAGGTGAGACCCTTGGTCTAGATGAGGCGTGAATGCTCAAGTGTGCACACTGCTGACTGACACAGGAGGCTCGCTCAGATCCCAGGAAGCATGGTGGTTTCAGTAGAGTGGCAGAGCTGTGACTCCACTGGGATAGCTAGAGAAAGTTGCAAGAATAATGAAGGACAATAGAAGGCATGCTTGCAAAAGAATTTGGTAGAAAAATTATTTTTAGTCTGTGGCCATTAGAATGTAGATTTCAAAAGAGTTCTGCCCATGCCTTGTGTGTCGATGTCCATGGGTAGAGGTGGCTTTCTTTCTTCACCAGCTGTCAGTCATTGAGACTCCACAGGTCTTAACCACCTCAGGACGCACCAGAGGAACCCACCTATCCCAACTCCCCTTGAGATTTTTTTAACCTCTTTTGTCTACGTATAATTTGCTGTCTCAGAAGCTCAGGGTGCTTTCCTGCTGTCTTGTTATTTTTAGACAAATTTATGTTCTTGGTTGCAATGTTAAATAAGAGCAAATTCTAACCTCCCCTTCAGGTTACTCCCTCAAGCTCTCATATGTATGTGCTGTGTATCCATTAATGAACTAGTTAAGAAAAAACTAGTTAAAGAGAGAGAGAGAGAGAGAGAGAGAGAGAGAGAGAGAGAGAGAGAGAGAGAGAGAGAGAGAAGAAAGAAAGAAAGAAAGAAAGAAAGAAAGAAAGAAAGAAAGAAAGAAAGAAAGAAAGAAAGGGAGGGAGGGAGGGAGGGAGGAAGAAAAGAATGGAGGGAGGGAGGGAGGGAGGGAGGGAGGGAGGAAGAAAGGAAGGAAGGAAGGAAGGAAGGAAGGAAGGAAGGAAGGAAGGAAGGAAGGAAGGAAGAGAGGAGGGAGAGTAGAGGAAAAATGTTTTTCTTTGAGGACTGAATGCAAATTCTGGCAAGGCGTTCTGCTTATGTTCATTCTGCCCATGCCATGTTGGGATACCCATGCTGGGCACCAGTCCCAGAATAGCCATGGCCCAGTGTATTCCTCTTCACAGGAGTCAGAAGCCCCTGAATCAAAGAACCATGGAGTGCTGGTGATTACCAAGGAAACTGAGAAGAAACAGCAGACTTTAGAGAACCTTCATGCACTGTGAGAATGTCAATTCAGCTGGCTGGCTTCAGGTTTACCTGTCAGCCGAGCAGCCAGTGGTCCTGAAGGCAGAGCAAGGAACCCAGAGGACCTGGGTTTGATCAAGTTAGAGGTAGCAACAAAACTGATAAGCCATGAGTGTTCATTGGAGTCCATAAGCGAATACAAAGTGCTCTGCTGCAGGTCTCCAAAGCATCATTATTACTGCAGTCACACTGAAAGAGATCCTGAAGCCCTCACAAATCTTCCACCTCTAGTCTCTGAATGTGCATTTGCCCTTAAACTTTAGTCATTTGATGGGTATCCTTTACATCTGGTTGGACACACAACACACACACACACACACACACACACACACACACTCACTCACAAACTCACACACACAGGGAGAGAGAGAGAGAGAGAGAGAGAGAGAACAGAGTCCTAACATGTCTCATCAGTTTTTTTTTTCTTTCAAATATAGAGTTCCTTGTTTCATGGATCCTTTTGTGATTTTCCATTATTAAATTTATTTATTCATTTTTCTCTCATGCATTAAATGCTGAGTACAGTCTCTCCTCTCTCCATTCATCCATGTTCCCCTCCCCACCTCTTGTCTCTATCATATTCACTCCTCCTCCTCCATAGCCCTTGATATAAAAGAGCTGGCCTCTCAAGGATCCAGTGAACAACATGGCCTAACAAGTTACAAGAAAACTATGCACAAACCCTCCAATCACAGCTGGACGAGGCAAACCAGGAGGAGGCATCCAAGCGCATCCAAGAGGGTCAGAGATGCCCGCACTGCCACAGTGGTCTATTCTGTGAGAACACTAAGCTACACAACCATAAAATACATGCAGAGTATCTTACTCAGACCAGATAGTGAGTCCACTTGAGTTGAGTACATTGGCTCTGTAGGCCTTCTTTCTGGTAAAATTTATTTACTGTTCTGTATGCTGCTTGTATCTCTATAGGCATCTCGTTCTTTAGATGGAAAATTATCTTCTCTAATTTTGTTGAAAGTATTTTCTAGGCCTTTGAACTAGGGTTCTTTTCCTTTTCTTGCTATTATTCATAGGTTTGGTCTTTTCATGGTATCCCAATTTCTTGTTGTTTTGTATCAGGGATATTTGGAATTCAACATTTTTGATGGATATATTTCATTGTAAGTTCAGTCCTGTGATTTTCTTTTCCATCTCTTGCATTTTATTTTTTTTTCATTTTTTATTAGGTATTTAGCTCATTTACATTTCCAATGCTATACCAAAAGTCCCCCATATCCACCCACCCCCACTCCCCTGCCCACCCACTCCCCCTTTTTGGCCCTGGTGTCCCCTGTACTGGGGCATATAAAGTTTGCAAGTCCAATGGGCCTCTCTTTCCAGTGATGGCCAACTAGGCCATCTTTTGATATATATGCAGCCAGAGTCAAGAGCTCCGGGGTACTGGTTAGTTCATAATGTTGTTCCACCTATAGGGTTGCAGATCCCTTTAGCTCCTTGGCTACTTTCTCTAGCTCCTCCATTGGGAGCCCTATGATCCATCCATTAGCTGACTGTGAGCATCCACTTCTGTGTTTGCTAGGCCCCGACATAGTCTCACAAGAGACAGCTACATCTGGGTCCTTTCAATAAAATCTTTCTAGTGTATGCAATGGTGTCAGCGTTTGGATGCTGATTATGGGGTGGATCCTTGGATATGGCAGTCTCTACATGGTCCATCCTTTCATCTCAGCTCCAAACTTTGTCTCTGTAACTCCATCCATGGGTGTTTTGTTCCCAAATCTAAGGAGGGGCATAGTGTCCACACTTCAGTCTTCATTCTTCTTGAGTTTCATGTGTTTAGCAAATTATATCTTATATCTTGGGTATCCTAGGTTTGGGGCTAGTATCCACTTATCAGTGAGTACATATTGTGTGAGTTTCTTTGTGAATGTGTTACCTCACTCAGGATGATGCCCTCCAGGTCCATCCATTTGGCTAGGAATTTCATAAATTCATTCTTTTTAATAGCTGAGTAGTACTCCATTGTGTAGATGTACCACATTTTCTGTATCCATTCCTCTGTTGAGGGGCATCTAGGTTCTTTCCAGCTTCTGGCTATTATAAATAAGGCTGCTATGAACATAGTGGAGCATGTGTCCTTCTTACCAGTTGGGGCATCTTCTGGATATATGCCCAGGAGAGGTATTGCTGGATCCTCCGGTAGTACTATGTCCAATTTTCTGAGGAACTGCCAGACTGATTTCCAGAGTGGTTGTACAAGCCTGCACTCCCACCAACAATGGAGGAGTGTTCCTCTTTCTCCACATCCACGCCAGCATCTGCTGTCACCTGAATTTTTTTTCCATTTTTTATTAGGTATTTCGCTCATTTACATTTGCAATGCTATACCAAAAGTCCCCCATAGCCACCCACCCCCTCTCCCCTACCCACCCACTCCCCTTTTATGGCCCTGGCGTTCCCCTGTACTGGGGCATATAAAGTTTGCGTGTCCAATGGGCCTCTCTTTCCAGTGATGGCCGACTAGGCCATCTTTTGATGCATATGCAGCTAGAGTCAAGAGCTCCGGGGTACTGGTTAGTTCATAATGTTGTTCCACCTATAGGGTTGCAGATCCCTTTAGCTTCTTTGGTACTTTCTCTAGCTCCTTCATTGGGGGCCATGTGATCCATCCAATAGCCGACTGTGAGCATCCACTTCTATGTTTGCTAGGCCCAGGCATACTCTGACAAGAGACAGCTATATCAGGGTCCTTTCAGCATAATCTTGCTAGTGTATGCAATGGTGTCAGCATTTGGAAGCTGATTATGGGATGGATCCCCGGATATGCTAGTGTCTACATGGTCCATCCTTTTATCTCAGCTCCAAACTTTGTCTCTGTAACTCCTTCCAAGGGTGTTTTGTTCCCACTTCTAAGGAGGGGCATAGTTTCCACACTTCACTCTTCATTCTTCTTGAGTTTCATGTGTTTAGCAAATTGTATCTTATATCTTGGGTATCCTAGGTTTGGGGCTACTATCCACTTATCAGTGAGTATATATTGTGTGAGTTCCTTTGTGAATGTGTTACCTCACTCAGGATGATGTCCTCCATGTCCATCCATTTGCCTAGGAATTTCATAAATTCATTCTTTTTAATAGCTGAGTAGTACTCCATTGTGTAGATGTACCACATTTTCTGTATCCATTCCTCTGTTGAGGGGCATCTGGGTTCTTTCCAGCTTCTGGCTATTATAAATAAGGCTGCTATGAACATAGTGGAGCATGTGTCCTTCTTACCTGTTGGGGCATCTTCTGGATATATGCCCAGGAGAGGTATTGCTGGATCCTCCGGTAGTACTAAGTCCACTTTTCTGAAAAACCGCCAGACTGATTTCCAGAGTGGTTGTACAAGCCTGCAATCCCACCAACAATGGAGGAGTGTTCCTGTTTCTCCACATCCACGCCAGCATCTGCTGTCACCTGAATTTTTGATCTTAGCCATTCTGACTGGTGTGAGGTGGAATCTCAGGGTTGTTTTGATTTGCATTTCCCTGATGATTAAGGATGTTGAACATTTTTTCAGGTGTTTCTCTGCCATTCAGTATTCCTCAGGTGAGAATTCTTTGTTCAGTTCTGAGCCCCATTTTTAATGGGGTTATTTGATTTTCTGAAGTCCACCTTCTTGAGTTTTTTATATATGTTGGATATTAGTCCCTTATCTGATTTAGGATAGGTAAAGATCCTTTCCCAATCTGTTGGTGGTCTTTTTGTCTTATTGACGGTGTCTTTTGCCTTGCAGAAACTTTGGAGTTTCATTAGGTCCCATTTGTCAATTCTCGATCTTACAGCACAAGCCATTGCTGTTCTGTTCAGGAATTTTTCCCCTGTGCCCGTATCTTCAAGGCTTTTCCCCACTTTCTCCTCTATAAGTTTCAGGGTCTCTGGTTTTATGTGAAGTTCCTTGATCCACTTAGATTTGACCTTAGTACAACGAGATAAGTATGGATCAATTCACATTCTTCTACACGATAACAACCAGTTGTGCCAGCACCAATTGTTGAAAATGCTGTCTTTCTTCCACTGGATGGTTTTAGCTCCCTTGTCGAAGATCAAGTGACCATAGGTGTGTGGGTTCATTTCTGGGTCTTCAATTCTATTCCATTGGTCTACTTGTCTGTCTCTATACCAGTACCATGCAGTTTTTATCACAATTGCTCTGTAGTAAAGCTTTAGGTCTGGCATGGTGATTCCGCCAGAAGTTCTTTTATCCTTGAGAAGACTTTTTGCTATCCTAGGTTTTTTGTTATTCCAGACAAATTTGCAAATTGCTCCTTCCAATTCGTTGAAGAATTGAGTTGGAATTTTGATGGGGATTGCATTGAATCTGTAGATTGCTTTTGGCAAGATAGCCATTTTTACAATGTTGATCCTGCCAATCCATGAGCATGGGAGATCTTTCTATCTTCTGAGATCTTCCTTAATTTCTTTATTCAGAGATTTGAAGTTTTTATCATACAGATCTTTCACTTCCGTAGTTAGAGTCACGCCAAGATATTTTATATTATTTGTGACTATTGAGAAGGGTGTTGTTTCCCTAATTTCTTTCTCAGCCTGTTTATTCTTTGTATAGAGAAAGGCCATTGACTTGTTTGAGTTTATTTTATATCCAGCTACTTCACTGAAGCTGTTTATCAGGTTTAGGAGTTCTCTGGTAGAATTTTTAGGGTCACTTATATATACTATCATATCATCTGCTAAAAGTGATATTTTGACTTCCTCTTTTCCAATTTGTATCCCCTTGATCTCCTTTTGTTGTCGAATTGCTCTGGCTAATACTTCAGGTACTATGTTGAAAAGGTAGGGAGAAAGTGGGCAGCCTTGTCTAGTCCCTGATTTTAGTGGGATTGCTTCCAGCTTCTCTCCATTTACTTTGATGTTGGCTACTGGTTTGCTGTAGATTGCTTTTATCATGTTTAGGTATGGGCCTTGAATTCCTGATCTTTCCAGAACTTTTATCATGAATGGGTGTTGGATCTTGTCAAATGCTTTTTCTGCATCTAACGAGATGATCATGTGGTTTTTGTCTTTGAGTTTGTTTATATAGTGGATTACATTGATGGATTTTCGTATATTAAACCATCCCTGCATCCCTGGAATGAAACCTACTTGGTCAGGATGGATGATTGCTTTAATGTGTTCTTGGATTCGGTTAGCGAGAATTTTATTGAGGATTTTTGCATCGATATTCATAAGAGAAATTGGTCTGAAGTTCTCTATCTTTGTTGGGTCTTACTGTGGTTTAGGTATCAGAGTAATAGTGGCTTCATAAAATGAGTTGGGTAGAGTACCTTCTACTTCTATTTTGTGAAATAGTTTGTGCAGAACTGGAATTAGATCTTCTTTGAAGGTCTGATAGAACTCTGCACTAAACCCATCTGGTCCTGGGCTTTTTTTGGTTGGGAGACTATTAATAACTGCTTCTATTTCTTTAGGTGATATGGGACTGTTTAGATGGTCAACTTGATCCTGATTCAACTTTGGTACCTGGTATCTGTCCACAAATTTGTCCATTTCATCCAGGTTTTCCAGTTTTGTTGAGTATAGCCTTTTGTAGAAGGATCTGATGGTGTTTTGGATTTCTTCAGGATCTGTTGTTATGTCTCCCTTTTCATTTCTGATTTTATTAATTAGGATTTTGTCCCTGTGCCCTTTAGTGAGTCTAGCTAAGGGTTTATCTATCTTGTTGATTTTCTCAAAGAACCAACTCCTCGTTTGGTTAATTCTTTGAATAGTTCTTCTTGTTTCCACTTGGTTGATTTCACCCCTGAGTTTGATTATTTCCTGCCGTCTACTCCTCTTGGGTGAATTTGCTTCCTTTTTTTCTAGGGCTTTTAGATGTGTTGTCAAGCTGCTAGTATGTGCTGTCCCCCCTTTCTTCTTGGAGGCACTCAGAGCTATGAGTTTCCCTCTTAGAAATGCTTACATTGTGTCCCATAGGTTTGGATACGTTGTGGCTTCATTTTCATTAAACTCTAAAAAGTCTTTAATTTCTTTCTTTATTCCTTCCTTGACCAAGGTATCATTGAGAAGAGTGTTGTTCAGTTTCCACGTGAATGTTGGCTTTCCATTATTTATGTTGTTATTGAAGATCAGTCTTAGGCCATGGTGGTCTGATAGGATACATGGGACAATATCAATATTTTTGTATCTATTGAGGCCTGTTTTGTGACCAATTATATGGTCAATTTTGGAGAAGGTCCCATGAGGTGCTGAGAAGAAGGTATATCCTTTTGTTTTAGGATAAAATGTTCTGTAGATATCTGTCAGGTCCATTTGTTTCATAACTTCTGTTAGTTTCACTGTGTCCCTGTTTAGTTTCTGTTTCCACGATCTGTCCTTTGAAGAAAGTGGTGTGTTGAAGTCTCCCACTATTATTGTGTGAGGTGCAATGTATGCTTTGAGCTTTACTAAAGTGTCTCTAATGAATGTGGCTGCCCTTGCATTTGGTGCGTAGATATTCAGAATTGAGAGTTCCTCTTGGAGGATTTTACCTTTGATGAGTATGAAGTGTACCTCCTTGTCTTTTTTGATAACTTTGGGTTGGAAGTCGATTTTATCCAATATTAAAATGGCTACTCCAGCTTGTTTCTTCAGTCCATTTGCTTGGAAAATTGTTTTCCAGCCTTTCACTCTGAGGTAGTGTCTGTCTTTTTCCCTGAGATGGGTTTCCTGTAAGCAGCAGAATGTTGGGTCCTGTTTGTGTAGCCAGTCTGTTAGTCTATGTCTTTTTATTGGGGAATTGAGTCCATTGATATTAAGAGATATTAAGGAAAAGTAATTGTTGCTTCCCTTTTATTTTTGTTGTTAGAGTTGGCATTCTGTTCTTGTGGCTGTCTTTTTTTTGGTTTGTTGAATGATTACTTTCTTGGTTGTTCTAGTGCGTGATTTCCGTCCTTGTATTGCTTCTTTTCTGTTATTATCCTTTGAAGGGCTGGATTCGTGGAAAGATATTGTGTGAATTTGTTTTTGTCGTGGAATACTTTGGTTTCTCCATCTATGGTAATTGAGAGTTTGGCCGGGTATAGTAGCCTGGGCTGGCATTTGTGTTCTCTTCGTGTCTGTATAACATCTGTCCAGGCTCTTCTGGCTTTCATAGTCTCTGGTGAAAAGTCTGGTGTAATTCTGATAGGCCTTCCTTTATATGTTACTTGACCTTTCTCCCTTACTGCTTTTAAAATTCCATCTTTATTTAGTGCATTTGTTGTTCTGATTATTATGTGTCGGGAGGAATTTCTTTTCTGGTCCAGTCTATTTGGAGTTCTGTAGGCTTCTTGTATGATCATGGGCATCTCTTTTTTTTATGTTTGGGAAGTTTTCTTCTATTATTTTGTTGAAGATATTAGCTAGCCCTTTAAGTTGAAAATCTTCATTCTCATCAATTCCTATTATCCGTAGGTTTGGTCTTCTCATTGTGTCCTGGATTACCTGGATGTTTTGAGTTAGGATCCTTTTGCATTTTGTATTTTCTTTGACTGTTGTGTCGATGTTCTCTATGGAATCTTCTGCACCTGAGATTCTCTCTTCCATTTCTTGTATTCCGTTGCTGATGCTCGCATCTATGGTTCCAGATCTCTTTCCTAGGGTTTCTATCTCCAGCGTTGCATCGCTTTGGGTTTTCTTTATTGTGTCTACTTCCCCTTTTAGTTCTAGTATGGTTTTGTTCATTTCCATCACCTGTTTGGATGTGTTTTCCTGTTTTTCTTTAATGATTTCTACCTGTTTGGCTGTGTTTTCCTGCTTTTCTTTAAGGGCCTGTAACTCTTTAGCAGTGCTGTCCTGTAATTCTTTAAGTGACTTATGAAAGTCCTTCTTGATGTCCTCTATCATCATCATGAGAAATGTTTTTAAATCTGGGTCTAGATTTTCGGTTGTGTTGGGGTGCCCAGGACTAGGTGGGGTGGGAGTGCTGCGTTCTGATGATGGTGAGTGGTCTTGATTTCTGTTAGTAGGATTCTTACGTTTGCCTTTCGCCATCTGGTAATCTCTGAAGCTAGCTGTTTTAGTTGTCACTGTTAAGAGCTTGTTCTTCAGGTGACTCTGTTAGCCTCTATAAGCAGACCTGGAGGGTAGCACTCTCCTTAGTTTCAGTGGGCAGAGTATTCTCTGCAGGCAAGCTCTCTTCTTGCAGGGCAGGTACCCAGATATCTGGTGTTCAAACCAGACTCCTGGCAGAAGTTGTGTTCCACTCACTAGAGGTCTTAGGATCTCGTGTGGAATCCTGTGTGGGCCCTTGCGGGTGTCAGGCGACTCAGCTGGCAAGGTAGCCCGGGGCTCGAGTGGAGTGGAAGGGGTTTGTGCCCCAGATCAAGCCCGGGTAGCCTGCTTCCCTATGTACCGCAGTCTCAGGTTCCGCGCGATTGGATTGGGGCAGGCGCTGTGTTCCACTCACCAGAGGTCTTAGGATCCCGTGGGGAGTCCCGTGTGGGCCCTTGCGGGTGTTGGGCAAGACTCTGCTGGCAAGGTAGCCCGGGGCTCCTAATTTTCTATTTTCATTCTACTTTTTAAAAAGTATTTTCAATTTATATTTTTATCAGTGAATATTTCATTACACAAAGTAAAGGAATTCCCTTTGATATTTCCATGTGTGAATGTTGACTGTGACCATATTCATTCCCTCCACTTCTTTCTTATTTTTCTTTTCCACGCCCTAGAAGATTCCTTTCCTCTTAAAAGCATCACTTAGAACTTTATAATGTATTTTTGAAACTTAAAAAATTTATTCATTTGAGTGCTCTGTCTGCATGTATACCTGCTGCCAGAAGAGGGCATCAGATCCCTCTTATTGATGGTGATGAACCACCATGTGTTTGCTGAGAATTGAACTCAGGACCTCTGCCAGAACAGCCAGTGCCATCTCACCATCCAAAACCAGATTTTTAATTAAGTAATATTTTTAAAAATTAATACATATGTCTTTGTGGGTCCACACAGTCATATAATCCTTTCAGGCAAGCATTAAGGGTAGGGGTATGCTAGGGCACTGAGGCAGGAGTGGGTGGATGGGTGGGGGAGCACTCTCATAGAGGCAGGGGGAGGAGGGAGAGAATAGGGGATTTGTGCAAGGGAAACTGGAAAGTGGTATAATATTTGAAATGTAAATAAATAAAATAACCAATAAAAAATGAAAAATAAAAATAAATTAGAAAAAAGGCACTACCCCTGACACTATTAATAGTATTCTGGAATATTTGTATATAGGAGCCTAGCATAACTATCGTGTGAGAGACTTCACCCAGCAGTTTATGGAAATTTATGCAATGACTCACAGGCTAAATTAGACAGAGCTTGGAAATCTTGTGGAAGAGAATAAGAATTTGAAGGAACCGGAGAGATCAAGGATATCTCAAGAAAACCTACAGAATCAACTAACTTGGACCTGTAGGGGCTCACAGGGACTGAACTGCTAACCACAGATGACGTATAGGACAGACCTAGGCCCCTATACATATGTAATAGGCATGTGAGTTCTCTAACATCAGGAGCAGGGACTGTCTCTGACTTTGCTCTCTGCCTTTGTATACCTTTCCCCTGACGGGCTGCCTATCTAGCCTCTATAGGAGAAGGTTTACCTAGTCCTAGTGCAACTTAATATACCAAGGGTGGTTGATATCCTTAGGAGGCCTCCCTTCTCTAAAGAGAGAGGGAGGTATGGGGGGGAGAGAAAATGAGGTGAGATTGGGAGGAGAGGAGGGAGGGGAGGCTGTGATCTAGTAAATAATTAATGAAAAAAGAATATTTAAGGTATTGCCTTTTTATATTAAACCTCTCATTGTCATTATTTCTACCACACATAAAGATTATAGCTTATTTAAAAACAGTGTTTTTGTACAAGGACATTCATCTCTGAAAAGAGTATTACGAAGGGAGAGATACTGGCACAACTAATAATATCATAACAAATACATTTAGGTCAAACTTTCAGACAGGCAGAACTAAAGAGAAATATAACATTATATGCATTATTTGATAAAATGGAAAATTGTGAGTATTTTTATTGCCATTTCCCTAAAATATTTTTATTGAAAATCCTAAAATCAATTTGGAAAATATTACATTAAATTCTCCTTTTATTAGGAAAACTTTCACTTGTACTAATTTCTGAAAAAGCTTCATGTGTTTTATATTCATGTAATTCCCTTTTCTGTGTCTCCCAACTCAAACCCATGACCTCTTTTTAATTATTTTTGCTACATGTTGCAAGAATGTATCTTCTAGGGAGCTTAACCATAACTCTTAACAACATGGTTTTCTAGACAAGATCTGATTGATGACAACCCAAGTTGCTGTGCCAGCATGGTCAGGGGAACTCTCACAAGTCCACAACATGAAATGTTAGAGGCAATGAATGACAACCAAGAGAGGGAAAATCAGTGTTCTCTAGGAATGAGCCCTCTGATGGGTTATCCAATACCAGGTGGTCAGTCAGCCCTAAAAACATTTACATATGAGAAACACTAAACAGACTCAGCCGTTTGTATGTATATATTTATTTGTTTATATATAAAAATATCAACTAGAGAGGGAAACTCTTCAGAACGGAGTGAGCTTTCCCAGCGCCTACCATGCAGGTGTGAGGCCTTACTCTAAGCCCTGTGCATGTTGTAGCCTCATTGGAGGTGGGTTTCATTTAGGTGTTATAAAGAAGTACAAAGCAGGACAAGCCAGGTCCCTTGTTAAGGCCCATATAATGCTCTCTGGACAGGCCTGAATGTCAGTCAAGGATTCTGGCTCCACAGCTGTTGGAGACATGCTGTGTCAGCAGTCTTTATCCACGTGCTCGTATGCCAACAATAGCAGATGATTCCAAATCAATCTATTTATGGTTATTATCGGTAAAAAATCGTGTCTGGATGTTCCAACTCTTTCTGGGAATAAAGACAATACCTGGACAATTTTGGAATTCTGCTTTCCATGAACTAGGTACCCTTCGTCCCCTGAAAAAGGGCTGACTGGGCATAATTCATATTTTAGGTATTTATCTGCACTTCAGTACTTACTTAGCTATACTGTACTACATTGCCAATAGTTCATTTTCTGTCACATATAAAACATTTCCTCTTTCCTAGAAACTAAACAGCTGTGCAACTGACACATCAGGAATTCTGAAGGACCTTGGGATACACAGCTCTTCTTAATGGGGGCATGAACTTCATTACAAGTCACCAAGGTTCTTCAGGAAGCCAACATGACAAACTTACCTTCTCCACAGGGAAAGCTGAGATTCACTGTGTGCTCATTGCCACCTCCAGCCTTTCTGTCTGAAGGGATGACAGTTTTTCCTGCAATTGGGTCTAGGACAAATGGGCCTTGCAGGCTTTCATTCCCTTTTGCTGCCTGGGGCCCAAAGGCCTCCGGGTCAAGCAGCTGGCGTGCATTAAGTTTGAGTGCAAAGGCTTCTGGGTGAAGCAGTTGCCAAGCTTTGCTATTGCTCTTGCACAAAGGTTTCTGGGTGAAGCAGTTCTTGGGTGGTGCTGCTGCTTGGTTAGGGAGGACTCCTGTTGATCCCGAGGGTGTGAGCTCTGAGACGCTGTTATTTCAGTAGAAAAAGGCGTTAAATGAAGTAAATGTCTAAAATCTTTAACTATCTAAAATGTAGATACTTAACTAGAATGTCTAAAATCTACCCAATACTGCAGGAGACTGTTACTGTATGTTTTTTGCTTTCATGAACTTCCTGTGTGCACATCTTGTTTTTTTAAAAAGTATTTGACAGTGCCACACAGTCTCATTTACTTACTTGCTTTGTAAAGTAGCTAACAGCTTTGCCTGCCTGTTATATTTTTGTATATGTCTGGGCTCTTTGTGTTCACACTCGCTCCTTCTACTGCATTTCAGATAATTTTCTTTGGGATTTAAATCAAGTAGGCATTCATGTCTACTGATAATTTTGTTGAAGTTGCTGTCCTTTAGGCCACAGATGGTCCACTTACCCTCTATTAAATCCACTCACCAGTTCCTAGCCCTCACCTTGTATGCGAAGGATCGTGCCTGCTTTGTGACACTCCCTTCAGCTTCCGCAGTGTGTCTACCCTCAGCTTTAGCTTATGGCTTTGGCTTTCTGTGTGTCCTGCCAGTGTTTCCTGTCTGATCTGATGCTTTGGTTGGAAGTTCTTTGATAATATAATTTCTTCAACATTGTCTCGGTGATTTTTCAGTCTTGTAAAGTTTAGTTTCTGCATCATTTTTTCTTATACTACTTAATTTTACTCAAAGCATTAAGTCACAAGTATGAGAAATATGTAATGGTGGCACTGAACTTAATTTTTTTTCAGTGTATAAAGTTAGGACTAAAACTTGCTGTGGAGTTTCAGAATAGTCTTGAACTCAGGAACTTCCTGAGTTTTTGGTGCTAGGATTAGAAGGGTGAACCATCATATCTGACATTATTATTATTATTATTATTATTATTATTATTATTATTATTATTTAGGGTTTTTTCCAAGCCATGTTCTTACTATGTAGCTCTGCCTGGACTGGAACTCACTACACAGACCAGGCTGGCCTAGAACCCCCAGAGGTCTGTCTCCATTTGCCACCCAGGTACTGGGATTAAAGGTGTGCACCATTATGTCAGGCTCACATCTCACTTTAAATATTATGATGTATTTACTTTTAAAAAAACTCGTTTTATTTTGTCTTCATGTACATATGTGCATCACATGTGTGCCTGGTGCCCATGAAGGTCAGATCCCCTGGAACTGCAGATACAGATGTCATGAACCACTGTGTGGTTGCTAAGAATTGAATGTGTGTATATATGTCCTATAGTCCTCTGCAAGAGCAGCAAGTGCTCATAACTGCTGCTGAGTCATCTCTCCAGCATCTAGTATTACTTTTAAAAATATATTCACTGAGTGTAATTAGTGCTGCCCATAGACAGTGGGCATGAGTGTGGGGCTAACCCCTGGAGCACTCTCAGTCTACCATGAACCATACTCCTAAAGAAAACTCACTGTCCCTCTAGTAGCAGCTATGAACTGTAAATTGTTCTTCAGGATGGAGGTTCATGTGTCCATCCTGGGCCATGCATGTTTGCTTTGTGTTGGGAGCCGCGCCCACATTCGCCGTTACAAGATGGCGCTGACAGCTGTGTTCTAAGTGGTAAACAAATAATCTGCGCATGTGCCAAGGGTATCTTATGACTACTTGTGCTCTGCCTTCCCCGTGACGTCAACTCGGCCGATGGGCTGCAGCCAATCAGGGAGTGACACGTCCGAGGCGAAGGAGAATGCTCCTTAAGAGGGACGGGGTTTCGTTCTCTCTTTTCTCTTGCTTCTTGCTCTCTTGCTTCCTGCACCCTGGCTCCTGAAGATGTACGAAATAAAGCTTTGCCGCAGAAGATTCTGGTCTGTGGTGTTCTTCCTGGCCGGTCGTGAGAACGCGTCTAATAACAATTGGTGCCGAATTCCGGGACGAGAAAAAACTCGGGACTGGCGCAAGGAAGATCCCTCATTCCAGAACCAGAACTGCGGGTCGCGGTAATAAAGGTTCCCGTAAAGCAGACTGTTAAGAAGGATTCAACTGTATGAATTCAGAACTTTTCAGCTGGGGAACGAGAGTACCAGTGAGTACAGCTTTACGAGGTAAGCCTGGCCTTGAACTTTCTAACGAAATTCAAGACAGTCTATCAGAAGTAAAGTGGAAAATGTTTGGCCTTGAATTTTTTCTAGTGTTAGAAGCCCTTTTGTTCCTTTTCACATGTTATCAAGTGGTTAAGGCAGGGCGGATTCTAGATGAAATTCAGGACAAGCTATCAGAAGTAAAGCGGGGAGAGAGAGTAGGAGCAAAGAGGAAATATGGTACACAAAATAAGTATACAGGCCTTTCCAAGGGTCTTGAACCCGAGGAAAAGTTAAGGTTAGGTAGGAATACCTGGAGAGAGATTAGAAGAAAAAGAGGAAAAAGGGAAAAGAAGAAAGATCAATTAGCGGAGGTCTCTAGGAGATACTCGTCACTAGATGAGCTCAGGAAGCCAGCTCTTAGTAGTTCTGAAGCAGATGAAGAATTCTCCTCTGAGGAAACAGACTGGGAGGAAGAAGCAGCCCATTACCAGCCAGCTAATTGGTCAAGAAAAAAGCCAAAAGCGGCTGGCGAAGGCCAGTTTGCTGATTGGCCTCAGGGCAGTCGGCTTCAAGGTCCGCCCTATGCGGAGCCCCCGCCCTGCGTAGTGCGTCAGCAATGCGCAGAGAGGCAGTGCACAGAGAGGCAGTGCGCAGACTCATTCATTCCCAGAGAGGAACAAAGGAAAATACAACAGGCATTTCCGGTCTTTGAAGGAGCCGAGGGTGGGCGTGTCCACGCTCCGGTAGAATACTTACAAATTAAAGAAATTGCCGAGTCGGTTCGTAAATACGGAACCAATGCTAATTTTACCTTGGTGCAGTTAGACAGGCTCGCTGGCATGGCACTAACTCCTGCTGACTGGCAAACGGTTGTAAAAGCCGCTCTCCCTAGTATGGGCAAATATATGGAATGGAGAGCGCTTTGGCACGAAGCTGCACAAGCGCAGGCCCGAGCAAACGCAGCTGCTTTGACTCCAGAGCAGAGAGATTGGACTTTTGACTTGTTAACGGGTCAGGGAGCTTATTCTGCTGATCAGACAAACTACCATTGGGGAGCTTATGCCCAGATTTCTTCCACGGCTATTAGGGCCTGGAAGGCGCTCTCTCGAGCAGGTGAAACCACTGGTCAGTTAACAAAGATAATCCAGGGACCTCAGGAATCCTTCTCAGATTTTGTGGCCAGAATGACAGAGGCAGCAGAGCGTATTTTTGGAGAGTCAGAGCAAGCTGCGCCTCTGATAGAACAGCTAATCTATGAGCAAGCCACAAAGGAGTGCCGAGCGGCCATAGCCCCAAGAAAGAACAAAGGCTTACAAGACTGGCTCAGGGTCTGTCGAGAGCTTGGGGGACCTCTCAGCAATGCAGGTTTAGCGGCTGCCATCCTTCAATCCCAAAACCGCTCCATGGGCAGAAATAATCAGAGGACATGTTTTAACTGCGGAAAGCCTGGGCATTTTAAGAAAGATTGCAGAGCTCCAGATAAACAGGGAGGGACTCTCACTCTTTGCTCTAAGTGTGGCAAGGGTTATCATAGAGCTGACCAGTGTCGCTCTGTGAGGGATATAAAGGGCAGAGTCCTTCCCCCACCTGATAGTCAATCAGCTTATGTGCCAAAAAACGGGTCATCGGGCCCTCGGTCCCAGGGCCCTCAAAGATATGGGAACCGGTTTGTCAGGACCCAGGAAGCAGTCAGAGAGGCGACCCAGGAAGACCCACAAGGGTGGACCTGCGTGCCGCCTCCGACTTCCTATTAATGCCTCAAATGAGTATTCAGCCGGTGCCGGTGGAGCCTATACCATCCTTGCCCCCGGGAACCATGGGCCTTATTCTCGGCCGGGGTTCACTCACCTTGCAGGGCTTAGTAGTCCACCCTGGAGTTATGGATTGTCAACATTCCCCTGAAATACAGGTCCTGTGCTCAAGCCCTAAAGGCGTTTTTTCTATTAGTAAAGGAGATAGGATAGCTCAGCTGCTGCTCCTCCCTGATAATACCAGGGAGAAATCTGCAGGACCTGAGATAAAGAAAATGGGCTCCTCAGGAAATGATTCTGCCTATTTGGTTGTATCTTTAAATGATAGACCTAAGCTCCGCCTTAAGATCAACGGAAAAGAGTTTGAAGGCATCCTTGATACCGGAGCAGATAAAAGTATAATTTCTACACATTGGTGGCCCAAAGCATGGCCCACCACAGAGTCATCTCATTCATTACAGGGCCTAGGATATCAATCATGTCCCACTATAAGCTCCGTTGCCTTGACGTGGGAATCCTCTGAAGGGCAGCAAGGGAAATTCATACCTTATGTGCTCCCACTCCCGGTTAACCTCTGGGGAAGGGATATTATGCAGCATTTGGGCCTTATTTTGTCCAATGAAAACGCCCCATCAGGAGGGTATTCAGCTAAAGCAAAAAATATCATGGCAAAGATGGGTTATAAAGAAGGAAAAGGGTTAGGACATCAAGAACAGGGAAGGATAGAGCCCATCTCACCTAATGGAAACCAAGACAGACAGGGTCTGGGTTTTCCTTAGCGGCCATTGGGGCAGCACGACCCATACCATGGAAAACAGGGGACCCAGTGTGGGTTCCTCAATGGCACCTATCCTCTGAAAAACTAGAAGCTGTGATTCAACTGGTAGAGGAACAATTAAAACTAGGCCATATTGAACCCTCTACCTCACCTTGGAATACTCCAATTTTTGTAATTAAGAAAAAGTCAGGAAAGTGGAGACTGCTCCATGACCTCAGAGCCATTAATGAGCAAATGAACTTATTTGGCCCAGTACAGAGGGGTCTCCCTGTACTTTCCGCCTTACCACGTGGCTGGAATTTAATTATTATAGATATTAAAGATTGTTTCTTTTCTATACCTTTGTGTCCAAGAGATAGGCCCAGATTTGCCTTTACCATCCCCTCTATTAATCACATGGAACCTGATAAGAGGTATCAATGGAAGGTCTTACCACAGGGAATGTCCAATAGTCCTACAATGTGCCAACTTTATGTGCAAGAAGCTCTTTTGCCAGTGAGGGAACAATTCCCCTCTTTAATTTTGCTCCTTTACATGGATGACATCCTCCTGTGCCATAAAGACCTTACCATGCTACAAAAGGCATATCCTTTTCTACTTAAAACTTTAAGTCAGTGGGGTTTACAGATAGCCACAGAAAAGGTCCAAATTTCTGATACAGGACAATTCTTGGGCTCTGTGGTGTCCCCAGATAAGATTGTGCCCCAAAAGGTAGAGATAAGAAGAGACCACCTCCATACCTTAAATGATTTTCAAAAGCTGTTGGGAGATATTAATTGGCTCAGACCTTTTTTAAAGATTCCTTCCGCTGAGTTAAGGCCTTTGTTTAGTATTTTAGAAGGAGATCCTCATATCTCCTCCCCTAGGACTCTTACTCTAGCTGCTAACCAGGCCTTACAAAAAGTGGAAAAAGCCTTACAGAATGCACAATTACAACGTATTGAGGATTCGCAACCTTTCAGTTTGTGTGTCTTTAAGACAGCACAATTGCCAACTGCAGTTTTGTGGCAGAATGGGCCATTGTTGTGGATCCATCCAAACGTATCCCCAGCTAAAATAATAGATTGGTATCCTGATGCAATTGCACAGCTTGCCCTCAAAGGTCTAAAAGCAGCAATCACCCACTTTGGACAAAGTCCATATCTTTTAATTGTACCTTATACCGCTGCACAGGTTCAAACCTTGGCAGCCGCATCTAATGATTGGGCAGTTTTAGTTACCTCCTTTTCAGGAAAAATAGATAACCATTATCCAAAGCATCCAATCTTACAGTTTGCCCAAAATCAATCTGTTGTGTTTCCACAAATAACAGTAAGAAACCCACTTAAAAATGGGATTGTGGTATATACTGATGGATCAAAAACTGGCATAGGTGCCTATGTGGCTAATGGTAAAGTGGTATCCAAACAGTATAATGAAAATTCACCTCAAGTGGTAGAATGTTTAGTGGTCTTAGAAGTTTTAAAAACCTTTTTAAAACCCCTTAATATTGTGTCAGATTCCTGTTATGTGGTTAATGCAGTAAATCTTTTAGAAGTGGCTGGAGTGATTAAGCCTTCCAGTAGAGTTGCCAATATTTTTCAGCAGATACAATTAGTTTTGTTATCTAGAAGATCTCCTGTTTATATTACTCATGTTAGAGCCCACTCAGGCCTACCTGGCCCCATGGCTCTGGGAAATGATTTGGCAGATAAGGCCACTAAAGTGGTGGCTGCTGCCCTATCATCCCCGGTAGAGGCTGCAAGAAATTTTCATAACAATTTTCATGTGACGGCTGAAACATTACGCAGTCGTTTCTCCCTGACAAGAAAAGAAGCCCGTGACATTGTTACTCAATGTCAAAGCTGCTGTGAGTTCTTGCCAGTTCCTCATGTGGGAATTAACCCACGCGGTATTCGACCTCTACAGGTCTGGCAAATGGATGTTACACATGTTTCTTCCTTTGGAAAACTTCAATATCTCCATGTGTCCATTGACACATGTTCTGGCATCATGTTTGCTTCTCCGTTAACCGGAGAAAAAGCCTCACATGTGATTCAACATTGCCTTGAGGCATGGAGTGCTTGGGGGAAACCCAGACTCCTTAAGACTGATAATGGACCAGCTTATACGTCTCAAAAATTTCAGCAGTTCTGCCGTCAGATGGACGTGACCCACCTGACTGGACTTCCATACAACCCTCAAGGACAGGGTATTGTTGAGCGTGCGCATCGCACCCTCAAAACCTATCTTATAAAACAGAAGAGGGGAACTTTTGAGGAGACTGTACCCCGAGCACCAAGAGTGTCGGTGTCTATGGCACTCTTTACACTCAATTTTTTAAATATTGATGTTCATGGCCATACTGCGGCTGAACGTCATTGTTCAGAGCCAGATAGGCCAAATGAGATGGTTAAATGGAAAAATGTCCTTGATAATAAATGGTATGGCCCGGATCCTATCTTGATAAGATCCAGGGGAGCTGTCTGTGTTTTCCCACAGAATGAAGACAACCCATTTTGGGTACCAGAAAGACTCACCCGAAAAATCCAGACTGACCAAGGGAATACTAATGTCCCTCGTCTTGGTGATGTCCAGGGCGTTAATAATAAAGAGAGAGCAGCGTTGGGGGATAATGTCGACATTTCCACTCCCAATGACGGTGATGTATAATGCTCAAGTATTCTCCTGCTTTTTTACCACTAACTGGGAACTGGGTTTGGCCTTAATTCAGACAGCCTTGGCTCTGTCTGGACAGGTCCAGATGACTGACACCATTAACACTTTGTCAGCCTCAGTGACTACAGTCATAGATAAACAGGCCTCAGCTAATGTCAAGATACAGAGAGGTCTCATGCTGGTTAATCAACTCATAGATCTTGTCCAGATACAACTAGATGTATTATGACAAATAACTCAGCTGGGATGTGAACAAAAGTTTCCGGAATTGTGTGTTATTTCCATTCAGTATGTTAAATTTACTAGGGCAGCTAATTTGTCAAAAAGTCTTTTTCAGTATATGTTACAGAATTGGACGGCTGAATTTGAACAGATCCTTCGGGAATTGAGACTTCAGGTCAACTCCACGCGCTTGGACCTGTCCCTGACCAAAGGATTACCCAATTGGATCTCCTCAGCATTTTCCTTCTTTAAAAAATTGGGTGGGATTAATATTATTTGGAGATACACTTTGCTGTGGATTAGTGTTGCTTCTTTGATTGGTCTGTAAGCTTAAGGCCCAAACTAGGAGAGACAAGGTGGTTATTGCCCAGGCGCTTGCAGGACTAGAACATGGAGCTTCCCCTGATATATCTATGCTTAGGCAATAGGTCGCTGGCCACTCAGCTCTTATATCCCATGAGGCTAGACTCATTGCACGGGATAGAGTGAGTGTGCTTCAGCAGCCCGAGAGAGTTGCAAGGCTAAGCACTGCAATGGAAAGGCTCTGCGGCATATATGAGCCTATTCTAGGGAGACATGTCATCTTTCATGAAGGTTCAGTGTCCTAGTTCCCTTCCCCCAGGCAAAACGACACGGGAGCAGGTCAGGGTTGCTCTGGGTAAAAGCCTGTGAGCCTAAGAGCTAATCCTGTACATGGCTCCTTTACCTACACACTGGGGATTTGACCTCTATCTCCACTCTCATTAATATGGGTGGCCTATTTGCTCTTATTAAAAGGAAAGGGGGGAGATGTTGGGAGCCGCGCCCACATTCGCCGTTACAAGATGGCGCTGACAGCTGTGTTCTAAGTGGTAAACAAATAATCTGCGCATGTGCCAAGGGTATCTTATGACTACTTGTGCTCTGCCTTCCCCGTGACGTCAACTCGGCCGATGGGCTGCAGCCAATCAGGGAGTGACACGTCCGAGGCGAAGGAGAATGCTCCTTAAGAGGGACGGGGTTTCGTTCTCTCTTTTCTCTTGCTTCTTGCTCTCTTGCTTCCTGCACCCTGGCTCCTGAAGATGTAAGAAATAAAGCTTTGCCGCAGAAGATTCTGGTCTGTGGTGTTCTTCCTGGCCGGTCGTGAGAACGCGTCTAATAACAGCTTTGTGCATGTGTGTGTATCACGTTTGGCACCTTAACCAGTGGCTACACCACTGAAGAAAATGTGCTTCCCTCTCTCAGAATCATTAACTACATTTAGGTGCTCAAATGTAGTGTGGTGGTGACCTGAGCCCTTCTCCTTGGCAAATATTACTTGCCTATGAATCTTCAGGAAGGACTTGGGAACTGTCTCTCCATGACAGGACGTTGCTGTGCTCCACCTAGTGCATGCCATTACAGTTGCTATGAGTGTAACAGTGCCACAACCATGTTATGCCTGGAAGCCACTGTTGTACAGCACCTAACCCTTCCTCTGCTCTATTTCTTAAAAGTGTATGCACTGTCACTAGTAATGTTTCCTTCCCGATGAAATTCCTGAAGACTTTATTTTGGGATTTACCACCTTCATAGGGATAATTTATCCATACTCTTAATCTGTAAACTTTCCTATTATTTCCCCTCTCATATGTACAAAATTTGTGTGTGTTCCATAGTAAATACACCAACACTTGGAAGCCAAACAATGTGGTAAAGGCTGAGATTTGTCAGTGTGATAAAATTGTAACTTTATTCTTACTTAACCCTTACTGGCTAGCTATGTGAGATATGTAGATTTGGTTTAATTACAAATAAGAGGGGAATATATAAAAGGAATTTTTTGTTTAAAAAGATGGATTGTTTACTATTTTGCTTATGTTTTTAGATTTAGATAATTTAGTATACTTTTCATTTTTTTAAGTAAATGCAACTCAAAACAATAAAAACCAACCATAGTCTTCTAGAAGTTACTTGAGGTACTTTGAACAAATGACTAAACTATCAAAACAATAAAAAGTTAACAGTATGTAAATTTAACCAGAATATCATTTATTCTGACTAATTAATTATATGGTATAGGACTTTCCTTTGAATCTTGTACTGTTTTATTTATATGGAGCGATTAGACTATTCATCTACAATTTGGAAGTAAAGTTTAACACAAAATGAAACCAGTAAAGCATGTATCACTCACTAGCAATAAATTGGGATTTGTTCTGGAATTACCTTATGAAAAACACTAATTTATCCATGGTTCTCAGCTAGAGCAAATAAAAGCACTGAACAAAACTGTTCAAGAAGATTGAAGCAATCGTCCTAAGGTCTGCACGCATTGGAGAACTCACTGAATGATGAGCTTGCCCATAATCTCTAGGAAGACAAAAGAATAAACAGTAACGTGAAATGACTGGAAGATGCCAAGCTCCTGAAGATAGTGAGACACCAGCGGGTTCCCATGATGGGGAACTTCTCATGATGGATAGTACCTGGTTTGGTGAATCTCTAGCAGGATATACAGGACTCAGCACAGAGCTACACCTGGGTAGATTTATTACTGAGGAATGGAGGGTGCATCCATCTGAGGAAAAGACAGCCAAGACTTAAAGGTCTGCTTCAGAGCCTCATAGGATATGCTTAATTTCACTGGCAGTGAGTTGTGACAACATAGGTGACATGTGAACCTGTGAAGAACATTAGAAAGCAATGCAGGGCCCAGACACAAGCCACGTTGATTGTGTGCACAGCTTACAGTGTGCACCACTTTTATCAGTGAATGGTTGGAAACTTCCTGAAAACCATTTTCTCAGGTGCCAAGTTAAACCAAGTTTGTAACAGCCAGACGTTGGAGGACAGGGTGCTTAGTGCTTTGAGTGCTCATGAACAGATTGGGTAGTCCTAAAGTATCCTTTAAGTGCTAGGAAATAGGGTGAAGTCCACCGCCCTTGGCATCTTCCTTTTGATAAAGGATAGGCAGGGAATGGAAGTTTGTTCATGGTACTGGCAGAAAGAAGTCTGACTACTATCAAGTCATGGAAGATGGATTTATATTTAGATTTATTTTACAATAATTTTCTTTTTGGTTTTTCGAGACAAGGTTTCTCTGTGTAACCCTGACTGTACTGGAACTCACTCGGTAGACCAGGCTGGCCTCAAACTCAGAAATCTGCCTGCCTCTGCCTCCCAAGAGCTGGGATTAAAGGCGTGCGCCACCACGCTCAGCTATTTTATGATAATTTTAAACTGTGAATTTATTTCATTTGTTTTGTATGTTTCCACAGGTCTCCTTGGTGGAAGAATCCATGATTTAGTAGTGAAAATCATGAAGCTTTGCTTCTTCACCTGTAAGTATTTTAAGCTTAAAGCAGAGGAGATAAAAGTGGAGTAGCTCACAATTGACTTTTGAGGCCATGTATTTATTCAAAAAGAATGTATAATCCTAGAAATGATTCACCATATTGCAGGGAAAGAGGTGATGGTGGGCTCTGCAGCAAGCATTTGCATTCTTCAAGGTGTAGTCCTTCCGGTTGCTGTTTGTAGAATGCTGTCTTCTGAGAATAAGTGCCACCACCCTCATCAGAACAGTTGTCACTGCTTGCTGGAGATCCTCAGTATCAGGCTTGGGGACAATAGTCTTGCCCTAATAGAAGAGTTGGTGAGAGACATGGGACCTACCCTTGAGATTCCAGCTATAACATCTTATACATCTCAGGTGTTCATATGTAATTCCTCCTATTTGCCAGTGTTATTTAGTGTTACTATGTTGTTTTCATTTGTGACAGGTCTTACCATGTTCCCCAGATTAGTTCAAACTCTTGGGCTAACATGATCCCTCTTGCATAGCCTCCTGCAAAGGTTCACATTCCTCACTACTGTGCCTAACTGTTCTTCCCATCTTTTTGCTCAAGGTGTCCGAGACTTTCAGGCAGCTTCCTAATAAAATCATTAGCGGTGGATTTTGCTCTTTTACTTTGCTTTTCTGGATGCAAGGACCCAGCTGACAGAAACAAGTTTACAGGGATCATCACACAGAATATGAATCGTCATGCTTGGGGATTTTGTTGCTCTGGGGATCATCACTGAATTCTTTTTGCAAGTAGTTTACCTACCAAAAACAATAGGCCCAGTGTCCCAAAGATCGATATTTAAGTCTGAGTCTCCTTGGCCACAGCTTCTTTCATAGTGCAGCAAGTCTCCAAATTAACAGGAACTCAAGGAATTTCTGTCCCCACACCCTTATGGGTGTAAGATTCATTAAAGTGTGAGTCTTCCCCACTGGGTATGGGGTACACGCCTTCACAAACACCAGACCTGACTTTTAGAATCCCTAGAATTCAGCCTTAGGCCTGTCAGCCCCTGACTCTGGGTAGCTCACTACGGGATGCAGACTTTGTCCCATTACCGCAGTACTGCTGCCTGGGGTCTGGAAACTGTAGAAGCCAGGCCAGATCATACAGGACACTCCTTTCTCTAGACCTGTGCTTGACCAGCGGCCAAGGCCAGAGTCTCGACCAGGCTTGGATTCCTTGAGCCTCACTGGAGTTGGCTACCCTGAACACTTCCCCCTCCCTAGCTAGCCAGCCCCACAGTGACACAAAAATCTGAACTTTTTATCCCCTGTATGCTTCAGACACTGGCCAATAGGACACTGTGTTCACACAACCTGCTTCATCTGTGCTCCCCACGTGGTTCATGCCCACGGCCCCACTAACAAAGATATCACCAGACACCCCAGCAAGAACCTATACCTTTGCTGAAAGCTATCAAACACGCAGAGTGGGTAGTGATCATGGCTTGCTAGGCATCACCAAAAGAATATAACTAGTTTTCACTCAGAAATCACTAAGCCACCGGCGAAGGTAGCAAGTGGACTGCCACCTCAGCCACCACCCTTCCCCTTCCCAGGCCTATGAGCACAAAACTCAGGAAGAGATTGGCATCAGTAGCCAGATGTTTCACTCATCTCCCTCCCTCCTGAGGTTGTCGAAAAGGGGGCTAAGTTATCAGCTCTTGTTGCCCTGTCTTTCCATTGGGAAATTATACAAGCCTCTACCAGATATGTTCCTCCTACACACACACATATGCACACGTTTGCATGCACACGCACACGTACACTCCCCAAAGCAGCCCTATCCTTGATGGGAATATATTACATCTCCCTTTTCATTTCTGTTTTTTAAATTAGTCTCTGTGCCCTCTAGTTAGTCTGGCTAAGGGTTTATCTTTTTAGTTGATTTTTTCAAAGAACCAGTTCTAGGTTTGGTTGAATTTTTTTGTTTAGTTCTTTTGGTTTCCACTTGGTTGATTTCAGTCCTGAGTTTGATTTTTTTTCCCTGACACCTACTCCTCTTGGGTGAATTTGCTTCGTTTTGTTCTAGAGCTTTCAGGTGTGCTGTCAAGCTGCTAGTGTATGCTCTCTCCAGTTTCTTTTTGGAGACACTTAGAGCCATGAGTTTTCCCCTTAGCACTGCTTTCATTGTGTCCCATAAGTTTGGATATGTTGTGACTTCATTTTCATTAAACTCTAAAAAGTCTTTAATTTTTTTCTTTATTTCTTCCTTGACCAAGTTATCATTCAGTAGAGTGCTGTTCAGCTTCTATGTGTATGTGGACTTGCTATTGTTTATGTTGTTATTGAAGACCAGCCTTAGTTCGTGGTGATCTGATAGGATACATGGGATTATTTCAATCTTCTTGTAGCTACTGAGGCCTGTTTTGTGACTGATTATATGGTCAATTTTGGAGAAGGTACCATGAGGTGCTGAGAAGAAAGTATATTCTTTTGTTTTAGGATGAAATCCATAACTTCTGTTAGTTTCACTGTGTCTGTTTTGTTTCTGTTTCCATGATCTGTCCATTGCTGAGAGTGGGGTGTTGAAGTCTCCCACTATTATACTGTGTGATGCAATGTGTGCTTTGAGATTTAGTAAAGTTTCTTTTATGAATGTGGGTGCCCTTGCATTTGGAGCATAGATGTTAAGAATAGAGAGTTCATCTTGGTAGATTTTTCCTTTGATGCGTATGAAGTGTCTTTCCTTATCATTTTTGATAACTTTAGGTTGAAAATTGATTTTATTCAATATTAGAATGGCTACTCCAGCTTGTTTCTTGGGACAATTTGCTTGAAGGATTGTTTTCTAGACTCTTACTCTGAGGTAGTGTGTGTCTTTGTCCCTGAGGTGGGTTTCCTGTATGCAGCAAAATGTTGAGTCCTGTTTACATATCCAGTATGTTAGTCTATGTCTTTTTATTGGGGAATGAGTCCATTGATATTAAGAGATATTAAGGGAAAAAGATTGTTGCTTCTTGTTGTTAAAGGTTGAATTATGCTTTTTGTGGCTATCTTATTTTTGGTTTCTTAAAAGATTATTTTCCTGCATTTTCTTGGGTGTAGTTTCCCTCCTGTGTTGGAGTTTTCCATATATTATCCTTTGAAGGGTTGGATTTATAGAGAGATATCTGTGTAAACTTGTTTTTGTCATGGAATATCTTGGTTTCTCCATCTATGCCAACTGAGGGTTTTGCTGGGTATAGTAGCCTGGGCTGGCATTTGTGTTCCCTTGGGGTCTGTATGAAGTCTGCCTAGGATCTTCTGGCTTTCATAGTCTCTGATGAGAAGAGTGGTGTAATTATTTTATTTTATTTTATTTTTATTAGGTATTTTCCTCTTTTACATTTTCAATGCTATCCCAAAAGTCCCCCATACACACCCCCCCAATCCCCTACCCACCCACTCCCCCTTTTTGGCCCTGGGGTTCCCCTGTACTGGGGCATATAAAGTTTGCAAGTCCAATGGGCCTCTCTTTGCAGTGATGGCCGACTAGGCCATCTTTTGATACATATGCAGCTAGAGACAAGAGCTCCCGGGTACTGGTTAGTTCATATTGTTGTTCCACCTAAAGGGTTGCAGATCCCTTTAGCTCCTTGGGTACTTTCTCTAGCTCCTCCATTGGGGGCCCTGTGATCCATCCAATAGCTGACTGTGAGCATCCACTTCTGTGTTTGCTAGGCCCCGGCATAGTCTCACAAGAGACAGATATATCTGGGTCCTTTCAGCAAAATCTTGCTAGTGTATGCAATGGTGTCAGCATTTGGAAGTTGATTATGGGATTGATCCATGCATATGACAATCACTAGATGGTCCATCCTTTCGTCACAGGTCCAAATTTTGTCTCTGTAACTCCTTCAATGGGTGTTTTGTTCCCATTTCTAAGAAGGGGCAAAGTGTCCACACTTTGGTCTTCGTTCTTGAATTTTGTGCGCTTAGCAAATTGTATCTTATATCTTGGGTATCCTAAGTTTTGGGCTAATATCCACTTATCAGTGAGTACATATTGTGCGAGTTCCTTTGTGATTGGGTTACCTCACTCAGGAGGATGCCCTTTAGGTCCATCCATTTGCCTAGGAATTTCATAAATTCATTCTTTTTAATAGCTGAGTAGTACTCCATTGTGTAAATGTACCACATTTTCTGTATCCATTCCTCTGTTGAGGGGCATCTGGGTTCTTTCCAGATTCTGGCTATTATAAATAAGGCTGCTATGAACATAGTGGAGCATGTGTCCTTCTTACCGGTTGGGACATCTTCTGGATATATGCCCAGGAGAGGTATTGCGGGATCCTCCGGTAGTACTATGTCCAATTTTCCGAGGAACCACCAGACTGATTTCCAGAGTGGTTGTACAAGCTTGCAATCCCACCAACAATGGAGGAGTGTTCCTCTTTCTCCACATCCTCGCCAGCATCTGCTGTCACCTGAATTTTTTATCTTAGCCATTCTGATTGGAGTGAAGTGGAATCTCAGTGTTGTTTTGATTTGCATTTCCCTGATGATTAAGTATGTTGAACATTTTTTCAGGTGCTTCTCTGTCATTCGGTATTCCTCAGGTGAGAATTCTTTGTTCAGCTCTGAGCCCCATTTTTTAATGGGATTATTTGATTTTCTGGAGTCCACCTTCTTGAGTTCTTTATATATATTGGATATTAGTCCCCTATCTGATTTAGGATAGGTAAAGATCCTTTCCCAATCTGTTGGTGGCTTTTTTGTCTTATTGATGGTGTCTTTTGCTTTGCAGAAGCTTTGCAATTTTATGAGTTCCCATTTATCGATTCTCGATCTTACAGCACAAGCCATTGCTGTTCTATTCAGGAATTTTCCCCCTGTACCCATATCTTCGAGGCTCTTCCCTACTTTCTCCTCTATAAGTTTCAGTGTCTCTGGTTTTATGTGGAGTTCCTTAATCCACTTATATTTGACCTTAGTACAAGGAGATAGAAATGGATCAATTCGCATTTTTCTACATGATAACGCCAGTTGTGCCAGCACCATTTGTTGAAAATGCTGTCTCTTTTCCACTGGATGGTTTTAGCTCCCTTGTCAAAGATCAAGTCACCATAGGAGTGTGGGTTCATCTCTGGGTCTTCTATTCTGTTGCATTGGTCTACTTGTCTGTCACTATGCCAATACCATGCAGTTTTTATCACAATTGCTCTGTAGTACAGCTATAGGTCAGGCATGGTGATTCCACCAGAGGTACTTTTATCCTTGAGAAGAGTTTTTGCTATCCTAGGTTTTTTCTTATTCCAGATGAATCTGCTGATTGCCCTTTCTAATTCGTTGAAGAATTGAGTTGGAATTTTGATGGGGATTGCATTGAGTCTGTAGATTGCTTTTGGCAAGATAGCCATATTTACAATGTTGATCCTGCCAATCCTTAAGCATGGGAGATTTTTCCATCTTCTGAGATCTTCTTTAATTTCTTTCTTCTTAAACTTGAAGTTATTATCATAGAGATCTTTCACTTCCTTAGTTAGAGTCATGCCAAGGTATTTTATATTATTTGTGACTATTGAGAAGGGTGTTGTGTGTGGTGTAATTCTAATTTGTCTGCTTTTATATGTTACTTGACCTTTTTCCCTTACTGATTTATTATTCATTTTGTGCATTTGGTGTTTTGATTATTATGGAATTTATTTTCTGATCCAATCTATTTGGTGTTCTGTAGGCTTCCTCTATGTTCATGGGCATCTCTTTCTTTAGGTTAGGGAAGTTTTCTTCTATAATTTTGTTGAAGATATTTCCTGTCCCTTTAAGTTGGGAATCTTTGTTCTCTTCTATATCTATTATCCTTAGGTTTGAACTTCTCGTTGTGTCCTGGATTTCCTGGATGTTTTGGGTTAGGATCTTTTTGTATTTTGCATTTATTTTTTTCTATTTTCTTTTCTTCTCTTTTTATTAGATATTTTCATTTACAATTCAAATGCTATCCTGAAAAGTCCCCTATACCCTCCCCTCCCCCCAACCTGCTACCAGCCCACCCACTCCACTTCCTGGACCTGGCATTCCTCTCTATTGGGGCATATAGTCTTTGCAAGACCAAGGGCCTCTCCTCCCAATGATGACCAATTAGGCCATCTTCTGCTACATATGCAGCTAGAGATACAAGCTCAGGGGGTACTGGTTAGTTCATATTGCTGTTCCTCCTATAGAGTTACAAACTCCTTCAGCTCCTTGGGTACTTTCTCTAGTTCCTTCATTGGGGCCCCTGTGTTCCATCCAATAGCTGACTGTGAGCATCCACTTCTGTATTTGCCAGGCACGAGCATAGCGTCACAAGAGACAGCTATATCAGGGTCATGTCAGCAAAATCTTGCTGGCATATGCAATAGTGTATGCATTTGGTGGTTTATTATTGTATGGATCCCCAGATGGGGCAGTCTGTGCATGGTCCTTACTTCTGTCTCAGCTCCAAACTTTGTCTCTGTAACTCCTTACATGGGTATTTTGTTCCCCATTTTAAGGAGAGACAAACTATCCACACTTTGGTCTTCCTTCTGCTTGAGTTTCATGTGTTTTGCAAATTGTATCTTGGGTATTCTAAGTTTCTGGGCTAATAACCACTTATCAGTGAGTGCATATCATGTGTGTTCTTTTGTGATTGGGTTACCTCACTCAGGATGATACCCTCCAGATCCATCCATTTGTCTAAGAATTTCATGAATTCATTGTTCTTAATAGCTGAGTAGTACTCCATTGTGTAAATGTACCACATTTTCTGTATTCATTCTTCTGTTTATGGACATCTGGGCTCTTTCCATCTTTTGGCTATTATAAATAAGGCTGATACGTACATAGTGGAGCATGTGTCCTTATTACATGTTGGAGCATCTTCTGAGTATATGCCCAGGAGAGGTATAGCTGGATCCTCAGGTAGTACTATGTCCAATTTGATGAGGGACCATCAAACTGATTTCCAGAGTAGTTGTAACAGCTTGCAATCCCACCAGCAGTGGAGGAGTGTTCCTCTTTCTCCACATCCTCGCCAGCATCTGCTGTCACCTGAGTTTTTGCTCTTAGCCATTCTGACTGGTGTGAGGTGGAATCTCAGGGTTAATTTGATTTGCATTTCCCTGATGACTAAGGATGTTAAACATTTATTTAGGTGCTTCTCAGTCATTCAGTATTCTTCAGTTGAGAATTCTTTGTTTAGCTCTGTACCCCATTTTTAATAGGGTTATTTGGTTCTCTGTAGTCTCACTTCTTGAGTTCTTTGAATGTATTGGATATTAGCCTGCTATTGGGTGTAGGGTTGGTGAAGATCATTTCTCATTTTATGGCTTGCATTTTGTCCTATTGACAGTGTCCTTTGCCTTACAGAAGCTTTGTAATTTTATGAGGTCCCATTTGTCAATGCTTGATTTTAGAGCATAAGCTACTGGTGTTCTGTTCAGAAAAATTTTCTTCTGTGCCCATGTGCTTGAGGCTCTTCCTACTTTCTTTTCTATTAGATTCAGTGTATCTGGTTTCATATGGAGGTCCTTGATCCACTTGGACTTGAGCTTTGTACAAGGAGATAAGAATGCATTTGCATTCTTCTGCATGCTAACCGCCAGTTGAGCCAGCACAATTTGTTGAAAATACTGTCTTTTTTCCACTGGATGGTTTTAGCTCCTTTGTCAAAAATCAAGTGTCCATAGTTGTGTGGGTTCATTTCTGGGCCTTTAATTCCATTCCATTTATCTACCTGCCTATCAATATACCAATACCATACAATTTCTATCACTATTGCTCTCTGGTACAGCTTGAGGTCAAGGATGCTGATTTCCTCAGGGCAATGACACTTCTTATGAAAGTGTCTTCAGAGCATCCATCACTGGAAATCTACCCCAGCCAGTCATCCATGGATGTGTACAAAGCAGGCTCTAACGATTCACAAAGCAAGGTGTCCTCACAGGGTGTTTTATCTCATCATGCCTCTGTCAAAGAAGCCCATTGTAAGGGCTCCAATTACCCAGTGCCTGAGCTCAGCCAAGTCAAAGGAAAACCTAAGTTCACTAGATAGGTTACTCTCCCGCAAGGAGGCACAGGCTAATGTCCAGATGTAAAAGAAAAAGAATCAAGCCTATCTCCCCACATATGCCCTAGTAACACCTTTGCAGTTGGTGTCAGAGGGTACCTAGGGCCCCCTTTAATAGGTGGATCTGGAAGACCCTGAAGAATGGGATTATAAAAGGCCTGTGTCAGGACTTAAGGTCCAACCCCTTTGATGAAGATGCTTTAGCTGAACTTTATAAAATATTAATAACCCTTGGCCAAGGAGCATAGGGGGAAGTAAAATGTGCAAGCCATATCATCACCCAGAATATAGCAGCAGTAAAAAAAAAAATTCCAAAATGAGAGCACCCTCATCAAATAAAAAATTGAAATTATAAATACTCTAGACCACCCCAATATTATTGCACATTATTGGGAAAAATCATTTATATTATTCTAGAACACCTAATTTGTTGGGAGTTGTTGGGCAGAGTTGTGGAATTTAGCAATCTACAGGAGAAAGAATACCATAGGTTATTTAAACAAATGACATATGCCCTCCAGTATTGTCACCAGAAACGTAATGCCCACAGGGATTTAAAGCCCAAAAATATTTTAGTGGACTCCAAAGGGGTTAAAAGGGCCTGTGTCAGGCCCTATGAGGAAGAGGCTTTATCAGATCATTACAAATTATTAAAGTCCCTCGGCCAAGGAGCATTTAGGGAAGTAAAATTGAGTAGCCATTTCCACACCCAGATTATGGTAGCAGTTAAAAATTATATCAAAAGCGAGAAAGAAAATGCTCATTAAATCAGGAATTGAAGTAATAAAAACTCTATAACATCTACATAGTATTAACCATTTGCACAATATACACACACGAAAAAAAACCCTTTATACGTTTCTGGAACAGGTGTGGGAGAGTTTTTTGTCAGAATTGTGGAGATTGGCTATCTACCTGAGGAAGAATCCCATAGGCTATTTAAGCAAACGGTATGTCTCCCCCAGTAGTGTCAGCAGAAGTGTATTGCCCTCAGGGATAGAAAACCATGAAATATTATAGTGGAAAGCAAAGGAAATATAAAACTTAGTGATCACAGATTAAGCAAAAAATTATCATGATTCATAAGCTAGCAACTTTCAAACAGATTTCCCATTTTTATGCCCCAGGACACTTTGAAGGTAAAGATTATGATGGCCATGCAGTTGCTGTCAGGAGATCTGGAGTTGCGCTTTACTTTATGTTGAGAGGATGCTTTCCTTTCCAGAAAATAATCTTATAGAACTGAAGCAGAAGTCATTGCTAAAAAGTACATTGTAAAATTCAAGCTGTCATCAGAACTTGGCAACATGATTGCTAACATGATAACTATAGACTCCGGACAAAGGCCAACAGTACATGACATTGTGAGATTTGAATGGCTAAATTATGACTATTAAGTTTGTCACAGTTCCTTTAAAGAGAATACAGACAGCAACCCAGACCACACTGTAATGGTCATCATGGGTGTCATGGGATATAAGCAATGAGAGACAAAGGTAATTTTACTGGAGGAAAAGTTTGACCATGTGATGGCAGCCTATTTGATACTGAGGCAGCATTAACCCTGGGAAGACAACTCAATAAAAAAACCTGAGCACAGGCAGTCAGTTTAAATCTTGAAACACAGGACCAATGAGAAAAACAAATGGCTATAAGGAGGGGATCTGGTGTACTATCCTTCCTACCTTCATATAGCCAATCAAAATGAAATTCCTTAGAATGAGAAAAAAGAGATGAATGTGGTACAGTATGCCACCCTCCCTGAAGTGCTTGTACAAGACAACTCCCATTCCCAGAATCAACTCCCAGCTTGTCTATAAGGTTCTCTTCATGATCAGCATCTGGGGAAAGGCAGAGAGCAGTGACACATAAGATGAAAGATGTGCCAAAAAACTTTCAGAGGATTTCATCATTAGAAATCTATTCCAGTCAGTCATCCATGAATGTGTCCAAATTTGCTATAACCATTCAAAAAGTAAGGTGTTTTATTTCATCTTTGCCTCTGTCCAGGAAGCCCAGTGTAAAGGCACCAACTCATCTCTTCTACAAACCTCACCTCAGGGATTCCTCCAGCACAGATTCCTGACATGACTACCTCTGGTTCAAAGGACAACATGACCTCTCAGGAAATCACCTACATTCTCCAGCAAGTATATCATGGGTTGCAGTCCTGCTGTACAAGAAACAGAGAGGAGCCTGTCTTCCCCACATATGCCCCAGAGACACCTTCACAATTGGTATAAGCCTTTACCCTGGGCAATCTTTAAAAGGTGGGTATAGAAGACCCTGAAGAATGGGGTTATGATAGGCCTGTGTCAGGACCTAAGGTCCAACACCTCTAATGAAGAGGCTTTTTTTCCATTTTTTATTAGGTATTTAGCTCATTTACATTTCCAATGCTATACCAAAAGTCCCCCACACCCACCCAACCCCACTCCCCTACCCACCCACTCCCCCTTTTTGACCCTGGCTTTCCCCTGTACTGGGGCATATAAAGTTTGCAAGTCCAATGGGCCTCTCTTTCCAGTGATGGCCAACTAGGCCATCTTTTGATACATATGCAGCTAGAGTCAAGAGCTCTGGGGTACTGGTTAGTTCATAATGTTGTTCCACCTATAGGGTTGCAGATCCCTTTAGCTCCTTGGGTACTTTCTCTAGCTCCTCCATTGGGAGCCCTGTGATCCATCCAATAGCTGACTGTGAGCATCCACTTCTGTGTTTGCTAGGCCCCGGCATAGTCTCACAAGAGACAGCTACATCTGGGTCCTTTCAATAAAATCTTGCTAGTGTATGCAATGGTGTCAGCGTTTGGATGCTGATTATGGGGTGGATCCCTGGATATGGCAGTCTCTACATGGTCCATCCTTTCATCTCAGCTCCAAACTTTGTCTCTGTAACTCCTTCCAAGGGTGTTTTGTTCCCAATTCTAAAGAGGGGCATAGTGTCCACACTTCACTCTTCATTCTTCTTGAGTTTCATGTGTTTAGCAAATTGTGTCTTATATCTTGGGTATCCTAGGTTTGGGGCTACTATCCACTTATCAGTGAGTATATATTGTGTGAGTTCCTTTGTGAATGTGTTACCTCACTCAGGATGATGTCCTCCATGTCCATCCATTTGCCTAGGAATTTCATAAATTCATTCTTTTTAATAGCTGAGTAGTACTCCATTGTGTAGATGTACCACATTTTCTGTATCCATTCCTCTGTTGAGGGGCATCTGGGTTCTTTCCAGATTCTGGCTATTATAAATAAGGCTGCTATGAACATAGTGGAGCATGTGTCCTTCTTACCTGTTGGGGCATCTTCTGGATATATGCCCAGGAGAGGTATTGCTGGATCCTCCGGTAGTACTAAGTCCACTTTTCTGAAAAACCGCCAGACTGATTTCCAGAGTGGTTGTACAAGCCTGCAATCCCACCAACAATGGAGGAGTGTTCCTCTTTCTCCACATCCACGCCGGCATCTGCTGTCACCTGAATTTTTGATCTTAGACATTCTGACTGGTGTGAGGTGGAATTTCAGGGTTGTTTTGATTTGCATTTCCCTGATGATTAAGGATGTTGAACATTTTTTCAGGTGCTTCTCTGCCATTCGGTATTCCTCAGGTGAGAATTCTTTGTTCAGTTCTGAGCCCCATTTTTTAATGGGGTTATTTGATTTTCTGAAGTCCACCTTCTTGAGTTCTTTATATATGTTGGATATTATTAGTCCCCTATCTGATTTAGGATAGGCAAAGATCCTTTCCCAATCTGTTGGTGGTCTTTTTGTCTTACTGACGGTGTCTTTTGCTTTGCAGAAACTTTGGAGTTTCATTAGGTCCCATTTGTCAATTCTCGATCTTACAGTACAAGCCATTGCTGTTCTGTTCAGGAATTTTCCCCCTGTGCCCATATCTTCAAGGCTTTTCCCCACTTTCTCCTCTATAAGTTTCAGTGTCTCTGGTTTTATGTGAAGTTCCTTGATCCACTTAGATTTGACCTTAGTACAAGGAGATAAGTATGGATCGATTCGCATTCTTCTACACGATAACATCCAGTTGTGCCAGCACCAATTGTTGAAAATGCTGTCTTTCTTCCACTGGATGGTTTTAGCTCCCTTGTCGAAGATCAAGTGACCATAGGTGTGTGGGTTCATTTCTGGGTCTTCAATTCTATTCCATTGTTCTACTTGTCTGTCTCTATACCAGTACCATGCAGTTTTTATCACAATTGCTCTGTAGTAAAGCTTTAGGTCAGGCATGGTAATTCCACCAGAGGTTCTTTTATCCTTGAGAAGAGTTTTTGCTATCCTAGGTTTTTGTTATTCCAGATGAATTTGCAAATTGCTCCTTCTAATTCGTTGAAGAATTGAGTTGGAATTTTGATGGGGATTGCATTGAATCTGTAGATTGCTTTTGGCAAGATAGCCATTTTTTACAATGTTGATCCTGCCAATCCATGACCATGGGAGATCTTTCCATCTTCTGAAATCTTCTTTAATTTCTTTCTTCAGAGATTTGAAGTTTTTATCATACAGATCTTTCACTTCCTTAGTTAGAGTCACGCCAAGATATTTTATATTACTTGTGACTATTGAGAAGGGTGTTGTTTCCCTAATTTCTTTCTCAGCCTGTTTATTCTTTGTATAGAGAAAGGCCATTGACTTGTTTGAGTTTATTTTATATCCAGCTACTTCACTGAAGCTGTTTATCAGGTTTAGGAGTTCTCTGGTAGAATTTTTAGGGTCACTTATATATACTATCATATCATCTGCAAAAAGTGATATTTTGACTTCCTCTTTTCCAATTTGTATCCCCTTGATCTCCTTTTGTTGTCGAATTGCTCTGGCTAATACTTCAAGTACTATGTTGAAAAGGTAGGGAGAAAGTGGGCAGCCTTGTCTAGTCCCTGATTTTAGTGGGATTGCTTCCAGCTTCTCTCCATTTACTTTGATGTTGGCTACTGGTTTGCTGTAGATTGCTTTTATCATGTTTAGGTATGGGCCTTGAATTCCTGATCTTTCCAAAACTTTTATCATGAATGGGTGTTGGATCTTGTCAAATGCTTTTTCTGCATCTAACGAGATGATCATGTGGTTTTTGTCTTTTAGTTTGTTTATATAATGGATTACATTGATGGATTTTCATATATTAAACCATCCCTGCATCCCTGGAATAAAACCTACTTGGTCAGGATGGATGATTGCTTTAATGTGTTCTTGGATTCGGTTAGCGAGAATTTTATTGAGGATTTTTGCATCGATATTCATAAGAGAAATTGGTCTGAAGTTCTCTATCTTTGTTGGGTCTTTCTGTGGTTTAGGTATCAGAGTAATAGTGGCTTCATAAAATGAGTTGGGTAGAGTACCTTCTACTTCTATTTTGTGAAATAGTTTGTGCAGAACTGGAATTAGATCTTCTTTGAAGGTCTGATAGAACTCTGCACTAAACCCGTCTGGTCCTGGGCTTTTTTTGGCTGGGAGTCTATTAATAACTGCTTCTATTTCTTTAGGTGATATGGGACTGTTTAGATGGTCAACTTGTTCCTGACTCAACTTTGGTACCTGGTATCTGTCCAGAAATTTGTCCATTTTGTCCAGGTTTTCCACTTTTGTTGAGTATAACCTTTTGTAGAAGGATCTGATGGTGTTTTGGATTTCTTCAGGATCTGTTGTTATGTCTCCCTTTTCATATCTGATTTTGTTAATTAGGATTTTGTCCCTGTGCCCTTTAGTGAGTCTAGCTAAGGGTTTATCTATCTTGTTGATTTTCTCAAAAAACCAACTCCTCGTTTGGTTAATTCTTTGAATAGTTCTTCTTGTTTCCACTTGGTTAATTTCACCCCTGAGTTTGATTATTTCCTGCCGTCTACTCCTCTTGGGCGAATTTGCTTCCTTTTTTTCTAGAGCTTTTAGATGTGTTGTCAAGCTGCTAGTATGTGCTCTCTCCTGTTTCTTCTTGGAGGCACTCAGAGCTATGAGTTTCCCTCTTAGAAATGCTTTCATTGTGTCCCATAGGTTTGGGTACGTTGTGGCTTCATTTTCATTAAACTCTAAAAAGTCTTTAATTTCTTTCTTTATTCCTTCCTTGACCAAGGTATCATTGAGATGAGTGTTGTTCAGTTTCCACGTGAATGTTGGCTTTCCATTATTTATGTTGTTATTGAAGATCAGTCTTAGGCCATGGTGGTCTGATAGGATACATGGGACAATTTCAATATTTTTGTATCTGTTGAGGCCTGTTTTGTGACCAATTATATGGTCAATTTTGGAGAAGGTCCCGTGAGGTGCTGAGAAGAAGGTATATCCTTTTGTTTTAGAATAAAATGTTCTGTAGATATCTGTCAGGTCCATTTGTTTCATAACTTCTGTTAGTTTCACTGTGTCCCTGTTTAATTTCTGTTTCCACGATCTGTCCATTGATGAAAGGGGTGTGTTGAAGTCTCCCACTATTATTGTGTGAGGTGCAACGTGTGCTTTGAGCTTTACAAAAGTGTCTTTAATGAATGTGGCTGCTCTTACATTTGGAGCGTAGATATTCAGAATTGTGAGTTCCTCTTGGAGGATTTTACCTTTGATGAGTATGAAGTGTCCCTCCTTGTCTTTTTTGATAACTTTGGGTTGGAAGTCGATTTTATCCGACAATAAAATGGCTACTCCAGCTTGTTTCTTCAGACCATTTGCTTGGAAAATTGTTTTCCAGCCTTTCACTCTGAGGTAGTGTCTGTCTTTTTCCCTGAGATGGGTTTCCTGTAAGCAGCAGAGTGTTGGGTCCTCTTTGTGTAGCCAGTCTGTTAGTCTATGTCTTTTTATTGGGGCGTTGAGACCATTGATATTAAGAGATATTAAGGAAAAGTAATTGTTGCTTCCTGTTATTTTTGTTGTTAAAGTTGGCATTCTGTTCTTGTGGCTGTCTTCTTTTAGGTTTGTTGAGGGATTATCTTCTTGTTTTTTCTAGGGCATGGTTCCCGTCCTTGTATTGTTTTTTTTCTGTTATTATCCTTTGAAGGGCTGGATTCGTGGAGAGATAATGGGTGAATTTAGTTTTGTCGTGGAATACTTTGGTTTCTCCATCTATGGTAATTGAGAGTTTGGCTGGGTATAGTAGCCTGGGCTGGCATTTGTGTTCTCTTAGTGTCTGTATAACATCTGTCCAGGCTCTTCTGGCTTTCATAGTCTCTGGTGAAAAATCTGGTGTAATTCTGATAGGCTTGCCTTTATATGTTACTTGACCTTTTTCCCTTACTGCTTTTAGTATTCTATCTTTATCTAGTGCATTTGATGTTCTGATTATTATGTGTCGGGAGGAATTTCTTTTCTGGTCCAGTCTATTTGGAGTTCTGTAGGCTTCTTGTATGTTCATGGGCATCTCTTTCTTTAGATTTGGGAAGTTTTCTTCAATAATTTTGTTGAAGATGTTTGCTGGTCCTTTGAGTTGAAAATCTTCATTCTCATCCACTCCTATTATGCGTAGGTTTGGTCTTCTTATTGTGTCCTGGATTTCCTAGATGTTTTGAGTTAGGATCTTTTTGCATTTTCCATTTTCTTTGATTGTTGTGCCAATGTTCTCTATGGAATCTTCTG
Source organism: Mus musculus (assembly GCF_000001635.26). Classification (NCBI taxonomy): domain Eukaryota; kingdom Metazoa; phylum Chordata; class Mammalia; order Rodentia; family Muridae; genus Mus; species Mus musculus. The sequence goes on from NC_000068.7 coordinate 151,229,776, forward strand.
CACCTGAGATTCTCCCTTCCATCTGTTGTATTCTGTTGCTGATGCTGGCATCTATGGTTCCAGATTTCTTTCCTAGGGTTTCTATCTCCAGCGTTGCCTCACTTTGGGTTTTCTTTATTGTGTCTACTTTGCTTTTTAGGTCTTGTATGGTTTTATTCATTTCCATCACCTGTTTGGATGTGTTTTCCTGTTTTTCTATAAGGACTTCTACCTGTTTGGTTGTGTTTTCCTGTTTTTCTTTAAGGACTTGTTACTCTTTAGCAGTGTTCTCCTGTATTTCTTTAAGTGAGTTATTAAATTCCTTCTTTATGTCCTCTACCATCATCATGAGAAATGCTTTTAAATCCAGGTCTACCTTTTCAGGTGTGTTAGGATGTCCTGGACTGGGCGAGTGGGAGTGCTGGGTTCTGATGATGGTGAGTAGTCTTGGTTCCTGTTAGTAGGATTCTTACGTTTACCTTTCGCCATCTGGCAATCTCTCGAGTTAGTTGTTATAGTTGTCTTTGTTTAGAGATTGTTCCTCTGTTGATTTTGTTACCCTCTATTAGCAGACGTGGGAGACTAGCTCTCTCCTCTGAGTTTCAGTGGTCAGAGCAGTCTCTCCAGGCAAGCTCTCCTCTTTCAGGGAAGGTGCACAGTTATCTGGTGTTTGGACCTCCTCCTGGCCGAAGATGAAGGCCCAAAACAGGATCTTTCTCAGAAGCTGTGTTGCTTTGGCCAGGAAGGTGGCCGGTTGTCTGGAGCTGAAGATGGCGCTGCCTCAGAAGCTCTGTGGCTCTCTCCAGGAAGGTGGCCGGTTGTCTGGAGCCGAAGATGGCGCCACCTCAGAAGCTCTGTGTCTCTCGCCAGGAAGGTGGCCGGTTGCCTGGAGCCGAAGATGGCGCCGCCTGCTTTCCTGTCACCAGAAAAGGCAAGGGGTCGATGAAGAGGCTTTATCTGAACATTATAAAATCTTAAAGACCCTTGGTGAAGGTGCATTCTGGAAAGTAAAATTCAATAACTGTCTCTTCGTGCAGGTTATGGAAGCAGTTAAAATTCTAACAAAAAGGAGAAAAAATTCACTCATCAAATCAAAACTTGAAATGATGAAAACTCTATTCCACCCTGCTATAATTAAACTTTTGCATAGTATCAACAAAGAACATTTATATGTATGTGGAACACAAAGTGAAAGAGTTGATAGGCATAATTTTGGAATCTGGCTACCTACCTGAGGAAGAATGCCATAGTCTACTTAAGCAAATGGTATATGCCTCCAGTATCATCACCATAAACCTATTGCCCACAGAGATTTAAACGCCAAATATTTTATTAGAAGACAATCCAACAGCTATTTCAGATTGGGCGAAAAGATTATCATGGGTCAGAACCTAGCTACTTTCTGTAAGAACCCTCCTTACTGTGCCCATAACTCTTGGAAGGTAAAGAGTGACATAGCCATGCAGTTGACGTTTGGGGCTTGGGTGTTGTGTGATACTTTATGTTGACAGAATGCTTCCTTTACCAGGGACATAACTGTGAAGGACTAAAGCAGAACACCTTCTCAGGAAAGTACTCTGGAATATTCATGCTGTCACCAAAATTTTGTGACACGATTGCTAAGTTGTGAACTGTAAACCCTTGACAAAGTCCAACAGTGCATGGTCGGTGAGCTTTCAACGGCTAAAGTATGATGAAGAAGGTTCTTCCAGTTCCTTTACAGAGAAGATCAGCAGCCACCCAGAGCCCACTATACTGGTCATCGTGGGTGTCATGAAATGTAAACAACAAGAGATAAAAAACAGATGGGGTGAGGGGATGGGGGACTTTTGGGATAGCACTGGAAGAAAATACCTAATTAAAAAAAAAAAAAACAAATGCAGAAGAAAAGGTTTGACCATGTGACTGCAACATATTTTATGTTGGGACCATAGTCACCCCAGGAAGACAACTCAATTAAAACAACAACAAAACAAAACAAAACAATAAAATTCTAAGACCAGGCAGTGGATTCAATTGATGAAACACACAGGGCCAAACATGAACCAACAAAAGGCTATAAGGAGGGGATCTAGTGTGCTATCCTTCCCACCATCATTTTGCCTAATTAACCTGAAAATTCTTAGAATGGAAACAAAAGTGGGATGAGGTACAGTATGTCATCCACCCTGACTGCTTGAAAAAAAGGAGAAAACTCCCATTTGTAGAATCTGCCCCCAGCTTTTCCACAAGTCTCAGTTCTGGAGCAGCATCTGTGGGGAGATAGAGAGCAGCAAGCCTCACATGAAAGCTGTGCCAGAGTGTCTTCAGAGGATTCTTCACTGGAAATCTCCTCCAGCCGTCATCCATGGATGTGTCCAAAGCTGGCCCTAAAAATTCAAAGAGCAAGGTGTCCTCACAAGGTGTTTCATGTCATCATGCCTCTGTGGAGGAAGACCAGTGTAAGGGTACCAGTATACCGTGTGCAAAGATCAACTCATTTAGTCCACAGGGGGATCTTGTAGGACATCTCTTCTACCTTACTACCTGTGGTTCAAAGGACAAAATGACTTAATTGGATAGATCACCCCCATTCTCCAGCAAGGAGGCCCAGGGTAAGGGTTCCACTGTACAAGAAAGAAAGTAAAGCCTGAACTTCCAGATATGACCAAGGGACTCCTTTGAGCTTGGTGTCAGATTGTACCCAGGGTTCCCTTTGTAAGTAGGTTCTGGAGGACCCTGAAGAATGGGGTCATAAAAGGCCTGTGTGAGGACTTAGGATCCAACCCTTTTAAGGAAGAGGCTTTAACTGAACTCTATAAAATCTTAATGACCCTAGACCAAGGAGCATTCAGTGAAGAAAAATTAGTAAGCCATCTCCTCACCCAGACTATGGTTACAGTTAAAATTCTTACAAAATGCAGAAAGAGCATCATCATAAAATCAGAATTTGAAATTATAAAACCTCTATGCCAACCTGTATTATTAAACTTTTGCACATATTTGATAAAAAAAACCATATGATTCTGACCCTCAGGGTTGGAGGAGAGGAGTTGGGCAGAATTTTAGAGTTTGGATATCTACTGGAGAAAGAATAGTCTTTAAATGAATGGTGTATGCCCTCCAGTATTGTCACCAGAAACATACTGCACACAGGTATTTAAAACCTGAAAATATTTTAGTGAACTGCAAAGGAAATATAAAACTTAGCTATTTCAGATTGGGCAAAAGGATTATCATGGGCCAGAAACTAGCAACTTTCTGTGGGACCCTTCCTTATTGTGCCTTACAACTCTTTGAAGTATAAGGGGATGAAAGCTGTGCAGTAGATGTCTGGAGCTAAGGGGTCGTGCTCTACATTGTGTCAACTGGATGCTTCCCTTTCCAGGGACATAACTATGACGAACTAAAGCAGAACACCTTGGCAGAAAAGTACTCTGTAAAATTCTAGCTGTCCCAAGAATTTTGTGACAAGATTGCTGAATTGTGAACTGTAAACCCTGGACAAAAGCCAACAGTACATGACACTGGGAGCTTTCAATGGCTAAAACATGACAATGACACTTCTCCCAGTTTTTATAGTGAGAACAATGACAGCCACCCAGACCTCAGTGTAGCGATCATCATGGGTGTCATGGGATATAAGCAAAAAGAGGTACGGGAAAGTTTACAGGAGGAAAAAGTTTGACTATGGAATGGCAACATATCTGATGTTGTGGCAACAGAACATCACCCGGGGAATACGACTCAATAAAAAAATATAAACGTAGCAGTGGGATCAAACTTTGAAACACACAGAGACAACCATGAATCAACAAACAGCTATGAGGAGAGGATCTTGTGTGCCTACCCTTCTCTCCTCAATTTTGCTCAGTCAAGCTGAAAATCCTTAGAATTGAAAAACATGCAGACTGAATACAGTATGCCACTTACCCTGACCTACTTGACCAAGAAGACAATTCCCATCCCAGATTTTGCTCCCAGCTTGCCCATGAGTCTCACTCCATGATCAGCACTTGGGGAGCACACAGAGAGCAGTGAGCCTCAGATGAAAGGTGCAGCAGAGTGCCTTCAGAGGAGTCATCACTGACAATCTCCTCCAGGCAGTCATCCATGGATGTGTCCAAAGCTGGCTCTACCTATTCAAAGAGCAAGGTGTCTTCACAGGGTTTTTTTTATCTCATCATGCCCCTGTGGAGAGAGATGAGTGACAGAAAACCAACCTACCCAGTGAAAAGAACAACTCATTTCTTGCACAAATCTCAGCTCAGGACACAGCCCATAGGACATACTCATGGGAGAGCTTCATAGCATGACTATATCTATATCAAAGAAAAATATGACATCACAAGATAGATCACCTCCATTCTCCAGCAAGGAAGCCCAGGGCAAGGGTCCACCTGTGTAAGAAAGAGTGTCGAGCCTGTTTACCCCAGATAATCCCTGTGGACATCTTCTTGGCAGACGTCAGACTGCATCCCAGGACGCCTTTAAAAAGTGGATCTGGAAGATGAATGGGTTTATAACATGCCTGTGAACTTTATGTTGCTGTCTGCCAATCCAAAGAGAGTGCTCCAAGCCAACAACAGAATCCTAGCTGTGAGTTAAAAGGACCATAGTGGCATCCATAGTAACAAGTAAGTGGAGAGGCTACATGCACTTTTACCCTTAGGCTTTTTTTTTTAAAGCCACATTCCTTAAAGAAAATATATTTATTTATTATGTGTGCTTGGAGGTTCTGTCTTTTTTTTTAAAATATTTTTTATTACGTATTTTCCTCAATTATATTTCCAATGCTCTCCCAAAAGTCCACCATACCCTCCCCCCCCACTTCCCTACCCACCCATTCCCATTTTTTGGCCCTAGCATTCCCCTGTACTGGTGCATATAAAGTCTGTGTGTCCAATGGGCCTCTCTTTCCAGTGATGGCCGATTAGGTCATCTTTTGATACATATGCAGCTAGAGTCAAGAGCTCCAGGGTACTGGTTAGTTCATAATGTTTTTCCACCTATAGGGTTGCAGATCCCTTTAGCTCCTTGGGTACTTTCTCTAGCTCCTCCATTGGGAGTCCTGTGATCCATCCAATAGCTGACTGTGAGCATCCACTTCTGTGTTTGCTAGGCCCCGGCCTAGTCTCACAAGAGACAGCTATATCTGGGACCTTTCAGCAAAACCTTGCTAGTGTATGTAATGGTGTCAGCATTTGGAAGCGATTATGGGGTGGATCTCTGGATATGGCAGTCTCTAGATGGTCTATCCTTTCGTCACAGCTCCAAACTTTGTCTCTGTAACTCCTTCCATGGGTGTTTTGGTCCCAATTCTAAGAAGGGGCACAGTGTCCCCACTTTGGTCTTCATTCTTCTTGAGTTTCATGCATTTAGCAAATTGTATCTTATATCTTGGGTATCCTAAGTTTTGGGCTAATATCCACTTATCAGTGAGTACATATTGTGTGAGTTCCTTTGTGATTGGGTTACCTCACTCAGGAGGATGCCCTCCAGGTCCATCCATTTGCCTAGGAATTTCATAAATTCATTCTTTTTAAAAGCTAAGTAGTACTCCATTGTGTAAATGTACCACATTTTCGGTATCCATTCCTCTGTTGAGGGGCATCTGGGTTCTTTCCAGATTCTGGCTATTATAAATAAGGCTGCTATGAACATAGTGGAGCATGTGTCCTTCTTACCAGTTGGGGCATCTTCTGGATATATGCCCAGGAGAGGTATTGCTGGATCCTCCGGTAGTACTATGTCCAATTTTCTGAGGAACCGCCAGACTGATTTCCAGAGTGGTTGTACAAGCCTGCAATCCCACCAACAATGGAGGAGTGTTCCTCTTTCTCCACATCCACGCCAGCATCTGCTGTCCCCTGAATTTTTGATCTTAGCCATTCTGACTGGTGTGAGGTGGAATCTCAGGGTTGTTTTGATTTGCATTTCCCTGATCATTAAGGATGTTGAACAGTTTTTCAGGTGCTTCTCTACCATTCGGTATTCCTCAGGTGAGAATTCTTTGTTCAGTTCTGAGCCCCATTTTTTAATGGGGTTATTTGATTTTCTGAAGTCCACCTTCTTGAGTTCTTTATATATGTTGGATATTAGTCCCCTATCTGATTTAGGATAGGTAAAGATCCTTTCCCAATCTGTTGGTGGTCTTTTTGTCTTATTGATGGTGTCTTTTGCCTTGCAGAAGCTTTGCAGTTTCATGAGGTCCCATTTGTCAATTTTCAAACTTACTGTGCAAGCCATTGCTGTTCTATTCAAAATTATCCCCCTGTGCCCATATTTTCAAGGCTTTTCCCCACTTTGTCCTCTATAAGTTTCAGTGTCTCTGGTTTATGTGAAGTTCCTTGATCCACTTAGATTTGACCTTAGTACAAGGAGATAGGAATGGATCAATTTGCATTCTTCTACATGATAACAACCAGTTGTCCCAGCACCATTTGTTGAAAATGCTGTCTTTCTTCCACTGGATAGTTTTAGTTCCCTTGTCGAAGATCAAGTAACCATAGGTGTGTGGGTTCATTTCTGGGTCTTCAATTCTATTCCATTGGTCTACTTGTCTGTCACTATACCAGTACCATGCAGTTTTTATCACAATTGCTCTGTAGTAAAGCTTTAGGTCAGGCATGGTGATTCCACCAGAGGTACTTTTATCCTTGAGATGAGTTTTTGCTATCCTACTTTTTTGTTATTCCAGATGAATTTGCAGATTGCTCTTTCTAATTCATTGAAGAATTGAGTTGAAATCTTGATGGGGATTGCATTGAATCTGTAGATTGCTTTTGGCAAGATAGCCATTTTTACAATGTTGATCCTGTCAATCCATGAGCATGGGAGATCTTTCCATCTTCTGAGATCTTCTTTAATTTCTTTCTTCAGAGACTTGAAGTTTTTATCATACAGATCTTTCACTTCCTTAGAGTCACGCCAAGATATTTTATATTATTCGTGACTATTGAGAGGGTGTTGTTTCCCTAATTTCTTTTCAGCCTGTTTATTTTTGGTGTAGAGAAAGGCCATTGACTTGTTTGAGTTAATTTTATATCCAGCTACTTCACTGAAGCTGTTTATCAGGTTTAGGAGTTCTCTGGTGGAATTATAGGGTCACTTATATATACTATCATATCATCTGCAAAAAGTGATATTTCAACTTCATCTTTTCCAATTTGTATCCCCTTGATCTCCTTTTGTTGTTGAATTGCTCTGGCTAGGACTTCAAGTACAATGTTGAATAGGTATGGAGAGAATGGGCAGCCTTGTCTAGTCCCTGATTTTAGTGGGATTGCTTCAAGCTTCTCACATTTACTTTGATGTTGGCTACTAGTCTGCTATAGATTGCTTTTATCATGTTTAGGTATGGGCCTTGAATTCCTGATCTTTCCAAGACTTTTATTATGAATGGGTGTTGGATCTTGCCGGGACTCAGCAGAACTTAGGAAATTAGTCTGAACAGGTTAGAGGGTGCGCCAGAGAACCGGACAGCTTCTGGGACGGGCAGAAGTACAGAGCCGCTGAGGCAGCACCCTTGGCGGGCCGCAGACAGCCGGCCACCGTCCGGACCAGAGGACAGGTGTCCGTCTGGCTTGGGAGGCGGCCTCAGCCTCAGCAGCAGTGGTTGCCATCTGGGTTCCGGGACTCCGCGGGACCTAGGAAATTAGTCTGAACAGGTTAGAGGGTGCGCCAGAGAACCGGACAGCTTCTGGGATGGGCGGAAGCACAGAGCCGCTGAGGCAGCACCCTTGGCGGGCCGCAGACAGCCGGCCACCATCCGGACCAGAGGACAGGTGTCCGCCTGGCTCGGGAGGCGGCCTCAACCTCAGTAGCAGCGGTCGCCATCTTGGTTCCAGGACTCCCTGGAACTTAGGAATTTAGTCTGCACAGGTGAGAGTCTGTACCACAGAAGCTGACAGCTTCTGGGAACTGCCAAAGCAACACAGTTTCTGAGAGAGGCCCTGTTTTGGGCCTTCTTCTTCGACCAGGAGGAGATCCAAAAACAAGATATCTGCGCACCTTCCCTGTAAGAGAGCTTGCCAGCAGAGAGTGCTCTGAGCACTGAAACTCAGAGGAGAGAATCTGTCTCCCAGGTCTGCTGAGAGACGGTAACAGAATCACCAGAAGAACAATCTCTAAACAGAGTCAACTATAACTACTAACTCCAGAGATTACCAGATGGCGAAAGGTAAACGTAGGAATCCTACTAACAGGAACCAAGACCACTCACCATCATCAGAATCCAGCACTCCCACTTCACCCAGTCCAAGGCACCCCAACACACCTGAAAACCTAGACCTAGATTTAAAAGCATATCTCATGATGATGGTAGAGGACATCAAGAAGGACTTTAATAAATCACTTAAAGAAATACAGGAGAACACTGCTAAAGAGTTACAAGTCCTTAAAGAAAAACAGGAAAACACAATCAAACAGGTAGAAGTCCTTACAGAAAAAGAGGAAAAAACATACAAACAGGTGATGGAAATGAACAAAACCATACTAGACCTAAAAAGGGAAGTAGAAACAATAAAGAAAACTCAAAGTGAGGCAACACTGGAGATAGAAACCCTAGGAAAGAAATCTGGAACCATAGATTTGAGCATCAGCAACAGAATACAAGAGATGGAAGAGAGAATCTCAGGTGCAGAAGATTCCATAGAGAACATCAGCACAACAATCAAAGAAAATGGAAAATGCAAAAAGATCCTAACTCAAAATATCCAGGAAATCCAGGACACAATGAGAAGACCAAACCTACGGATAATAGGAGTGGATGAGAATGAAGATTTTCAACTCAAAGGACCAGCAAACATCTTCAACAAAATTATTGAAGAAAACTTCCCAAATATAAAGAAAGAGATACCTATGAACATACAAGAAGCCTACAGAACTCCAAATAGACTGGACCAGAAAAGAAATTCCTCCTGACACATAATAATCAGAACAACAAATGCACTAAATAAAGATAGAATACTAAAAGCAGTAAGGGAAAAAGGTCAAGTAACATACAAAGGCAAGCCTATCAGAATTACACCAGATTTTTCACCAGAGACTATGAAAGCCAGAAGAGCCTGGACAGATGTTATACAGACACTAAGAGAACACAAATTCCAGCCCAGGCTACTATACCCAGCCAAACTCTCAATTACCATAGATGGAGAAACCAAAGTATTCCACGACTAAACCAAATTCACACATTATCTCTCCACGAATCCAGCCCTTCAAAGGTTAATAACAGAAAAAAACCAATACAAGAACGGGAACAATGCCCTAGAAAAAACAAGAAGGTAATCCCTCAACAAACCTAAAAGAAGACAGCCACAAGAACAGAATGCCAACTTTAACAACAAAAATAACAGGAAGCAACAATTACTTTTCCTTAATATCTCTTAATATCAATGGTCTCAACTCCCCAATAAAAAGACATAGACTAACAAACTGGCTACACAAAGAAGACCCAACATTTTGCTATTTACAGGAGACACATCTCAGAGAAAAAGATAGACACTACCTCAGAATAAAAGGCTGGAAAACAATTTTCCAAGCAAATGGTATGAAGAAACAAGCTGGAGTAGCCATTTTAATATCTGATAAGATTGACTTCCAACCCAAAGTCATCAAAAACAACAAGGAGGGGCACTTCGTTCTCATCAAAGGTAAAATCCTCCAAGAGGAACTCTCAATTCTGAATATCTATGCTCCAAATACAAGGGCAGCCACATTCATTAAAGAAACTTTAGTAAAGCTCAAAGCACACATTGCACCTCACACAATAATAATGGGAGACTTCAACACACCACTTTCACAAATGGACAGATCATGGAAACAGAAACTAAACAGGGACACACTGAAACTAACAGAAGTGATGAAACAAATGGATCTGACAGATATCTACAGAACATTTTATCCTAAAACAAAAGGATATACCTTCTTCTCAGCACCTCATGGTACCTTCTCCAAAATTGACCACATAATAGGTCACAAAACAGGCCTCAACAGATTCAAAAATATTGAAATTGTCCCATGTATCCTATCAGATCACCATGCACTAAGGCTGATCTGGCTAGGACTTCAAGTACAATGTTGAATAGGTATGGAGAGAGTGGACAGCCTTGTCTAGTCCCTGATTTTAGTGGGATTGCTTCAAGCTTCTCACCATTTACTTTGATGTTGGCTACTGGTTTACTGTAGATTGCTTTTATCATGTGTAGGTAAGGGCCTTGAATTCCTGATCTTTCCAAGACTTTTATCATGAATGGGTGTTGGATCTTGTCGAATGCTTTTTCCGCATCTAACGAGATGATCATGTGGTTTTTGTCTTAGAGTTTGTTAATATAATGGATTACGTTGATGGATTTCCATATATTAAACCATCCCTGCATCCCTGGAATGAAACCTACTTGGTCAGGATGGATGATTGCTTTAATGTGTTCTTGGATTCAGTTAGTGAGAATTTTATTGAGGATTTTTGCCTCTATATTTTAAGGGAAATTGGTCTAAAGTTCTTTATCTTTGTTGGATCTTTCTGTGGTTTAGGTATCAGAGTAATTGTGGCTTCATAGAATGAGTTGGGTAGAGTTCCCTCTACTTCTATTTTGTGGAATAGTTTTTGCAGAACTGGAATTAGATCTTCTTTGAAGGTCTGGTAGAACTCTGCACTAAACCCATCTGGTCCTCGGCTTTTTTTTTTTTTTTGGGCTGGGAGACTATTAATGACTGCTTCTATTAATGACTGTTCAGGGTCACCATCTATCTTCACTCGGCCCACAGCCTTGGTGAGATGCCACTGTAGAAGCTGTGCCAAAGGAGCTGTCCACAGTGGCAGCAGCTCCTCTGCAGCTTCCCCAGCAGCCCCACAGAGATGGCACCTCAGCAAAACCAGCTGCAGGTGGGAAGGACTTACCATAGGACCCCACAGGCCTGATTCAGGGAAAAGGAGGTGAAAAGAAGTCATCAATCCATGAGCAGGAAACCCCACCAAACCCTGAGCTTCCTACAAAAACCTATCGAGTCATGCACAGGAGAACCCACCAATTCCCGACCTCTCCAAGCTCAGGACTTGAAATCCCCCCAGTCCTCACTCTGGAAGTCTCTGCCCTAGGAAGCTCCACCCCCTCATAAATCCCATATAAGCACTGCCCCTTTGCCGCACTCCCTGCTGCCTGCTCCCAGGAGCAGAGCATCCTTGGATTTCTCCATCCGCACCCTGGACCCTCCAATAAATCTCTTTCGTGATATTTTCTGCCTGGTGTGACTCTGTTCTTTGAAAGAACCAAGAAGAGAAGCAACGAAGAGGAGAAAAGAAGGAGGGGGACTGAGCTCTTAAGTTCCTCAGCTCATCTGTGGATTCTCTCCCCAGAGCTGCAATGCCTCTGCTGAGGAGGCTTTCTCTCAGACCTTGTCATCCCTCCTCAGATGAGCTCCCGTGTCTCAGGATACTAGTCCCATGGGATACTGTCTTCCCTTCGAACTATTTGGTTCCTGGGCCTCTATATCTCTCGATTATATCGAGGCAAACAGGAGAAAACAAAATAGATTTGTCTTTTTTCCCTTTGGTTTTATGCCATGCTAGCATGTGATAAAATACAGTTCAATACAGTCTTAATTAACAACTGTTTTATTTTTCTCCCCTGAAAAAGCCCATTCAGTTACCCAGCCGGCGATGGGTATTCCTCGTTTTCACCGTCCTCACAGGCCTCTGCTGAAGTTAGCAACATTGCAGGGCAGTCAGAAAGCTCTGAGGAAGTCTTTAACATGCAGGCACTTCATTATCTTTTTGCCTGCTTATGTTTATTTTCATTTCTGTCTGTGTCAAATAGTGTCTGTGCATTCTGCTGGGATCATGAACAGACTTCTGAGCAAGAACTTGACCTACGGATCAACCTTTTAAAAACTCTCAGTATGGCTTTGTAGGCCTTTGAAATCCACAAAGATGTTCCTCTCCAAAATGCCCATCACTTTAAGAAAATATAAGCAACCAATAAAAATCCCAGGCAAGCTGCCCTGGCTTAGCTTTCAGATTGACCTTGGTAGTTCTTTGCTTTCTGGGTCCTGGGTTCTTGGAGCAAGTTGACACACACTAGCTGCCTCCTACTCTTCTCTAGTAACTCCTTATGAGTTCCCTTGTGGCTTGAGGCCCCAGTAGAAATTTTGCATAGTTACATAAGAAAATTTTCTGCAATGAAAATTTCAAGAAAATGCATAGTTTTGTAGTTATTTTAGAACTCATGGGAGTCTTGAAGCATTTTATTTTATGGTAGTAAAATAAACCTTGCTGGGCTTATTGGCGCATGCCTTTAATCCCAGCACTCGGGAAGCAGAGGCAGGCAGATTTCTGAGTTTAAGGCCAGCCTAGTCTACAAAGTGAGTTCCAGAACAGCCAGCATTATACAGAGAAACCCTGTCTTGAAAAACAAAAACAACAAAAAACAAAAACAAAATAAATAAATCTAGCACTGTCTTTGGAAACAGCCACTATGTGACTCCCAGTGTATGCTTTGAACAGAGTTTTGAAGCTAAGGAGCTAATCTGCCTAGATTGTATGCCTTTTAGAAACACTCACCTGGGCCAGCTAGATGACTTAGTGGGTAAAGCACTCGACATCAAGCATTAGGGCCCACAGTAAAAGGAGAGAACTCACTCAAGTTCTCTGCAAGCTGGCTGTCCTCTGACTTCCACATACATGCACTCACTCATGCACTCACACACATGCTGTGGCACATATGTGCTCACAACCAATCAATAAATGAAAGTTAGAAACACTTTCCTAAATATGTCCCCAAGACTAGAAGTATTTCTCTTTATACTACAGGGAGGGAGGGCTACTGATGGGGTCAGGGACCAGAGCTGAAACTAATACATGTATGGTCCGTCCTTCAGCAGGAGTGGAACTCTCAGGCCTGATTAATCCAGGCAATCGTCATTGTTGGTCTGAATGCCTAAGACTTTGCTCTGTTTCTAAATAGCCTTTGGGGTTTTCATTTTTCTTTTTGCTAGTTTGAAAACAAAATGAATGTTGCTGTCTTGCTTCACATATCATGAACTGAAACTTCTAGCCATGTGTGACAGTAGCTCCCTGTTTCCAGCCCAGTCCGTCTACCTCAAGCCTGGTCCACCAGTTTTTTGTGAAGGGGTCTCATATCTTGAGGCATGAACTTCTCATGCACAGCTAGCCCGAATTCCAGAATCTGTGCCTCAACAACAACAGAAAGAAATGACTAGTGACTACCTCACATGTATGCTTGCTGTGGGAACAAAAATTGCTTTACAGGGAGGTCACAGGCTCAAATAAATCCTTCATGAGGATTTGGGTTTGGGTCTGTCTGAACTCCCCAAACTTGACTTTCCCACTTCACCTTCCCGAAGTATCTCACATCTTTAATGATAACCCTCTTTAGTGGCTATGGGTCGCTGCCCCCCTCACCCCTTCCTAGGGTGAGACAGGGAATGGGACAGAAGCTGTTCCTGTTTGGATGATCAAACAAAGCTTTCTCAGGATGCCACCCTCTCTCCTGCAACAGCCTCCAGTCCTGAGCTTTGAAATATCTTCTAGGGGAGAAAGAACAAAAAAAAAAAAGAGCATGAACTCTGTAGCAGTTGCTATGCTTTTCATTTTTCTTTAAAACAATTATTCTCATTTAGTTCCTATTATACACAAGGGATCTTGTTTCAAAGAAAAGGAAATGAAGATAAACATTAAACTTCCCTTTGTACAACTACCAAAAAAAGAGGGTACAGTCTGGGAGTGGTGAGATGGTATGTTCATTCCTGAGAGGACAGTGTACAGGGACTTGGATGAAGTATGTTTACCCAGGTAACGCTGTGAAGGTCATTCCATGGAGTGGACAAGTAATTGTACAACCTAGACATAAGGTCCAGCAGAAAAGTTGAAAGCAGCAGGCAGAGAGGTAAGCACCTGTTGTGGGGGAATATAAAACAATAAACTCAGGCAAACACTCCCCCTTGTCATCCTGAGACATACCCTGGATGCAAATGGGTGCCCTCTTCTCCTTACATTAGATATTTTATGTGCTCTTGATGGCCTCTGTTCCTGCTGCACATGACAAGGGCTACTAGGAACTGAACCTCTCCTACAGGGAAGAAGTTTTGGGTCCCTAGATATAACTACTGCCATACGTCACCATTTGTGTGGCTCCCTTAACACAAGGCCTTCACAAAGATCATTCTGTAGTTGGTGCCCAGGATACTAGACCTTCCTTGTTGGGCAGAGTGCTGAGCTTAAAGGAGCAATAAATTTGATTATGCTCAATAGCTACTGAATTCCTTAGTCACAGCTCAAGATCCAACCTCTGGCATTGTGCCTTCCCTGGGGTCAGTAAGGGATGAGCCCTGAATATTTTTCCCAACAGGAAGGTAGAATTTGGGAGTCGCTGGCTATTATTCCTTACTGTGAGATGCCATTTCTGTAGCTTATTTGGGTGCTAGCCTGCCCTGGTTTTAACAATGTTCCTGCCTTGACGGACAGTGTGTGGCTCTCTGGGTCTCAGATCTGACTTATAATGAAAGCGGACTGTGTCCTCTGGGCAATGCACTTTCAGGAGTTGCTATTTGCATGGCCTGCTGGCCACCGAGATTGCAAAATGATCATTAGTTGATCCCGGAGGCTACTTGTCTTGTCCTGGGGACAGTGCATGGCCTCCACCCCATGGGCATAGATTCTGCAGAGCAGAGCAGAGCAGTATGTGAGCCGACCACTAGGAACCTGACTAGCCCTGAGTTCTAGTGTGCATTCAACCTTTAGGATACTAAGCAAGCTGTGTGCTTGGAATTTATTCAGCCCCTGGGTGTTGGGTCTGTCTTCTGGTCTGATTTGTACACTCCTGTTTATTAGGTTTGCTCTGGTGCAGCATTGAGGAAAACTCCTGGGTCCTTGATTTGGCCCCGAGGCCAGCATGCTGTTGGGACTCTCAGTCCTGGGTCTGGCTTCAAGTCAGCAAATGATCAGCCCCTGGTCACTGGGCTTGCCTGCTGAGCTGTACCTTTAGGTGCTGGAGACCTGATAGTGTTTTGAGGTGTGGGTGTGGTGCAGTTTAAAACTCCACTCAATATTTGGCCACAGGATAAACTGTAATTGAGTCCCTGGTTATTGGACATACACTGGGCTGAAACATGTGTTCTGGGCCTAGTCTGAGATCAACAATGTGTCACGTTCCTGGGTACTAGTCCTGTACTGTGAGCAATGTATAAGATGTCTTCTTGAGTACTGCCCTTACATTGTGTAGCATAAGATCATTCCCCTGGGTACTGAGTCAGAACTGGGAAGAAGTACAAAGAAACCTCATGGGTACTTTCTGCCCTTAAAACAACAGCCTATGGGCAGGCCCCTGAGAACACGACATGCCTTAGGCTCAATATTTTGGGTCCTGGCCGGGCAGGAGGTCAGCACTCAAGCAACCCGCTGAATCTTGGTCTTTCCCTGGTCCTGCCATATTGCTTGCTGCCTGGGATGCGGGCCTTCCCAGAACCAGTTAGTCACCTTATGTATGTGTGCACTGCTTAGTTTCTGTCAACCTAACACTAGCTGGGGTTACTTGGTAACAGAGGAAACACTTTTTCAAAATTGTCTCCGACAGACTGACCCATGGACAAGTCTGAGCTGCATTTTCTTCATTAATAACGTGATGTGGGAAGGCCCCGCCAAAAGTGGTCAGTGTAGCCTTTACGTAGATGATCTTGAATTGAACAAATTATCTGACTGCTAGCAAGGACTACATATTAGAGAGTAGTCCCACCCAAATGATTTAATTACTCATGACAAAAATATTCCCAATTCTCTAAGTGTCTCACCAAAGTGCTTGAAGCCAAATCCAGTATATTGATGTCTTACAGAAATAATTGCAGCCTAACTCTTTTTTAAATTTTTATTTTACTAGATATTTTCTTTATTTACATTTCAAACATTATCCCCCTTCCTGGTCTCCCTCCTAAATCCCCCTCCCCCTATCACCCACCCTCTTCCCCTCCTCACCAGCCCACCCATTCCTGCTTCCTGGCCCTGGCATTCCCCTACACTGGGGCATAGAGCCTTCACAGGACTTAGGGCCTCTCCTCCCATTGATGACTGACTAGGCCAACCTCTGCTGCATATGTAGCTGGAGCCATGAATCCCAGCATGCATACTCTTTGGTTGGTGGTTTAGTCTCTGGGAGCTCTGGGGTTAGTTCACATTGTTGTTTCTCCTATGGGGCTGTAAACCCCTTCAACTTCTTGGGGCCTTTTTCTAGCAACTTCATTGGGAACCTTATGCTCAGTCCAGTGGATGACTGTGAGCATCTCTCCTTCTGGATTTTTCAGGCACTGGCAGAGCCTCTCAGAAGACAGCTATATCAGGCTCCTGTCAGCTAGCACTTGTTGGCCTGCACAATAGTGTCTGAATTTGGTGGTTGTATATGGGATAGTTCCCCAGGTGGGGCCGTCTATGGATGGTCTTTCCTTCAGTCTCTGCTTCACACTGTCTCTGTAACTCCTTCTATTGGTATTTTGTTCCCTCTTCTAAGAAGGACCGAAGTATCCACACTTTGGTCTTCCTTCTTCTTGAGTTTCATGTGTTTTGCGAATTGTATCTTGGGTATTCAGACCTTCTGGGCTAATATCCACTTATCAGTGAGTGCTTATCATGTGAGTTCTTTTGTGATTGGGTTACCTCACTCAGGATGATATCCTCCAGAACCATCCATTTGCCTAAGAATTTCATAACTTCACTGGTTTTTTTATAACTGAGTAGTACTCCATTGTGTAAGTGTACCACATTTGTATCCATTCTCCTGTTGAGGGACATCTGGGTTCTTTCCAGCTTTTGGCAATTACAAATAAGACAGCCTAATTCT
This sequence comes from Mus musculus, assembly GCF_000001635.26. NCBI lineage: Eukaryota > Metazoa > Chordata > Mammalia > Rodentia > Muridae > Mus > Mus musculus. Next base: position 151,246,578 of record NC_000068.7, read on the forward strand.
TAATGGTCCCTAGTACTTCAATTTACATAGCTTGTCTCAGCGAGAAGAATTATGTACAATTTACTGCCTCAACATTCTGAACTCTGTTCAAATATGGCCCCACATGAATAACTCAATATGCAGACACATAGCTTCTTTTAAGTTCAAAGAGTGAGATATTCTGATTAGTTGCCCACCATGTGTCTGTAATTGACACATAGTATTTAAATTTTCATATTAATTCTAGTCTACTACATATTTTATTCTGGCCCTTTAGGCTCACAGTTTTCAGCATGACAACTTTTTAACTTATGTACTCACATTAATGATGCCTTTCCACTTTCTCGGGCTCCTACCTGCTTTCCTTCAGCTGAGTATATCCAATTCCCCTCAGGAAGGCATATCTAACAGTAACCAGCTCTGGTTCATGAGGTATACTGTTTTAGTGAGTGTGCCTAATGCAACCATATAAAGAAGTAGGGCCTAAGGTGGTTGGAGAGCATGAGGCTCACTGGTGTAATGCAATGCGTTTCTTTTGGGAAAAAAAAAGTTTGATGAAGTCAGTTACTGCTTCGTTTGTGAGGTCATTCAGCAAAGTGCCCTGTTAGGCTAAGAATTAGCCTTCACAACTCTCTCAGTCTGCCCTGACTTCTCTAAATGATGACAGAGATGTGGAAGCATGAGCCACGCAAATTCTTTCCTTCCTAATCTGCTTTTTGGTCACGTTGTTTCATCACAGCAATAGAAACCAGAAGTATAGCATGGTTCCATCTACCGCATCTGTGAGTAGGATGATTTGGTTTTTTGTGGGATTCTGGACTCTCTGGACTTCCTCTACCATTTCATATAAGACAATCCACTATATTTTGAGATCCTGGAGTTCTTTAGAGAAATATTTTTGTGTGGGTGGAAATTATATAGTTTCAAGGGAAAGCTAGAGAGATGGTTCAGCATTTAAGAGACCTTGTCTGGTCTTGCAGAGGTTGTGTTTCGTTCTACAGCAAGTATGTTTAGTGGTCCCCATGACCTGTAACTCTAGCCCCAGAGGATCCAATGCTCTCTTCTACACAGGGGAACTATATATATGTTTGCCCATTCTTACACATAGATGCACACAGAAATTTTAAAACCAAGTTAGAAAAAAATAAAGGTCTTTTTGGAAATCTATGATAAAGTTCTCTCCCTCTCAGCTGCATTGATATTAATAAAACACTCTGCTTCAATCCATTTTTTATCACTCAAAGTCTGAGCTTGAGTGGCATGAGAATTATAAAACCCAAAAACTGACTACAGTACATCAAGGACAGTTTCAAAAGACCATTGTAGCATCATGCATGTTCACTGTCCATACATATAGAAAAAAAATCAAGTATCAATATCCTCACTATTACCATTATTACTATAATTATCCTATGTGATGGACAAGGTCCTTGTGATTGATCAGATATGAAATGTTAAGGGCTAATCATGTGTTTGATCACTAACTTCCCTACAGGAACTACTCTTTTCAAAAGTTGTGGAACCCTCAGGACGTGTGGCTGAGATGTACAAAGAGGACCAATGGGGTAAGAGTGGTGTTGTGTGAGTCTTCCTGGGGAAACAGCAGTAGATATCTATATATCTCAGGTAGGGAACCAATGACATACCAAACTAATAATTATACCAAAGTCCATTATGATAAACCAATATGTTTATTAGGATTATTTACAAGAATTTGGGGCTACATGCAAGGCCATAAGTGATTAAAAAGCAACTATAACATTAAAATGTCCATGCTTCTTAGGTGATAACACACAAGAGCCTTAAGCACAGAGCTCACTACAGGACAAAACAGCTCCATACATAAGAGAATCTCTGCACACAACAGTTGTTCCTTATAACCATAATCTTGTGGAGGGGTTTTATGAATCTTTTTTTTATTTTTTGAGACAGGGTTTCTCTGTGTAGCCCTGGCTGTCCTGGAACTCACTCTGTAGACCACGCTGGCCTCAAACTCAGAAATCTGCCTGCCTCTGCCTCCCGAGTGCTGGTTATAAATCTTTTTAGCTTCAAGAACTTCCTGGGATTTGTGAGTTGTTTTTTTGTTTTGTTTTGTTTTGTTTTGTTTTGTTTTGTTTTGTTTTTTTGGAGATTTGTGAGCCCCCCACCTCCCACCTTCAACCTGGAGGGAATATTTGAATCCTGGGGGGAAATAAGAGAAGCCAACAAAAATTGTACACAACATTCTATCCCTTCATCTGGCTCCTACAATCCTTCTGTTCCCTCCTTTGCAGTATTCCCTGATCCTTGAAGAGAATGATTGAGATGCGTGTTTAAAGGCAGTTTGACATAATCGTCACATCCATTGAATAAAGCAAGAGCAATTACTTCCCTACTGGAGCTTTGAACTCACAGCCACATGTTTCTATCTGGCTTACAGTACCAGGCATAGATTCCTTCTCTGTAATACCAGACATAAATTCCTTCTGATGCTGCATATCTTAAATCCAATGAGAAAGATATGGTTGTATCCTTACTAATAATATCATATTCACACCAACAAACTACCATATTAGGGTTAGTTCTGTGCTACCATGGAAAGAGGCTTTTCCAAAAGACCTTCACTACAACTTTTATTTTGGTAAGCTTGTCTTTATGGCTGCTAGGGAGAGTCATTGATTGATGGACTCCATTTTTTTGGTTATGCCTTAGATGGTGCTAGCAGCTGGCATTCTAGCACTAAACTGAGCTTCTGCTCCTTCCCATGAATGAGAAAAACCGACACTGCAATCATTCACTGAGCATATTTTGTTTTATGGCCACCAATCTTAGCCCTCTGAGGTTCTGGTGGTTTCTGACAGGAAGAGATACTGCAGCAAAGTATCACATCGTTAGTTAGCCTATCTTAGAAAGATCTTAGCTTGTTCTAAAACCTGTCGAGTCTTTGTCCTAGTCTTTATCCTCTTTATCAAATTACTTATAGGATGGGAAACTTGAGTATCATAGCATGTGAAAATCTGACAGTATCCCTCCAGCTTTCTTACATCTACAGGAGCAGTCTGCACAAAGTTTCACATAATTTTTTCAGGTAATGTGTGCATTGACGGGACATACTGCTCCAAAGAATTCTGTAGCTGTACTTAGCCCTGACTACTTGTGTGGACTGAGCTCTTTGTTACTTCTTTAGGGATACCTACAGCATTTTGGTTCAGTTTTAAACTGATAAAACATTCCTATGTCAGACTTACAGCCATCTATGGGTCATCTATGGGTAAGAGATGAGTGTAGTGGGTATGTTTATGTGCCATGTTATACATGTCCAAATCAGAGGACAAATTTATGGAAGTGCTTCCCTCCTTCCACCTTCATATGGATTCTGGGGATTGAACTAAAGATCACCAGGCTTCATGATACATAGTTTTGCCTGTCCACTGAACCAAATCACACATCCCAGATTGCCAATACTCTTCAGTATGTGGTAGTCTCAGGGTTAACGTTTATTCTCGGGTTGTCTCTGTAATCACATGGTGTACTTTGCTCTTCAGATAGCCATTTGCTCCACAGCACACAGTAGACTTCCATACTTGGATTCACTCTAGGTATAGTTCACCTTTAGGTGACTCTCAGGAACATGTCTGAGTGACAAAGGCTTACACAACTTCTGAAAGAAAAGCACTATCACATACAACATGGAGAAATGAAGTCATATCAGAATTCCTTCTGAGGATCCACCATCTGTGGACCTATGTGCATGCCTTACTAGCCAGGACCACGCAATCAAACCCCTGCAGAATTCACTTAAGGAATAATTCATCAGACAGCACAAAGGTGTGTCAGAGCATTTCTGAAAAAGCAAGAGACCAAGAAAATCAAATTGCAAACTGCTTTCACAGACTATGCCTTATGGCCACAAAGAGACACCTACCAGTGAGCCATGAAAACAGTGGAGATGCTTGTGGAAACAAACAGGTGGGGTGCCTGCATGTATTTCTACATTTTATCTTCATTATTTCAAATATCCTTCTCAAATATAAATATTTTAGGGTTGGCAGACTTAACACATTTGTCATCTAAGAAAGCAATTCCCACAGAATATCCCTTCTGAGAAAGTTGAATGAGACTATCCAATAGAAAATGGTGCCTGGAGGCCAAGAATTAATGGGAAAGGAGGGCTGATGATGGGGGGAAAAACGGTCACTCAGGAGGAATGAGCGAGAGATTCATTTTAACACATGGCCTTCCTGGATGGTCAAAGATTAATTACCCATATTTCAATGTCACCTGAAGTCCCTTCCCCATGTCATGTTGCTCTCCAATGCCACGGGAGCAGGTGGGCTCCCCACAGGCTGACAAACCTGGTATGGATGCAGACAGCCACAGTAGAAAGCTTAACCAAGGCCAGGCAGCTGTGTGCCTCCTCCATCCTGGTCAAAAGGATTCTGTTTAGTGCAGAAGGTATACAAACTACTGTATGTTTGTCCACATAGAATTCCATTCACAAATTATCTAGCTCAGTGATGTATTTCATATGTCTCTTCATAAGAGTAGAGGCTGGGCAAAATTGATGTCTACAGACATTGGAGGATGAAAAGACACATAGAATCTATGAACAGGGGAGAGGGTGTAGTTCACAAGTGTCAGAGCCCAGATCCACCAAACAAGATTTTCAAAGGTTGACAATGTCAATAGAAGTAAAAATCCTGAACATGGGAGAGAAGAAAACCTGCCATCTCATTTCTGGGGGTGAGATAATAAAAACCTGTAGTCATCTCAAATATCACCATACTAAATCATACACAAAATATCCATGGTAACAGAACATGTAAGAGTAGGTGGTCTGTGTTTCAGAGCCATGGCATCAGTGCAGAAGGTGACAGGGAATGAACCATATCACATAGCTTGGATATGTGCAGAAGGATGAGGCTCATAAATAATTCAGATAATATGGTCTCTCTCCTACTGCCATGAAAAGGGAACTACACATAGATATCCAAAACCAGAAAATATCATGATAGATGCACAGGGAGTTCAAAATGAAGTGACTTTGGCCTGGGTAGCAAACTGAGCACTGAAGGCCTTCTGTTATTAGGGCACATCATGTAAGTGAGCTATTCATGTATGGTGAGCGATTGGCTTGCTGTGGACATCTGGAAACTGGTACTACTGTTGTGCTTTATAGTTACTATGTCTTGTCTCCCTTTCAAAAAAGAACATGAAACAGGAAATACAGGTCAAACTACCAAATGTTATCAAACAATTGGATCATTCCTGTTTAACTTTCTTTAGATTGTTATGACCATGACATGATCAGCCAGTGGCTGGACATTAACAACATAGGCCACATAAGTAGACACATGTATGAACCATGGTGATCAAATGTCCATAGGTTCTTCAATCAACACATTTTCCAACCAACAAGAACCCAAATAAAGTTGCAAATAGTGTTGTTGTAAAGCCTTCAAGAAATTCAAGACTTTTAAGACAGTTATACAAGTGTGGATAATATTGAAATGTTCAGCAGTGGTCACCCTGTACGCAATCAAACAAACATTTTAAGACTTGCAAGCAGGGTAATATCATCACCATCTCAGCCTGAGGGGACCCAGGTTTCTTGCCCATCAAATTCTCCCCAAAGGCAAGCGTCCATCTTAGTAATTGTGGAACAATGCACAGCATACCTGTAACTCTGTGCTGTCACAGAGAATACACTCTAACAAAACATGCCATAGTGTGTAGAGTCATAGAGAACCAGCTATCTTGGCTTTCCTATGTTTGTGTGTTTGCTTGTAATTTGAGAGATATGGGAGGATACAATAACCTCTCACCAGTCTAATGAAAGCAGAAAAACGAGCCAGGATATCTACTGACAGTTGTTGGTTACTGAGTAATAGAGAAGTGAACACATTTCATCTTTTTGTTCAAATTTCCATTTTCATATTCCCAGGATCAATGAAGTGTTACTTCACTAAGGGAGAAAGAAGTTCTGAACTAGTGAGATATGGGCTGAACAGGTTAGTAGACTGAAGAGAATAAAGCACCTATTCTGAGAGCCCCACAGCTCCTTGCATTGAACGTTTATGTACAGAACCACTGTCTGAAGTTGAATTGATACTTCTGTAGGAATAACACATAGGGTGCTGAACAAGGTTTTCCAAGGAATATATGCACTTATGCACAAATATTATTTTCTTCTTTAATTTTACTATATATATTTAAAACACACATCCACACTATGGTGTGCTAATAGGTGGAGAAAAATATATGGTAAAAGGTTTTGGTGCTAGAATATGCTCATTTGCCTGAAAAATAAAAAGCCATCTAGAGGAATCACCATCCCTGACCTCAAGAAGTAAGTTGGGGAAGTGGGATGGGTGTAAATGGGGGAGGTGAGTCAGGTTGCAGTTGGGGTTTAGAGAGCACACTCTTAGACGGAAAATGTAAGAGGGATGTGGTGAAGAACACTTGGAAGAGGAACTAGGAAGAGGGGCAGCTTTTGTAATGTTAAAAAAAATAATAATTTTTAAAAAGGGTATTTTGGGGGAAAGCTGTGACCAAATTCTCTGCCTTTCAGTCCCACAGACTTTAGTAACTTGTCTAAGTATGTTTGAAAAACAGAATATTTATTGCAGTAGCACAATGACAGTGAGGGGCATACTTTGGACAACAATCCAAGTTTAGAGAGGAATGAGTACTTTGAATGTAGATATTTTAAGGTCTGTAACAGCCAAATGTTACCACAGAATTTTCAGTCTTACTCACAAAGCACACTAGAGCATCCTAGGATCCACACACTTATGGGTAAGTATGAGTGTCTATACCCAGTCAAGTGGGTATATGTTATCATTTGGGGGCCTAGGTTATCACTGTTTCCATTCCTGCTTTTATTTCCATTAAAGTGGAGACAGTCCTTGCTGTCTTTTGGATTTAAAATTTTCGCTGTAGACACTTGTGTTTGAACACATGGTCTCTAGCAGGTGATACTGTTATGGGGAGCTGGAATCTAGCTTTATGTGGTGGGGTCTAGCTCCAGGAAGCAGTTTTCTGGCCTGGCAGTAGAAGGGACATGGCCCCCAGTACAGTGTGAGCAGCCACATGCTAACACTGTACACAACTCCTGCCACCAAGCTTTCCCAGTTCCTTCAAAGTGTGAGACAAAATGGATGCTTATCTTCCTTCTTGTTAGGCACATGAGAGCAGTGACTGCAGATTAGCTAATACAGTCCTTTTGTGCAGGAGTGTGCCACTCCTCATTGGTCCTTGTCTTGCTCAGACATCACAAGGAGTCACTGTGATAAGTGACTGACACCTGTGCATATAATGTACCACCTGGGGCCTCTTTTTGTCATTCTATTGTGGAGAACTGCTGGTGGTTATCTGTTGGACTTGGAATTTAGTGAAAATTTTGGACTCAGATATTAGTGAAATTATTTACTCAGATGCTGGTAAAGTTTTGACTCCAATGCTAGAGAAGTTTGGGTTCGAATGCTGGCAACAAATTTGAACTTAGATGCTGGCGAATCTGCTTGGACTTGAACAGAGTTGAGACCGTTTTATACATAACTGCTTGAGCTTTGCATTATAATTTTAATCAGGTATTTCTATGAACTTGACATGCATCAATAGATTACTTGAAACACTTTTTTTTTAACTGCAGGAATTTATAGCTATATATGTTTCTTCTAGACCCATTTTAATTCACTTTTATCTTGCATCACTTTTTGGTGTAGACACTGACCACTCCTATCAACAAAGTAGAAGAGATGGCAAGTGAGTCAGGTCCTAAGGTCCAACCTTTACATTGAAGATGCTTTAACTGAACATTAAAAGAATCTTAAAGATCCTTCGCCAAGGATCATTTGGGGCACTAAAACTGACTAGCCATCTCTTCATGAAGACTATGTTAGCAGTTAAAATTGTATCAAAAGGGAGAAAGATCACCCTCATCAAATAAGAAATTGAAATTATAAAAACACTAAACTACACCTATATACCTACATTTTTTCACACTATAGACAAAATCATTTATATGATTGTGGAACACTAGGTGGGAGGAGAGTTATTGCGCAGAATTGTGGAATTTGGCTACCTAACTTTGAGCAAGAATCCCACAGGCCATTTAAGCACATTAAGTTTGTGTCCAGCAGTATTGTCACCAAAATATATTTCCCACAGAGAATTCAAATGCAGAAATATTTTAGTGGCTGACAAAGGAAATATAAAACTTATCAATTTTAGACTGGGCAAAAAGACTCCCATGTGCTAGACATTCTATAGGAACCTCACTTACTATGCCCAGTAAAGGTAAAGAGTATGATGGCCATGCAATGGATCTCTGGACCTTGGGGGTTGTGCTCTACCATATGTCAACAGGAAGCCTCCCTTTCCAGGAAAATATCTATGAAACACTACAAACGACCTTAGCAGGAAAGTACTCCTGTAAAAATCAAGCTACACTTGATATTTGTGACGGGATTGCTGATGTGTAAACCCTGAACAAAGGCCAATATTGCATGACATCGTGAGATTAGAATGGAAAAACATAAATGTTCTTTCAGTTTCAGTGGAGAAAATATCAACAGCCACACAGACTCCACTGTAATGTTCATTACAGGTATCATGGTATATAAGCAATGAGAGATAAAGGAAAGTTTACAAGAGAATTAGTTGACCATGTGATGGTTATAGATTTGATGCTGAGGTAACAGGAAAGTGAGGAGGAAAACACACACAAACACACACAAACAAACCAAACCAAACCTAGGCCCAGGAATTGGGATCAAACCTTAAAACATACAGGGCTAACTGTGAAACAACAACAGCTATGATGAGGGGATTGACTGTACCTACCCCTCCCCGCCTTCAGTTTGTCAAGTCTACTTGAAAATCGTGAAAAGGAAACAAGAGTACAATGATGTACCCTATGCCACCTACTCTGAACTACTTGAACAAGAAGACAACTCCCATTCACAGAATCTACCCCAAATTTATCCATAAGGCTCACTTCATGAACAGCACATGTGGGAGACAGAGAGCAATGAGCCTCAGATGAAAGGTGTACCAGAGTGTCTTCTGAGAATAAAAACATGGAAATCTCCTCCAGCCACTCATCAATGGATGTGTCCAAAGCTGGTTCTAACTATTCAAAGAGCCAGTGTCCTCATCAGGTGGTTCATGTCATCATGCCTGTGTGGAGGAAGCTCAGTGAAAGGGCACCAACATACCCAGTGAAAAGATCATTAATCTCTTCCACAAACCTCATCTCAGGATGAACTCAGGGGTCAACCACCATGACATGACTTTGACTGGTTCAAAGAAAAACAGGACCTAACAGGACAGATCATCTTCATTCTCCTGCAGTGAGGCCTAAGGTAACGTTTCCCCCTGTAGAAATGATTCAAGCCTGTCTTCCCCACATATGCTTCAGGGACACCTTCATGATTGGTCACAGACTATACCCAGGGATCCCTTTAAAAGGTGGGTCTGGAAGACCCTGAAAAATGGGCTTGTAAAAGGCCTGTGTCAATACCTAAAATCTAACACCTTTGATGAAGAGGCTTTAACTGAAGATTAACAAATCTTAAAGACTTGGTCAAGGAGCATTCAGGGAATTAACTAGCCATTTCCTCATGCAGACTATAGTAGCAGTTAAAATTCTATCACAAGGGAAAAAGAACACCCTCATCAAACCAGAAATTTAAATCATGAAACTCCACTATGTTATTAAACATTTGTATATCATTCACAAGTCATTTGTGTTTTTCTGGAATTCAAGGTGGGAGGAGAGGTGTTAAGTAGGATTGTGGAGTTTGGTTACATACCAGAGAAAGAATTCCATAGGCTGTTTAAGCAAATGGTATGTGTCGTCCAATATTGTCACCAAAATAAATTGTCCACAAGGGTCTAAAGCTCAGAAATATTTTAGTGGAAGTCAAAGAAATATAAAAATTTAATGATTACAGATTGTGCAAAAAAATTATCTGGGTTCAGAAGCTAGCAACTTTCAATTGGAGCCTTCTGTACTATGCTGCAGAACTCTCTGAAGTTGTAGGGTGTGGTGACCACACTATTGATATGTAGACCTGGAGTTATCCTGTATTACAAGGAAAGGAAGCCTTCCTTTCCAGGGAAAATAACTATAAAGACATGAAGCAAGAGACTTTTGTGGAAAGTACTCTGTAAAATTCAAGCTGTTTCCAGAAAAAATTTAAAATAATTGTCAATTTGTGAACTGTATACCCTGAACAAACACAAACAGTACAGGACATTGTGAGCTTTGAATGTCTAAACTATGACAATTAAGTTTGTAGCAATTCTTTTAGATAGAATACAGACAGCCATAAAGACCACACTGGAATGGTCCTCATGGTCCTCATGGGATATAAGCAGGGAGAGAGAAAAGGAATTTTACAGGAGAAAAGATTTTGATGGAAACATATCTGAGGTTGAGGCAACACTCACCCTGGGAAGACAGTTCTGGTATAGCCAAATAAAAACCCTAAGCCTGGGCATGGGGATCAATTCTTGAAACACATAGGGCCAAGCATGAACCAACAAAAGGCTCTAAGGAGGGGATCTAATGTGCTTACCCTTCCTACCTTCAGTTTGCCCAATCATACTGAAAATCTGGAGAAGGCAAAAGGAGTATAATTAGGCAGAGTATGCCACCCACCACGGACTGCTTGAACAAGAGGAGAAACTCCCATTGGCAAAAACTTCCCCCAGCTTGTCCACTAAGCACACTTCATGAGCAATGCAGTGGAGGAGACAGAGAGCAGTGATAGTTATTATGAGAGCTCTACCAGAAAGTCTTTAGAGCATCCAGCACTGGGACTTTACCCAGCATTCATCTATGGATATGTCCAAGGCTAGTTCTGAGATTCAGAAACAAGGTGTCCTCACTGAGTGTTTTATCTCTCCATTCCTTTGTGAGGAAGCCTAGTATAAATACACTAACATATCCAATTAAAAGTCAACTAATTTCTGCACAAAGTGCCCCTCAGGAGGCCCTTACAGAACAACTCCACATTGTGAGTACAAATGTTTCAAAGAACAACACAGCCTCACAGGATAGATGACCTCCATTTTCCAGCAAGGAGGCCCAGGGTGAGGGACCCACAGAAAAAGAAAGTGATTCAAGCCTGTCCTCCCCATGTATGCCCCAGTCACACCTTTGTGGGCGGTGTCAGACTGCATTTAGGGCTCCCTTTAAAAGGTGGGTCTTGAAGACCCTAAAGAATGGGGTTCTAAAAGGCCTCTGTCAGGTCTTAAGGTCCAATGCTTTGATGAGGAGTCTTGACCTTTACATTATAAAAAATTAAGAATTGACCAAGGAGCATTCACGGAAGGAAAGCTAACCTATCATCTCATGCAGCCTGACTGTAGCAGTTAAAATTCTTCTGAAAGGGAGAAAGAGTACCCTGATAAATGCTACAACACGTTCATATCATTAATATTTTACACATTATCAAAAAAACATTTAAATGGTTTTGGGACACCATTTGGGAGGAGAGTTGTTGGGCAGAATTTTAGAGTTTGGCTACCTATGTGACAAAGGATTCCATAGGCTATTGAAGCATTTCTATGTGCCCCCCAATATTACCACTAGAAATGTTTGCCTACTGGACAGTAAAGCCTAGAAATATTGTAGCAAAATGCAAAGGAAATATAAAACTTATCAATTACGTATTGTGCCAGAAGACTATCATGGGTTACAAGCCTGCCACTTTCAATGGGACTCTCTCTGAATGTGCCCAAGAACTCTTAGAAGGTGAACGATATGATGACCATGAAATTCATGTCTGGAGTCACGGTGTGTGCTCTACTTTATGTCTACAGAATGCTTGGTTTTACAGAAAATTAAGCGTGGAGACCTAAAGCAGAAGAACTTGGCAGCAAAATACATATAATATTCAAGTTCTCAACAGAACTTTATGACATGATCACTAACTTGGTAAGTGTGATCTCTGGACAAAGGCCAGCACTCCATGGCATTTTAAGCTTTCAAATGCTGAAGCATAACAAAGGAAGTTCTCCCAGTTTCTTTAGGGAGACCATCTATAGCCACCCTAAACCCATTGTAATGTTCATCATGGGTGTCATGAGATATAAGCAACAAGATGGGAAGGAAGGTTTACAGGAGAAAAAATATGACCATATAATGGCAACATACCTGATGCTCAGGCAACAATAACCCTGGGAAGAAAACTCAATTAAAAAAAAACCTGAAGCCCAGCTAGGGTGTTCAAACCTTGAAACATACAGGTCCAACCATGAAACAACAAACAGTTATAAGGCAGGGATCTAGTGTACCTACCCTTCCCAACTTCATTTGACCAAATCAACCTGGAAATCCTTAGAATGTGAACAAGAGTAGAATGAGGGACAGTATGTCATCCACCCTTACTGCTTAAAAAAGAAGAGACCCCCCCATTCATAGAATCTGCCCCTCAGCTTGTCCAGAAGGCTCACTTCATGAGCAGCACCTAGTGGGAGACAGAGCATTGACCCTCAGACGAAAGCTGTACCAGAGTGTCTTCAGAGGATTCATCACTGGAAATCTCCTCCAGCCATCATCCAGGAATGTGTCCAAAGCTGACTCTAACAATCCACAGAGCCATGTGTCCTTACAGGGTGTTTCATGTCATCAGGCCTCTGTGGAGGAAGCTCAGTGTAAGGGCACCAACATACCCAGTGAAAAGAACAGCTCTTCTCTTCACCTCATAAGCATCTCAGGGAATAACTCAATGTCATGAAGACCACTGCTTCAAAGAACAACATGACCTCACGGGATAGATCACCTCCTTTCTCCACAGAGTAGACCCATTGTTAGGGTTGACTTGTACAAGAAAAACAGTCAAGCCTGTCCTCCCCAAATATGCCCCAATGACACCTTTGAGGTTCCTGTCCCACTGTGCCCAGGATCCACTTTAAAAGAAGGTTCTGAAAGACCCTAAAGGAGGGGGTTAAAAAGGCCTGTGTCAGGTCCTAATGCCAAATCCATTTGATGAAGAGGCTTTATCTGACAATTATAAAACATTAAAGATCCTTGGCTAAGGAGCATTTAGGCAAATATAATTGACTAGCTAGCTATATCCTCAACCAGACAATTGTAGCAATTAAAATTGTATCAGAAAGGATAAAGAAAACCCTCATCAAATCAGGAATTGAAAGTGCAAAAACTCTACACCTCCCTCATATTATTAATCATTTGCACATTATATAAAACAAACTGTTATATGATTCTGGAATATAAGGTGTGGGGAGAATTGTTGGGCAAAATTGTGGAGATTGGCTACCTACCTGAGGAAGAATCCCATTTGCTATTTAAACAAAGGGTATGTCTCCTCCAGTAGTGTCAGCAGAAGTATATTGCCCTCAGGGATAAAAGCCAGGAAATATTATAGTGGAAGGCAAAGGAAATGTGATTGCAAAATAGGCAAAAAGGTTATCATGGTTCATAAGCTAGCAACTTTCAAGGGGACTCTCCACTGTGAGCTTTGATTGGCTAATTCATGACCATTTAGTTTGTCATAGTTCCTTTAACAGGAACACAGACAGCCACTCCAAATCACATTGTAATGATAATCAAGGTTACCATGAGATATAAGCAATGAAAGATGAAAGTAATTTTACTAGAGGAGAAGTTTGACCATGTGATGACAACCTATTTTGTTGCTGAGGCAACAATAACCCTGGGAAGACAACTCAATAATAAAACCTGAGCCCAGACAGTGGGATCAAATCTTGACACATATTGGGCCAACCATGAAACAACCAATGGCTATAAGGATGGGATCTAGTTTGCCTAGTCTTCCCACCTTCATATGGCAAATCAAACTGAAATTCCTTAGAATTGAAACAAGAGCTGAATGTGGTACAATTTGCCACAAACCCTGAAAGGCTTGAACAAGTAGACAACTCCCATTCCCAGAATCTATTCCCAGCTGGTCTACAAGACTATCTTCATGAGCAGCATCTCAGGGGGAGAGGGGGAGACAGAGACAGAGAACAGTGAGCCTCAGATGAAAGCTGTGCCAGGGGGTCTTCAGAGGATTCATCACTGGAAATCTTCTCCAGCCAGTCATCCATAGGTGTGTCCCAAATTGGCTATAAAGATATAAAAAGTGTTTTGACTCATCTTTGCCTCTGCCAAGGACACTCAGTGTAAGGGCACCAATGTATCCAGTGAAAGATCAACTCATCTCTTCCATAAACCTCACTTCAGAGGTTCCTCCTGCACAGCTTCCTCTGATTCAGAGGACAACCTGACCTCTTATGATAGATCACCTCCAATCTTCAGCAAGTATATCATGGGTTACAGTCCCGCTCTACAAGAAACAGAGTGGAGTAGGTCTGCCTCACATATGCCATAGAGACAACTTCACAATTGGTTTAAGACTTTACCCAGGGCACTCTTTAAAAGGTGGGTATTGAAATCCCTGAAGAATGGGGTTACAATAGGCCTCTGTCAGGATCTAAGGTCCAACACCTTTCATGAAGGCTTAATCTGAACATTATTAATCCTTAAAGACCCTTGGTCAAGGAGCATTCTGGAAAGTAATTACGCAAAAAAAGAGAGATAAAAGGAATACAAATCAGAAAGGAAGAAGTCCAAACACCACTAATTTCAGATGTTATGATAGTATATATAAGTGACTCCAAAAATTCCACCAGAGAAATCCCAAGCCTGATAAACAACTTCAGTGAAGTAAGCAGGATATAAAATTAACTCAAACAAGTCAGTGGCCTTTCTCTACACAAAGGATAAACAGGTTGAGAAAGAAATTAGGGAAAAACACCCTTCAAAATAGTCACAAATAATATAAAAAACCTTGGTGTGATTCTACCTAAGGAAGTGAAATATCTGTATGATAAGAACTTCAAGTCTCTGAAGAAAGAAATCAAAGATCTCAAAAGATGGAAAGATCTCCCATGCTCATGGATTGGCATGATTAATATAGTCAAAATGGCTATCCTGCCAAAAGCCATCTAAAGACTCAATGCAATCCCCATCAAAACTCCAACTAAATTCTTCACAGAGTTACAAAGGGCAATTTGCAAATTCATCTGGAATAACAAAAATACTAGGATAGCAAAAACTATTCTCAACAATAAAAGAACCTCTGGAGGAATCACCATCCCCAACCTCAAGCTGTACTACAGAGCTATTGTGATAAAATCATCATGGTCCTGGTACAATGAGAGACAGGTAGATCAATGGAATAGAATTGAAGACCCAGAAATGAACCCACACACCTATGGTCACTTGGTCTTTGACAAAGGAGCAAAAACCATTCAGTGGAAAGAAGATAGCATCATCTTCAACAAATGGTGCTGGCTCAACTGGCAATTAGCACATAGAAAAATGTGAATTGATACATACTTATCCCCTTGTACAGAGCTCAAATATAAGTGGATCAAAAAACTCCACATAAAACCAGCGACACTGAAACTTATAGAGGAGAAAATGGGGGAAAACCTCAAAGACATGGGCACAGGGGAAAAATTCCTGAACAGAACATCAATGGCCTGTGCTGTAAGATCAAGAATCAACAAATGGGACCTCATAAAATTGCAAAGTTTCTGTAAGGCGAAGGACACTGTTTATAAGACCAAAAGGCAACCAACAGATTGGGAATAGACCTTTAATATTCCTAAATCTGATAGGGGGCTAAATTCCAATAAATATGAAGAACTCAAGAAGATGGACTCCAGAAAACTAAATAGCCTATTAAAAATCTGGTACACAGCTAAACAAATAATTTTCAACTGAGGAATACCGAATGACTGAGAAGCACCTAAAAAAAGATCAACATCTTTAATCATCAGGGAAATGCAAATCAAAGAAACCCTGAGATTACACCTCATACCATGCAGAATGGCTAAGATCAAATACTCAGATGACAGCAGATGCTGGCAAGAATGTGGAGAGGAACACTCCTCCATCTCTGGTAGGAATGCAAACTTGTACAACTATTCTGGAAATCAGTTTGGTGGTTCCTCAGAAAATTGGACATAGTACTACCAGAGGACCCAGCAATGCCACTCCTGGGCATATGCCCAGAAGATGTTCCAACATGTAATAAGGACGTATGGTCCACTATGTTCATAGCAGCCTTATTTATAATAGCCAGGACCTGGAAAGAACCCAGATGTCCTTCAACAGAGGAATGGATACAGAAAATGTGGGACATTTACACAACGAAGTACTAGCCATTTATTAAGAACAATTATTTATGAAATTCTTAGACAAATGGATGGATCTGGGGGATATCATCCTGAGTGAGGTAACCCAATCTCAAGAGAACTCACATGATATGCACACACTGATATTAGTCCAGAAGCTCAGAATCCTTCTTAGAAGGGGGAACAAAGTACCCATGTAAGGAGTTACAGAGACAAAATTAGAGCAGAGAGTGAAAGAATGGTCACCCAGAGACAGCCCCACTTGGGGATCCATCCCATAAACAACCACCAAACCCAGAAACTATGGCAGATGCCAACAAGAGTCTATTGACAGGAGCCTGATATAGCTGTCTCCTGAGGGCCTATGCCAGTGCCTGGTATATACAGAAGTGGATGTTCATAGTCATCCATTGGACAGAGCACAAGGTCCCCAGTGAAGGAGCTAGAGAAAGTACCCAAGGAGCTGAAGGGGTCTGAAGCTCCATAGGAGGAAAAACAGTATGAACTAGCCAGTACCACAAGAGCTCCTTGGAACTAAACTATCAATGAAGAAAGCACATGACGGAACTTGTGGTTCTAGCAGTACATATAGCACAGGACGGCCTAGTCAGACATCAATAGGAGGAGAGGCCCTAGGTCCTGTGAAGGTTCTATGCCTAACTATAGGGGAATACCAGGACTGGGGATGGGAGTGGGTGAGTTGGGGAGCAGTAATAGAGGGGAGTGGATGGGGGATTTTTGGAGGCAAAACTTGGAAAGGGGATAACATTTGAAATGCAAATAAAGAAAATATCTAATTAAAAAAAATACAACACATCTCTTTCACAAACATCACCTCAGTAGGACCTCATGGGTCAACTCCACAATGTGACTACCACTGGTTCCAAGGACAACATGATGTCACAGGATAGATTTCCTCCATTTTCTAGCAGGAGGGCCAGTCCAAAGGTCCCACTATACAATGAATAGTGTCGAGCCTGTCTTTCCCAAATACATCCAAGGTACACCTTCCTGGCAGGTTTCAGACTGCACCCCAGGTCCCCTCTACAAGGCAGCTGTGGAAAACCCTGAAGAACTGGGTTATAAAATACCACTGATTTTATATTGCTGTTTGCCAATCCAAAAGAGCATGTGTAGCTAAAAACAATATTCTGGTTATGAGTTAAAAAGGCAGTGGGGGCTTCCATGGTGAGAGGCATGAGCACAGGCCACAGTGCAATTTTCCATCTAGGATCTTTGAGAAAGAGATATCCCTCATTTAAAGGAAAAATGGTTACCAATGGTATGTATGAGGAGGTTAACTTGCAGAAGTCAGTTCTTTCTTTACACCATGTCTGTCCTGGGGAATGGATTAGGGTCCCCAGCTTAGCAGCCAATACTTTAGCACATTGAACCGTTTCCTGGATTAAATGACATGCTTTGAAATAAAGATATTATGAAAATATACATTTTAGGGCATGGTGATAATATATTATTTCACCAGAAGTCCAATCCCACAGTATCCTTCCTGTGTTAGTTGACTATGTGTAGAGAGAAGAGGAATGCGTCTGGAGGCTGTGCCAGGATGCTGAGGGAGGGTGGGTGAAGGGATCAGTGGAGCACTCAGGAGGAATCAGCCTTAGAGCTCATGCCATCACAGGGCCAGCAGAGCCAGCCATAAGTCCTGCAAGTTTGTACTGAAAACCCCTTTCTTGTATCTGTTTTAAGTGTACTTGGAGGCACTGTACTTCCTGGATGATGGAATCAGAGAGTAGATAGCAGCTTGTTGAGGATGAAGACAGGCTCAGGCGAGAATCAGGTAGGGTTCTCACAGGGCTTGGCCCCTGTGGGAAGCCATATCTACATCACAGGTTGTAAGTAAAGGCAAACTATTCCCCTATCTGCACAGGAGCAGTGTGTTTATTGGGGTGTAATAGCCTTGTTGGGTCCTCTGGGGCATGAGGACCCAGCAAGGAGTCTAGGAGACAGGTCTGATCTCATGACTCCCTTCTTTGTGCTCTAGGTTGTTTCATGATGGTTGGTAGTGTCACAAATGTTCCAGCCAAGTGAGGAGCTCCATGTAACTCAGAAATCCTGGAATGAAGGTACCACTGCATGCAGGTCACCATCAGGAAGACGGGCCTTAGAGGAACTTCCAGGCATGGTAAGATGGCCAGCTGTCTGTCTCCAAATGTACCCATGAGCCATTAGAAGAGACAGTAGATACTGGAAGCAGATTAAGACCCCAGAGTTCCTGAACTCCTTGTGATTGTGTCCAAGATGACGACAGCTGACCAGCGAGAGTCAGAAACAGAGCAAAGAGAGTGCTCATAAGGGAAGAGAGTGGACAGGAACAGGTGAGTCCATTGCTTTTGGTGCAGCTCTCAAAACCATCCTGACTTGCTGGACAGCTTGCTCCTAACCCACCAAGATTCAGACACCTTCACAACTCACCCCAGCACTGTAACTATTATTGAGTTTGCTTGTTGCTTTGCAACCTCATATGGATGCACACTTCTCAATATCAAAACTATTTTGGAGGGACACACAGGTACACACACACTTTGAGATGTACTTATGTACAGTTCATGCTAGTGAATTTTCCAGAGAACCTCCATGCTAAACAAAGTACTTGCATATTTCATGTGACTTTAGGTGTCCTTCAAATTAGTTTTCTCTTGTATCCACGCTCATTTGAAAACACTAACCACCTCTTCTACTGCTTCATCGGAGCCATTTGCCATGCCATGGTGAACATTTTGTCATAGGACATCTGACCACATGAAAGGTGAGGTGCACCACCTGTCCTCTGAGTGGAGTCAAGGAGAAGTCTGGAGTGTTTGACAGTTGAATTCATATCTGGATCTGGTTCCAAACATGATCATGAATAAGAACCTGTGGATGGAAAAACAACAGAGATCCTCTGGTTTGACAGTGAGGGCTTTCCATTGGGTGGTTAATGGTCACCTGCCACTTTCCACCACCTACAAAAACTCAGGGATTTAAGGACCAGCATCATACCCCTCTTTAGCGCCACTCTCTTGTATACCCTGCCTTTCTCATGTATCTCACACAAAGACCCATGCTGTTTTCTTTCTGATATCCTGCAAGTATGTTGTTGTTACTATGGTTTTGTGTCCCCATGCAGCAGGCTTAAGAAGTCTGGTGCCTTTGCTGCCTATAAGATCCTGTGTTGAAGTTACCAAAGAACTCCTGGGACCACACTCAACAAGGCACAAAGCCTGAGGCCAGCTTCATCTGCTTGGTGCAGGAGATATCCCTCAAGCCTTAACACACTGGATGCCATAGGGACACACAGAAGATGCTCCCGTGCTTAAGCCATGGGGAAGGCATGATTGAATACACGTGTTAGTCTTACCAAAACCTCTTGTTTTCAGATCTCCTTGGTGGAAGAGGCTCCTGCTGATTGGCAGAGAAGTAGGGCCAGAGCTAGAAGAGCACAGAAAATTCCATCAGCCAGACGGACTGGGATCAACAAGAGAAGAAAACCATGTTCTGATCCCAGGTCACCCATCACCTTACCCTGACCCTTTGTTGTTGGAGAAGACTATATGTGGAATTTAGAGAACTTCCTCACTCTGGACAGTTCTCCTGGTAGGCGTCTAGTGACCATGGCAAGGTGCTTCTCAAGCCCCTACCTCCACTGCTGAGTATATGGTGCAAGGAGAGTCAATTGGTGTTACTGCCCCCTCAGTCTCTTAGGCATGGGCACCACTTCTCCAGTAAGATGTCTCAAGAAATACTGTCATCTGAAAGAGCCAGACATACAAGACATAGATAGCTGAGAGACATTGTGTGTGAGGTGAGGGGTACTCTTTATACTGGGTCCCCTCTAAAGCAGTGACAACAGCCATTACCTACAGAAATGAAATATGGAGACTATCTGTCAACAAGTCCGAGATATTCAAAGCTGACCGATTTCTTATTTTAGGTATTGTATGTTCAAGTGAAGATTAGCCAATGGGAATGTCCACAGAGAGCTGAGAGTTTAATTTCTTAGGCAGAAGTGTTACCAAGTGTGTGATACCCAGGAACCTGGAAAAAAATATAGGACATAAATAACTCTGAATACATAGAGTATTGACTTATTACAATAAACTTATAGTGTGTTTAAAAAAAACCTGCTGAGTTATACTAAATTATACCTATGTAAATCTACAGACACTGGACTTATTCAGCATGTCTACCTTGCAAATGAAAAGCTCTTTCCATTGTGAGAGCATCAGTAATTCTCCAGGACACATTCTTGTCTTCATTCTGTGTATTAGATCTCTGCCCTCTTCCTCTTCCATACTGCCTAGTCTCCATCCTAGAGACATCTCTATATTCTACTATTGTTTATCATTAGTGGACACTTTTGTTTCAGACTTCATTTGGGCAGTATTTCCCTCTGTTTTGAAGATTAATTTTCTTAGTATAATGTCCTTCAAGTCTACAGAAGATGACCACAAAGCTCAGTATCCTTCTCCCCTTTATATTTCTGAGAAAAGGTCTTGTTGTATTGCCTAGGCTGGCTTACAACTCCTGACCCTCCTGTTCAGAATCCTGGTTATTGTGGTGGCAGGTTTGGACCTCTTTAATTAGAAGGCCTAATTACATTCTTCCTCAATAAACATGTGGAAATAGGCTAGCCACATTGTTAAAGGATAAGGGGTGGGGTTTTTTTTAAACTCATTTTGAAATATTCTCAATTCTCTTTGCAGTTGTCCTATCTCAGTATCTTATAAAAGCCTTATGATTGGGATTGGAGATTCTCACCAGGGCCCTGACTTTATTCAAAAAGCACTCACTTATGTAGCAGTAATCTGGTTCACCCTCAACTTGTATTTCTGCCCTTCCATTCCTATCCTGTTGAGGGAGCAGAACTTTCTTCAGGGCACAAAGAATGTTCTTTGCTGTCATGTGAACTAGAATTAGAGAGGCTTTCAAGATTAAAGAAATTCCTAAACTAGTTCACATGTTGATATTTATTACTCATTTATCAATGGTTGGCCATATTTCCTGGACAAATGCAGTTCAACTCACAAAGTTCTAAACTATGTCCACACTTTGGTTAATTTTTCCTACTATTCCATTTGCAATTTCAGAGTGTCAGGTCTTACTTGAAGGTCTTCTATCCATTTGGAGTTGATTTTTATGCAGGCAGAGATAGACATCTAATTTCATTCTTCTACATTAAATGCCATGGTTTTTTTCTCTCACCATTTGAAGTCTATATAGGAAATTCCATACTAGTCTGGGCTAAGTAGTGAGACTATAACTATATATAAATACATATATAGAAAATGTAAAACATGGATGACTAGATTCACTTAAAACTAGTTTATCCTTTCCCAAACAACTTTTAACCCATTTGTCAAAAATAGTCATGAAGATGTTGAAACAAGAGACTGGTGAGCTTCTTGGTTTCTAAACTGTACTATGGGTAGATGTGATCTCCGTTTAAGGAATCATTTGAATGCCTCATACAGCATTAATCTATTAGTGACCTGGGCAAAGTGGAAATCAGTCATTACCCAAAAATAGCTGTCTATCATCTTCCGACGTTAAAAAAATTTAAGATTTCAATTTAATTGATACAGTTGGATCTTTCCGTAATTGTGAGAATTTGGTCTAACCTCACCACAGATTTAGGTTAAGATTGCGAAGACTATAAGACATAAATTAGCACACGGTTACAAAAATCTGGAGTGTGTGGAGTTAGAAATTTGGCTAAGAGCCTTTTCTGCTGTTAGAGGATGGAAGTTCAATTCCTAGCACACACATAGGGTTGCTCACAACTGTTATAATTTCAGCTCCATGTATCCAGTACCTCTGGCCTCTATGGGAATCTTCATTCACATGCACTTCTGGTAAGAACACTTATGGCTGTCTATAGGATTCCACTAAGGAAGTTCGGGGTGAGAGCACAAGCCATGAGGCTCAGAAGAGAAAATGCTATATTCCAGAGCAATTCCGAGGGTACTGCCAGAGTTTACTCAAAGTCTCACAAAGACAATGGTGCCAGAAGGGCCTGAACAGAAATGCCAAAGGTTTACCCAGCTTGTGTTCCCGCCTTCCCAATGCAAAGAGACCATCATAATTTGGAAAGAGCAAAATCATGGCAACCAAGCAGATTTCATTACTGTGTGCCCGAGAAGTAATCTCTTTTGTACAGTGTGGAGGAATAATCTCCCAATAAAAAATGATGGCTCATTCCAAAGGACAGGAAGTAGAAGGTGGGAGTTTCAGTAGAGAGATTGGAACTCCAGGAAGTATTCATTGCTGGGAGATATTCCCTGGATGAACTCCTAGGAAGTTGGACATATGAGGTTACTAGCCACATGGCAGACATAGTGTTATTTAAATGGGCTAAATATACAAAGACAACAAATGAGCTCTTCTTGCTGCTGAGAATTAAAAAAAAAAAAATCACGCCTAAAACCCTTAACCCCCAAATTTTTAAGACTTCTTTATTTAAATGCTTGTTCTTCTCCCTAAGAGAAACACCAGAAACAATGTTTGTCTTTTATCTCAAAATTTTTATACTTCTTTATTTTAATGCTTATTTTCCCCCCTAACAGGAATACCTGAAACTATGTTCTTGCCTTCTAACCTAAAATTCCCCTGAAAACTTACAATTTGTTTAAAATTCCTTTTAAGCCTCAAAAATCATATTTAATCCACTCTAACAGGACAAACCATCAATGTTAAGAATCAATATTAAATTGCTAATTAACAACCAATTTCCTTTTACAGACAAATTATTACTACTGCATATCCCAGATACATAATTACCGTGATATATTCTTCCTCGTCCATCTACAGCACATAAATTCTCAACCTTTCCCTCTGGTTTTCTTAATAAAACACATGTAATTCCCCCTTAAAGGATTCCTTCCAGGACTACGTTCCTTAAACACTCTGGCCTTTTTTCTAAGACCATAACAACAGACCAGCAAAATGTTCACAATCAAGCTGTTTCAGGTTCCATATATACATTACCCACACTGTGCAGACATCCCCCTGCTGGAATTCTGCCCCCTGTTGTGATTATTCTACAGGTTTATCACTATAAAAGGAGGAAATAGAGTGCTGCTTCCACAAGCCAGAGAGAGAAGCACCCTCCATCTCCCTGGACCAGCCTAGGGCAGTAAAGCTTCCTTTGTCCAGACACATCTTCTGACTGAAGGCTTCTAGGACACCAAGCCCCACAGATGACGGCTGAGACCCACTGATGACAGACTTGAGACCTTCCAGAAAGTAATGAACTCTCTGCCAGAGACTAATGCATATTGGAAGTTAGGGACATGTATATGATAGTAAGGAAAATGTTATGTCTATATCAATAAATCAAATGTTGTTTAAAACTGATGTTAATACCCTCACAAACCCTATGCAAATCCACTCGGTGACCACCTGCTGAACAATTATTCGTTCAACAAACCCTTTTCATCTCAGCCTCACAACCATGGCCGCTGGACAGCTAATCATATTAAAGTCCATGGATGCCCCCCCCAACACACACACACACACACACAATTCCCTGGATACGTCAAGAGGGGATAACAGATTCCTCAATCTCTGAATCCCTGACAGGACTATAATTAACTATGGATACCATTTTTTTCCCTCATTACCTGACCACCTTTTCCAATCTGCTGACATTGTGCTGGGACATCACATCAACACTAACCGCTGCTGATACATCACTTCAAAACTAACTTCCATTAGTGCACGAAGGATGCCCAACACTATTGATATTGCTGGTATTCCTTCCTGGATTCATCACTCTCATCTCAAGAAAGCACCTGAGGATTTCATAGAAAGAAAAACTTGCCAACAGAGGTGAAATCTGACTTAATGGAGATCCTTCAAGATTAAAATTTTCAAGGTTTAATATTTTATCGCTAATCTTTTCTTACTCACATTTTATACTATGATAGTCATAATGTTAGCATATTAGATTATATTCACGCCCTTAAAGTTTAGCTGTTCTAGCCCACATAGAACATGCACTTGAAAACTGAAGCTTGTGCTCTCATGTATAAGACATTTTTACAACATGTAATTGATCTAAGTTGAAGCAGATTACTGTAAGCTCTTTCACTGCCATTCTGGGATGAAGTGTGGGCATTTACAATTTAAAAAGAACCTACAAGTCATCCTAATCTATGCATGTCCAGCACAACTAGGCAAACTTGCTAGGGTACTGGTGCATATCATTAGGCTTTTTGTAGATGTGGAACTATTGTCTTCCTGGGGAAAGACCAACAATGGTGTATTTATCCTTTGTCCCAAACCTAAAACCAACCCTGCCAATTAAAATAATTTAACATTGTAAATTCCTAACCTAAACTCTTGAGACATCTATAACTATTCTGGCAAATTGCTCTGGGATGCCAGAATACCTTGAGCAATTCAGTTGTGTTGGACCTGGGTTCCTCAATCACAATTCAAAGATATTAGGTAAAACAAGAAGTGTCTAAGCCCACAGTCTTCAATAGAGAATTCTTTCTGGTGCCTTAGATTCCCCTGGTACACAAGTCTATAGGGTCTGGTAACTACCTTCTCACCTATTCTATTCTCCCCAAGACACCTTCACCTATCTCTTTAAATGGAATTCCTCCGGACTATGTTAGCAGCAACCATTTCTTCCTCAATCAATCTTCATCTAACCTGACACAGTTTTATTGGTTCTACCTTGATCCAAAATGCTCTTATTAGGTAGGAATGTCCTACAACCTTTCAACTGTAGAACTGTCACAAACCACTGCTGATGCCTGTTCATGGACCCAGGCCATATCAATCATAGGTGACATATAAGGATAAGAACTATGCATCCTGTCAAAGGTATCAGGTTACCTGGCTTCTCTCTCAGTGCATAATTGTGAAGATAGTATCCAGAACCTCACTATGAGAGTTACCAACTGTCAACAACTGTTCCTTCCTGTCCCTTCTGATACTTGGTGAACATGTATCAAAGGTATCAGGTTATCTACATTTTCCAATGTCTATTGGTCTCCCACTTTGTCCAATGTCCATTGGTCTTCCACATTGTGCATGGGATACATCCACTCATTTGTGGCATTACTCACATCTGTCCCCAAGTTTATATCTACAATGGGGATGCAAGCCACCTACCTTTAGCCATGACACCAGGCCACACTTGATCAAAACATGTAGTAGCCATACTATTCCACTCTTAATGAGTGCAGGAATGCAGGGTCTACTGTACTAGGAACATCAGTTTTCCTCAAAGATCAAGTGTTTAGAACCTTGAATATCTACTCAAGTTTAACAAGATTTAGGGTTCTTAGATGACTCGATATCCAGGGTGGATACCAAGTAGACATATTGGCAGAAGTAGTATCGAGGAATCAGTGAGGTCTCAGTTTGCATTCAAAGAAACAAATAGCATTGTGTAGTCTTTGGAGAACTTTTTTATGCCAACAATTCAAGAACAATCAGGGACACTTTCATCATTGTGAAAAAACGATCTTAAAACTTAAATACCTACCTAAAAGGCAGGAAACAATCGGAACTAATCACTGGTCAACTGGTCCCCCATAGTTAACACCTGCTTTAACTGTAGCATGACCCTATCCAGGAGTATTTAAAGAACAGGGCACATCTCTGATTCATCTCTCATATACGATCACATTCTATATTGCCTACAAATTAACAAAAGGAAATGAGAGACCTGATGCCATGATTACGGCTGTGGATGGAATTGTTAAAACAAGCTAGAATGTTACACCAACAATTTCACCTTTCCCCTCAGAATTTTCATAATCTCTTGCCCAAATTGCCCATGTCACAATATACACATTTTACAAGATACAGTGCAATGTTCACACCCCTTGAACCATTGGGGCCTCTTGGCTTATAAGAAGTTAACCCTAGAGGTCTACTCCCCAATGCAATCTGACAATGATATCATCCATTACCCAGCCTTTGGTAATCTTAGATATGTACGTGTTGTGGTAAATATTTACTCTGCCTTCTATACGAGGTGGCCATGACAGGAGAAAAGGCCTATCATTCTATTAAGGCCATGAAATCAACAATATTAATAAGGGGAGTGCTGTGGACACTCTTGTCTGGCAATAGACATTCTTACTCATTTGAATAGTTCAGCAGTTGTTATCCTCGTGGAGGATCAGTCACTCCTTTGGGATACCCTATCATCTTCAAGGACAAACAATCATAAAGAGAACAAATCACTCCTTAAAGGAGCACTTGCTTGGCTCCTGTCCCAAGAATCCAAAAGAGATCCACACCTAGCATTGATGCCAATCCTATTTCATTAGATCTTTCTCTCCTTCAGTGAGCAAAGGCTGAGCTCTGCTACCAAACATTGGAAACTTTTGCCGAGGAACACTTCCCTCCCATTGGTTACATGGAGGGACCCAATAACCTCTCAATGACAGTTTCCCACTCCTCTTCTTACAAGAAGTGAAACTATGCTTGTGTTTTCTCCCTGGACACAACCACACCAATATCCATGCCCTCAAGAGACATTTGCCTTGCCATGGACCAAAGGCCAATGAAGGAGCCAGAAGAGAACCAGAATCCAGAGATGTAATTCACATACTGTGAAGAGAGAATCTCGGGGGCAGAAGATACCATAGAAAACATTGACACAACTGTCAGAGAAAATGCAAAATGCAAAAAGCTCCTACCCCAAACCATCCAGGAAATCCAGGACACAATGAGAAGACCAAACCAAAGGATAATAGGTATAGAAAAGAGTGAAGATCCCCAACTTAAAGGGCCAGTAAATATCTTCAATAAAATTATAGAAGAAAACTTCCCTAACCTAAAGAAAGAGATGCCCATGAACATACAAGGAGCCCACAGAATTCCAAATAGTTTGGACCAGAAAAGAAATTCCTCCCATCACATAATAACCAAAACACCAAATGCACAAAACAAAGAAAGAATATTAAAAGCAGTAAGGGAAAAAGGTCAACTAATATATAAATGCAGACCTATCAGAATTGCACCAGACTTCTCACCAGAGACTATGATAGGTCAAAGATCCTGGGCAGATGTCATACAGAAATTAAGAGCACATAAATGCCAGATGCCTACTATGCCCAGAAAAACTCTCAATTACCATACATGGAGAAACCAAGATATTCCATTACAAAACCAAATTTACACAATATCTTACCAGAAATCCAACCCTACAAAGGATAATAGATGGAAAATGCCACCTCAAGGAAGGAACTAGACAAAGCAAGTAAGTAATCTTCTTTCAATAAACCCAGAAGAAGGTAGACACACAAACATAAAAAGAACATCAAAAATAACAGGAAGCAACAATCACTTTTGCTTTATATCTCTTAACATCAATGGACTCAATTCCCCAATAAAAAGCCATAGACTAAAGACTAGATAAGTCTGTGGCTCCAGGAAGAGAGCACAGCTGTTAGAGAGTATAACAGGATGGCTGCTCTAGGCAGAGAGCTTAACCAGTAAATCTACTTTACTTGCTTCTTATAGGCAGATACTAGTGAAAATTGAATTAATTGCCTTAAAGATGGTATAATGTTCTAATAAATCTTACACGATACTCATATTCTTTCTAATGTGGGATCCATGGGAACTTTGGTTAAAATCCTGGTTTGACAAGCTCCCTGCTTATAAACACGGCCAGATGGAAGTGTGAATTAATTGTTTTAAAGATGGTAAAATAAGGTCTGCAGGATAATTAACTCATATTCTTTGAACGTGGGCTCTACTGGAATTTTGGGTTGATTATCCTGACATGAAAGATTAGGAAAAAGGCCTGAAATAGGTTTTTACACTAAGCAAAATGTTTTTAGGATAGCAGGGAAATTGTATGAAAACAATTGTTTAGGGAAGATTTGAAGTCCTGCAGGATAACTCATTCTTTGAACATGGACTCCATGGGAATTTTAGGTTAATTTCCTAGCATGGCAAAATAGAAAAAGGCTAAGAATAGGCACATACAGTATTTTAGTTTACTTCATTTGTTTTAGACTGTGTTAATTTCCACTGGATGTGATTTTGAATATTGTGGTATATTAGTCTTTTGGGAGAGAGGTCAAAATTAAGATTTTTCTGGTTACTGGCCCAAGGATATGCTGATTGGGGAGAAAGGTTTTGTCTTTGTGTTTTTAGATAAGGCGATTAGTGTGTATACACCTTCCAGAACCATATGGATCAGATATGATGAAGGGAGACCCCTAAAGGTCTAGATTCAAGAGAGTCAAACAAAAAGATATCTTGATAATATTAAAACTTTGTTTTGAGATTTGTATATTACAGAATATACAGCCTTAGTGACTATCATCGGCAGGGATGTTGAACTGACCTGCTTTCAACTTCTGATCTCTTGAACTTTTAGCCAGATCCAGTCAAGATACAGACACCAGACACTAAAACAATCATTGGTGTGGTCCTTTTAAGGCCAACCAGCTCCCCCAATTTCCCTACACTTCCCCACTTCAAATATATCCCATCACCCATATTCAGCTTGGAGAAGTTATGAAGAGTCTTTGCCCCAGTTTTCTGGACTTTGGGGTCTAGATGTGGTTATTCTAGTTGTCTTCCTGGGGAATGTTGAAATGGTCATAATTAAAACAGTGAAGAAATAGCTACAATTGATTGTGTAATAATAATTGCATTTGCTAGAAATCTTTACAATACTTACTAAATTGAAGTCATAATTTCTTATTTTGGTATAGAATTTATGTCGATACAGAATCAAGGTTAGCATTGGTATAAATTTCTTCTATTGATACAAAAACTTTAAAAGTACAAGGTTTCCACCCAGTCCTGTCATTACAAACTGATCTGAGATGTTTAAGCCGGCGAGTTAAGGGCAAAATAGCAAATTCAGGATTCTAAGTTTATTGTTAGGGTGTTTTCAGACAACTTAATTAGAACTAGCTGAGAGTAGTTAACAGACAACAGTCCAGATTAATTGACATAGATAGTTGGTTTTCAAAAACATCAAAAATCCACAGAATATGACATATAATGTTATTTATTATTTTGTTGATGAGACCTATCTGCTCCTAGAAGTCCCACTTTGGGGATTCAAAGAAGAAATTGAGCATCTCTACCTCCAGGTAAGATAGTACATTGCAGCTAGGAGGCCACTGGGCAGAAATTGCCTATCATTCCTGCAGATCTATACCATTCTTGAGAGGACACAATTTACAGGTTAGGACAGCTTAGTTCTGCTGAGACAGAATGAGGTAGTCCTTAACAATTCCTGTTTTTCAAAGGACTGTCAGATGACCCTGGGCAAGAAGGCTGAAAACTGATGCTCCAACTTCCTCACTGACTGGAGCTGTATAGGTAGGCAGCTCTCTCTACAACTTGTCTTAGTTCTGGAAGCTGTGTTAGGCTTTGTATATTTTCAGATAATGTTGCTCAATTTTCTGATGGTGTTGAAAGACTACATATTGCCGGGCGTGGTGGCATACACCTTTAATCCCAGCACTAGGGAGGAAGAGGCAGGCAGATTTCTGAGTTGGAGGCCAGCCTGGTCTACAAAGTGAGTTCCAGGACAGCCAGGCCTAAACAGAGAAACCCTGTCTCGAAAAACAAAACAAAACAAAACAAAACAAACAAACAAATAAGAAAGACTACTTATAGTCTCATAGCCAACCCAGGCTATTTAACACTGAGAAAATGTATTTGAGAATATAGTTCTCA
Source organism: Mus musculus (assembly GCF_000001635.26). Classification (NCBI taxonomy): domain Eukaryota; kingdom Metazoa; phylum Chordata; class Mammalia; order Rodentia; family Muridae; genus Mus; species Mus musculus. The sequence goes on from NC_000068.7 coordinate 151,276,398, forward strand.
GATAGTATACAAGCAAAATAAGGACATAAAATATGGAGTTATAAGTCTTTTATGTTAGGATAAATGACAGAGTGTTCTATTTAATTGTCCAAGATGATGGACTGGATGTTAGGTGTATCTTATACTTTAAAAAATGGTCAACCCTATAGGAGGAACAACAATATGAACTAACCAGGACCCACAGAGCTGTGTCTCTAGCTGCATATGTAGCAGAGGATGGCCTAGTTGGCCATCAGTGAGAGGAGAGGCCCTTGGTACTGCAAAGATCATTATGCCCCAATACAGAGGATTGCCAGGGCCAGAAAGTGGGAGTGGGTGGGTTGGGGAGCAGGAGGAGAGGGGAAGGGAGGGGGGCTTCAGGGATAGCATTTAAACTATAAATGAAGAAAATATCTAACAAAAAAGACAAATGGTAAAAAAAAAAAGTCTACACAAGATAGTTAAAAAAATAAATTGTATTTGAAGTAAAAACACCATAGATTTGAGACTGAAGGAAAAAAAAAGGCAAGCAAAGCAGTGTTAAGCAAGCCAGTAAGCAACATTCCTCCATGGCTATGCATCCACTCCTGCCTCCAAATTCCCACTCTGTGTGAGTTCCTATCCTGACTTCCTTCTGTAATGAACAGTAATGTGGAAGTGTAAGCTGAATAAACCCTTTCCTCCTCCCACCAACCCCCCCCCAAAAAAGACCAAGAGAAGTGAACAGGATAGCAAGACAGTTAAAATGAAGATATTGGAAGCAGGAGGGGCAGGCCTGTGCATGCACAGAAACCAAATATCAAACGCTTCAGGAGCCACTCACCCGATGGTTTTCTACCCTTTCCTTCGTGGCAGACTCTCTCACTGCCACTTGGGAATCAGCAACTTAGCTAGACTGGCAAGCCAGTGAGCTCTAGGGAAGATGGTCTTCCTCTCCCCAGGGCCAGGATAATCAGAAAAACTACTTACCTAGTCTACATAGGTGCAGGGTATCAAGAATAAGGTCTTCATTCTCACAACCAAGAGCACTTTACCAATTGACATTCTCCTTGGTCAAAGGTAATTTTTATGGCAACTGCTATTATGATTGTATGTTTCAGTAGATTGAATTCCTTGCTCCTAAAATTATGTGTTAAGTTCTAACTACAGAACCTGTTAAGGCAACAATGTTAGAACTAAGGGTGTATTAGTTATTTTGCATAGTTCTGACAAATTTCTGATAAAAGTAATGGAAGAGATGACTTAATCATTTTGACAAACTGTACCAGTGTTTATATTTGCTTGACCCTGTGAGCTTGAGCACAAGGACATAGTGGCAGCAGAGTGGAGGACACAGCACTATTCACACACACTGCAGGGGTCAAAGAAGCAGAGGGAATCTAAGATATTTTCATGGGTCAAAACCAGTAAGACCCACCTTCCATTGTCCAGAAACTTCCAAATTCTCCCCAAATAGCAAAGCTTGAGAGAAGACCAAACAAGAATTCAAAACACAAGTCTATGGGGCACAGTTTAGATTCAACCATGCTAAGAATCTTTCAAGATGTAACCAAGTTGAATTCATGAGATTAGAGTGGGCTCTAATCCCGTGGACTTCATTTACAAAGTAAAGCACATAGTTTAATGGAAAAACAGGCAGACAGTGTATTTATGGTGAGCCAAAAGCCAAAAGACACCTAGTATTGCAAAACAATATCTGAAGCTAACATAAGCTAAGACCTTCCAGAGCACCCAGCCCAGAAAAAAACCTTGCTTTTACACTCCTAGACACCAGTGTGTGAGGCAATTTATTTACCTTAGCCGGGCAGTGGTGGTGCATGCCTTTAATCCTAGCACTTAGGAGGCAGAGGCAGGCGGATTTCAGAGTTCGAGGCCAGCCTGGTCTACAAAGTGAGTTCCAGGACAGCTGGGGCTACACAGAGAAACCCTGTCTCGAAAATAAATGAATGAATGAATAAATAAATAAATAAATAAATAAATAAATAAAATTTACCTTAACTCAAGTTTGTTACAGCAGTCCTAGAAATCTTACTTCCCCTCCCTCCTCTGAAACCATCCCACCATTAATTGCTGGCATATCCTTCCATCATAAAGAAGGTGCCTTTAAAATCATGGAGTAACCTGCTTCAGATATGTACAAAAATGTAATGGGCAGGCTATGCTCTTAACTACTTTACAAGTCAAGTAAGGAAATTAAATGGTGCTGCACTGTGTACTACACCTGGTTTAAGAAACCAACGCTTGTCGCCAAGAAGCTCATATAAAGGTGAAAAAAAAAAAACAGTAACGTTCTCCTGCAGTAAATATTTCTATTAGGTAGATATCAGATACTTTAGTTAAATGTCTAAACTTTTAGACGGCTAAAATTTTAGACATTTACTACATTTACCTACTTTTCATTTGAAACAACAACCCGCTTGAGCTTACAACCTCGGGGTCCAAAGGAGTCCTCCAAGAACAGGCAGCAGCACTGCCCACCAACGGCTTCAACCAGAGGCCTTTGCGCAGGAGCAACGGCAAAGTTTGTTAACTGCCTTACCCAGAAGCCTTTGCGCTCGAATATAATGCACACCAACTGCCTCACCCAGAAGCCTTTGCTGTTCAAATATAATGCACCACAGCTGCCTCACCCAGAGTCCTTTGTGCCCCCGACATCAACGGGGATTAAAAACATGGAAGGCCCCTTTCTCCTACCTACATGCAATACAGGAAAGAATAAAGTCATCATTTCGGGTAGAAAGACAGTCCAACTTGAGTTTGCAGTGAGCACACAGCACAGTGAGCTTCAGTTTTCCCAGTGGAGGAGGTTCGTGTCCCCATCAGGATGACCTTTGTATTCCAAGGTTATCCAGAATTCCAGATGTGTCAATTGCACAGTTGTTTAGGTTCTAGGAAGAAGGGAATGTGTTTATACATGAGAGAAAATTGAATATTGGCAATATAGTAGAGAAAACGAGGTTTAAAGATCCTACAGTATGGCCGAGTAAGTTCTGAAGTACAGATAAATAGCTAAAAACATAAAAGATTGCCCAGTCAGCCCTTTTTCGGGGGAGGGAGGGAGGGATGGAGGGAAGGAGGGAAGGAGGGAAGGAGGGAAAGAGGGAGGGAGGGAGGGTACCTAGTTCATGGAAAGCAGATTTCCCAAATTGCCCAGATAATGTCTTTATTCTCAGAATGTGTTGGACCATCAAAAACGAATTTTATCTATTATCACCATAAACTGACTGATTTGGAATCCTCTGCTATTGTTGGCATACAAACCCTTGGAGATAAAGACTGCTATCACAGCATATTTCCAAGAGCTGTGGAGCCAGAATTCTGGGCTGACATTCAGGGCTGTCAAGAGAGCAATATGGGCATGAACAAGGGACTTGTCTTGTCCTCTCTTATTCTTCTTTGTAACACTTAAATGTAACCCACCTCCAGTGAGGTTTCCACATGTACAGTTCTCACACCTGCGTGGTAGGCCCTGGGAAAGCTTATTTCTTTTCAAAAAGGAATTTCCTTTTTTAGTTAACATTTTATATATATATATAAAAAAAACAAATAGATGTATACATACAAATGGGTGAGTCCATTTAGTGTTTCCATATGAAAATATTTTATGGGCTGGCTGACCACCTGGTATTAGATATCCCATTACAGGGTTCATCCATAGAGAACACTCAATTTTCCTCTTTAATGGTCATTAATTGCCTCTAACATTTCTTGTACTGCTCTTGTGAGAGTTCTCCTGACCATGCTGCCACAGCAACCTGGGTTGTCATCATTCAGATCTTGTCTAGAAAACCATATGGTCAAGAGTTATGATTAGAATTTCCTAGAATATACAATCTTGTACCATGTAGCAAAAACAGTTAAAGAAAAAGAGGTCATGGATTTGAGTTGAGAGACACAAAAATAGAAAGTATGTAAATATGGAACACATGCATCAATTTTTAAAAAATTGATAAAAGTGAAAGAGTTTCCCTAATATGAGGAGGATTTGTTGGAATATTTTCCAAATGGATTTTTAGATTTCCAATAAAAATACTTTTATGGAAATGGCAACAAAAGATCTGCTATTTTCTATTTTATCAAATAATGCACACAATGTTATTTTTCTCTTTACTTTTGCCCTCAACAGATGTTATGATATTATTAGTTGTTCCTGTGTCTGTCCCTTCACAATATCCCTTGTATTCAAAGTTGAATATCCTTGTCGTGAAAACACTGTTTTAAAATAGGCTATAAATTTTATGCATGGTAGAAACAATGATGAATCCAGAAATTTAATAATATAAAGCCAGTACCTTAGATATTCTTAATATTTTGCCTACTTAATGCTTGCCTGAAAAGATTTTATAGATGTGTGGTCCCACAAAGAAAATATCTAATAATTTTATTAAAATAGTACTAAATTAAAAAATATATAATAGACTAGTGAGATGCCACTGACTGTTCTTCCAGAGGTCCTGAGTTCAATTCTCAGCAAACACATGGTGGTTCATCACCACCGATGTAAGGGTTCTGATGCCCTCTTCTGGCAGCAGGTATACATGCAGACAGAGCACACATGTAAATGAATAAATATTTTTTCAAGTTTAAAAAATATATTATAAAGTTAATGGTGATGATTTTAAGTAAACAGGGCTCTCCTAAGATATGAAAAGATAAATAAGAAAGAAGTAGAGTGAATGAATATGGTCAAAGTCCACATTCATACACTGAAATATAGTGAATTCCTTTAAATACATAAATAAAATATTCACTAGTAAAAATGTAAATTGAATATGCACTGTAAAAAAAACTAGAGTGAAAACAGGGAATGTATTGTCATGTAAGCCAATTACTTTATAAATGTAATTAAGAAATGGCAGCCATGGGGAAAGGTAGCCTTTTAAAATCAATGAGTTGTTTTTTTTTTTTTCAAAAGTAACTACCTATGCTTACTGGTTAAGCAAGAAAAGATGGATAACCATTGTCTCTGTACAGTAGGCTTAGATTTTTCAAAGCCTACTTTATATGGGTTCTGAAACACTTTGACCTCCCTTCTAGTCCACTATCCATCAGAGCTAGTGGAAAGGAATGGTTAATAGGGAAAAGTACTCACTGATAAGTGGATATTAGCCCAAAACCTAGGATACCCAAGATATAAGATACAATTTCCTAAACACATGAAACTCAAGAAAAATGAAGACTGAAGTGTGGACACTATGCCCCTCCTTAGAAGTGGGAACAAAACACCCTTGGAAGGAGTTACAGAGACAAAGTTTGGACCTGAGATGAAAGGATGGACCATGTAGAGACTGCCTTATCCAGGGATCCACCACATAATCAGCTTCCAAACGCTGACACCATTGCACACACTAGTAAGATTTTGCTGAAAGGACCCAGATATAGCTGTCTTTTGTGAGACAATGCCAGGGCCTAGCAAACACATAAGTGGATGCTCACAGTCAGCTATTGGATGGATCACAGGGACCCCAATGGAGGAGCTAGAGAAAGTACCCAAGGAGCTAAAGGGATCTGCAACCCTATAGGTGGATCAACATTATGAACTAACCAGTACCCCGGAGCTCTTGACTCTAGCTGCATATGTATCAAAAGATGGCCTAGTCGGCCATCACTGGAAAGAGAGGCCCATTGGACACACAAACTTTATATGCCCCAGAACAGGGGAACGCCAGGGCCAAAAAGGGGGAGTCTGCGGGTAGGGGAGTGGGGGTGGGTGGGTATGGGGGACTTTTGGTATAGCATTGGAAATGTAAATGAGCTAAATACCTAATAAAAAATGGAAAGAAAAAAAAAAAAAGAAAAGTATGGTGTAGACCTCTTTAGAAATAGTTCTTTGATGGGATTCCAGTTGTTGTTGTCAGGATATCAACAGTTCAGTTTACACAAATCATAGTGGCAGCTGGATGTACTGCCAAGCACCATTCGTGAATCAGCAATGGCAGTTTGATTCAGAAGAAACCTTGAGGCTCTGCAAATCTGCCCAAGTCCAAGGAAGTGGCAAGGAGCCACCAAAATATCACAATAAGTTCTTTGGTGCATTTCTCTCTACTAAGTCATGACACGTAATGATCAGTAAAGAAGGCAAAGCAAACCAGTGCCAGAGAGAGCATTGCCAGAGCAGACCAGGGTCAGCAAAACTCAACAAAGTCTAGCAAAGAAAGTGGCAAGGTGAACCAATGCCAGAGGGTCGTCCACTGCCTGTTGGTTATATTTATACAGTTTTTAAATACTGTGTGTGCCCTCAAGCTTCTGTCTTCTACCACAAAATTAACTTTATTCTCACTGGGACCTCCCGATGTCCTTCCCCACATAATTCTGTTACCTTGTGCCATGGAGACCCTGTAGTTTAGATCTGCAGGACCAGATCTACTCCTCTGACTTCACCTCTGGCATAGTCTGCTCCCCCAGGTCAGCACAGCACCAAACTGGTGGTCATTTCAGGTCAGCTCCCTGTCTGGGTTCCGTGGGGCTATACTGATAGTCATCTTGTACTCACTCCTGATTCCGGCAACTAAAGTGGGCCCACATGGGGGTTGTCTGTCTTGTGTTCACTCCCCACCCTGGAACCCAGTCTGGGTCAGAAGGACATTTTTTTTCAAGGAATGTCAGGGTACCAATAATTAGGTACAGAATGTTTACAAGTCAGAGTGCTGAGTACAGACTAGCCTCTCTCTTCTCTGCCTTCTACTGATACACATGGAACACAGAGCCAAAGCAACAATGCCTCTAGGTGTAGAGTGCTGAATATCTTTTTCTGTACTTATTTTTGACTTGTGTTCTTCAGTGAACTGCCCAGAGGATTGATCTATTGTGCCCTAGTGGATAAATGTGCCCTAGTGGCACATCTCTCCGTCGCCTGCTTGCAGTGTGGGACTGAACAACTGCTAGATTTTTTTACTTTATTCACAGCTGCTACTGACCATTGTTGGGAGTTGGACTGAAGACTAATCTGCCCTTCTGGTCCTCTCCAGCACCGGGGTGCCTTTCCCGCGGAGTCTCCTGACAACCGCAAGGTCCCACACAGGATCTCCCATGGGATCCTAAGACCTCTGGTGAGTGGAACACAGCATCTGCTCCAATCCAATCGCGCAGGACCTGAGACTGCATTAACTAGGGAAGCAGATAACTTGGCCTGATCAGGGGCACAAGTCCCTTCCGGTCCACTCCAGCACTGGGGTTCCTTGCACACAGAGTTTCCAGACACCCCCAACGTCCTCACAGGACCCTCCACTAGATCTTAAGACCTCTGGTGAGTGGAACACAACTTCTGCCAGGAGGCAGGTTCGAACACCAGATATCTGGGCACCTTCCCTGCAAGAAGAGAGCTTGCCTGCAGAGAATACTCTGACCACTGAAACAAAGGAGAGAGCTAGTCTCCCAGGTCTGCTGATAGAGGCTAACAGAGTCACCTGAGGAATAAGCTCTAACCAGAGATAACTATAACAACTAGCTTCAAAGATTACCAGATGGCGAAAGCCAAACGTAAGAATCCTACTAACAGAAATCAAGACCACTCATCATCATCAGAACGCAGCACTCCCACCTCACCTAGTCCGGCGCACCCCAACACACCCTAAAATCAAGACCCGAATTTAAAAGCATATCTCATGATGATGGTAGAGGACATCAAGAAGGACTTTAATAACTCACTTAAAGAAATACAGGAGAACACAGCAAAACAGGTAGAAGACCTTAAAGAGGAAACACAAAAATTCCTTAAAGAATTGAAAGAAAACACGACCAAACAGGTGATGGAATTGAATAAAACCATCCAAGACATAAAAAGGGAAGTAGACACAATAAAGAAAACCCAAAGTGAGGCAACGCTGGAGATAGAAACCCTAGGAAAGAAATCTGGAACCATACATGTGAGCATCAGCAACAGAATACAAGAGATGGAAGAGAGAATGTCAGGTGCAGAAGATTCCATAGCGAACATCGGCACAACAATCAAAGAAAATACAAAACGCAAAAATATCCTAACTCAAAACATCCAGGAAATCCAGGACACAATGAGAAGACCAAACCTACGGATAATAGGAGTTGATGAGAATGAAAATTTTCAACTTAAAGTGCCAGCAAATATCTTCAACAAAATTATAGAAGAAAACTTCCCAAACCTAAAGAATGACATGCACATGAACATAAAAGAAGCCTACAGAACTCCAAATAAACTGGACCAGAAAAGAAATTCCTCCCAACACATAATAATCAGAACAACAAATGCACTAAATAAAGATAGAATACTAAAAGCAGTAAGGGAAAAAGGTCAAGTAACATATAAAGGCAGGGCTATCAGAATTACACCAGACTTTTCACCAGAGACTATGAAAGCCAGAAGAGCCTGGACAGATGTTATACAGACACTAAGAGAACATAAATGCCAGCCCAGGCTACTTTACCCGGCCAAACTATCAATTACCATAGATGGAGAAACCAAAGTATTCCAGGACAAAACCAAATTCACACATTATCTTTCCACGAATCCAGCCCTTCAAAAGATAACAGAAAAAAAAAATACAAGGACGGAAATCACGCCCTAGAAAAAGCAAGAAAGTAATCCCTCAACAAACCAAAAAGAAGACAGCCACAAGAACAGAATGCCAACTTTAACAACAAAAATAAAAAGAAGCAACAATTACTTTTCTTTAATATCTCTTAATATCAATGGACTCAAGCCCCAATAAAAAGACATAGACTCACAGACTGGCTAAACAACATTTTGCTGCTTACAGGAAACCCATCTCAGGGAAAAAGACAGACACTACCTCAGATTGAAAGGCTGGAAAACAATTTTCCCAGCAAATGGTCTGAAGAAACAAGCTAGAGTAGCCATTCTAATATCTAATAAAATCAATTTCCAACCCAAACTTATCAAAAAAGACAAGGAGAAACACTTCATACTCATCAAAGGTAAAATCCTCCAAGAGGAATTCTTAATTCTGAATATCTATGATACAAATGCAAGGGCAGTCACATTCATTAAAGAAACTTTAGTAAAGCTCAAAGCACACATTGCACCTCACACAATAATAGTGGGAGACTTCAACACACCACTTTCACCAACCGACAGAACATGGAAACAGAAACTAAACAGGGACACAGTGAAACTAACAGAAGTTATGAAACAAATGGATTTAACAGATATCTACAGAACATTTTATCCTAAAACAAAACGATATACCTTCTTCTCAGCACCTCATGGGACCTTCTCCAAAACTGACTATATAATTGGTCACAAAACAGGCCTCAACAGATACAAAAATATTGAAATTGTCCCATACATCCTATCAGATCACCATGGACTAAGGCTGATCTTCAATAACAAAATAAATAATAGAAAGCCAACACACACATGGAAAATAACAACACTCTTCTCAATGATACTTTGGTCAAGGAAGGAATAAACAAAGAAATTAAGGACTTTTTGGAGTTTAATGAAAATGTAGCCACAACATACACTAACTTATGAGACACAATGAAAGCATTTCTAAGAGGAAAACTCATAGCTCTGAGTACCTCCAAAAAGGAACTAGAGAAAGCAAACATTAGCAGCTTGACAACACACCTAAAAGTTCTAGAACAAAAGGAAGCAAATTCACCCAAGAGGAGTAGACAGCAGGAAATAATCAAACTCAGGGGTGAAATCAACCAAGTGGAAACAAGAAAAACTATTCAAAGAATCAACCAATTGAGGAGCTGGTTCTTTGAGAAAATCAACAAGATAGATAAACCCTTAGCCAGACTCACTAGAGGGCACAGGGAATGTATTCTAATTAACAAAATCAGAAATGAAAAGGGAGACATAACCACAGGTCCTGAAGAAATCTAAAACTCCATCAGATCCTTCTACAAAAGTCTATACTCATCAAAACTGGAGAACCTGGATAAAAAAGACAAGTTTCTAGACAGATACCAGGTACCAAAGTTAAATCAGGATCAGGTTAATGGTCTAAACAGTCCCATGTCCCCTAAAGAAATAGAAGCAGTCATTAATAGTCTCCCAACCAAAAAAAGCCCAGGACCAGATGGGTTTAGTGCAGAGTTCTATCAGACCTTCAAAGAAGATCTAATCCCAGTTCTTCACAAACTATTCCACAAAATAGAAACAGAAGGTACTCTACCCAACTCATTGTATGAAGCCACAATTGCTCTGATACGTAAACCACAAAAAGACCCAACAAACATAGAGAACTTCAGACCAATTTCCCTTATGAATATTGATGCAAAAATCCTAAATAAAGTTCTCGCTAACCGAATCCAAGAACACATTAAAACAATCATCCATCCTGACCAAGTAGGTTTCATCCCAGGGATGCAAGGATGGTTCAATATACGAAAATCCATCAGTGTAATCCAGTATATAAACAAACTCAAAGACAAAAACCACATGATCATCTCATTAGAAGAGGAGAAAGCATTTGACAAAAACCAAAACCCATTTATGATAAAAGTCTTGGAAAGATCAGGAATTCAAGGCCCATAAATAAACATGATAAAAGCAATCTACAGCAAACCAGTAGCCAACATCAAAGTAAATGGTGAGAAGCTGGAAGTAATCCCACTAAAATCAGGGACAAGACAAGGCTGTCCATTCTCGCCCTAGCTATTCAACATTGTACTTGAAGTCCAAGCCAGAGCAATTCGATGACAAAAGGAGATCAAGGGGATATAAATTGGAAAAGAAGAAGTCAAAATATCACTTTTTGCAGATGATATGATAGTATATATAAGTGACCCTATAATTCCACCAGAGAACTCCTAAGCCTGATAAACAGCTTCAATGAAGTAGTTGGATATAAAATTAACTCAAGAAAGTCAATGGCCTTTCTCTACACAAAGGATAAACAGGCTGAGAAAGATATTAGGGAAACAACATTCTTCTCAATAGTCACAAACAATATAAAATATCTTGTCGTGACTCTTAACTAAGGAAGTAAAGATCTGTATGACAAGAACTTCAAGTCTCTGAAGAAAGAAATTAAAGAAGATCTCAGAAGATGGAAAGATCTCCCATGCTCATGGATTGGCAGGATCAACATTGTAAAAATGGCTATCTTACCAAAAGCAATCTACAGATTCAATGCAATCCCCATCAAAATTCCAACTCAATTCCTCCATGAATCAGAAAGAGCAATCTGCAAATTCATCTGGAACAACAAAAAACCTAGGATAGCAAAAACTCTTCTCAAGCATAAAAGAACCTCAGATGGAATCACCATGCCTGACCTAAAGCTGTACTATAGAGCAATTGTGATAAAAACTGCATGGTACTGGTATAACGACAGACAAGTAGACCAATGGTACAGAATTGAAGACCCTGAGATGAACCCACACACCTATGGTCACTTGATCTTTGACAAGGGAGCAAAAACCATCCAGTGGAAGAAAGACAGCATTTTCAACAAATGGTGCTGGCACAACTGGCAGTTATCATGTAGAAGAAAGTGAATTGATCCATTCCTATCTCCTTGTACTAAGGTCAAATCTAAGTGGATTAAGGAACTCCACATAAAACAAGAGACACTGAAACTTATAGAGGAGAAAGTAGGGAAAACCCTCGAAGATATGGGTGCAGGGGAAAAATTCCTGAATAGAACAGCAATGGCTTCTACTATAAGATCGAGAATGGATAAATGGGACCTCATAAACTTGCAAAGCTTCGGCAAGGCAAAAGACACCGTCAATAAGACAAAAAGACCACCAACAGATTGGGAAAGGATCTTTACCTATCTTAAATCAGATAGGGGACTAATATCCAATATATATAAAGAACTGAACAGGGTGGACTCCAGAAAATCAAATAACCCCATTAAAAATTGGGGCTCAGAGCTGAACAAAGAATTCTCACCTGAGGAATACCGAATGACAGAGAGGCACCTGAAAAAATGTTCAACATCCTTAATCATCAGGAAAATGCAACTCAAAACAACCCTGAGATTCCACCTCACACCAGTCAGAATGGCTAAGAACAAAAATTCAGGTGACAGCAGATGCTGGTGAAGATGTGGAGAAAGAGGAACACTCCTCCATTGTTGGTGGGATTACAAGCTTGTACAACCACTCTGGAAGTCATTCTGGCGGTTCCTCAGAAAATTGGACATAGTAAAATTGGACATTGGGGATTGCATTGAATCTGTAGATTGCTTTTGGCAAGATAGCCATTTTTACAATGTTGATCCTGCCAATCCATGAGCATGGGAGATCTTTCCATCTTCCGAGATCTTCTTTAATTTCTTTCTTCAGAGACTTGAAGTTTTTATCATACAGATCTTTCACTTCCTTAGAGTCATGCAAAGATATTTTATATTATTCGTGACTATTGAGAGGGTGTTGTTTCCCTAATTTCTTTTCAGCCTGTTTATTTTTGGTGTAGAGAAAGGCCATTGACTTGTTTGAGTTAATTTTATATCCAGCTACTTAACTGAAGCTGTTTATCAGGTTTAGGAGTTCTCTGGTGGAATTATAGGGTCACTTATATATACTATCATATCATCTGCAAAAAGTGATATTTTGACTTCCTCTTTTCCAATTTGTATCCCCTTGATCTCCTTTTGTTGTCGAATTGCTCTGGCTAATACTTCAAGTACTATGTTGAAAAGGTAGGAAGAACGTGGGCAGCCTTGTCTAGTCCCTGATTTTAGTGGGATTGCTTCCAGCTTCTCTCCATTTACTTTGATGTTGGCTACTGGTTTGCTGTAGATTGCTTTTATCATGTTTAGGTATGGGCCTTGAATTCCTGATCTTTCCAGAACTTTTATCATGAATGGGTGTTGGATCTTGTCAAATGCTTTTTCTGCATCTAACGAGATGATCATGTGGTTTTTGTCTTTGAGTTTGTTTATATAGTGGATTACATTGATGGATTTTCGTATATTAAACCATCCCTGCATCCCTGGAATAAAACCTACTTGGTCAGGATGGATGATTGCTTTAATGTGTTCTTGGATTCGGTTAGCGAGAATTTTATTGAGGATTTTTGCATCGATATTCATAAGAGAAATTGGTCTGAAGTTCTCTATCTTTGTTGAATCTTTCTGTGGTTTAGGATCAGAGTAATAGTGGCTTCATAAAATGAGTTGGGTAGAGTACCTTCTACTTCTATCTTGTGAAAAAGTTTGTGCAGAACTGGAATTAGATCTTCTTTGAAGGTCTGATAGAACTCTGCACTAAACCCGTCTGGTCCTGGGCTTTTTTTAGCTGGGAGACTATTTATAACTGCTTCTATTTCTTTAGGGGATATGGGACTGTTTAGAAGGTCAACTTGATCCTGATTCAACTTTGGTAATTGGTATCTGTCCAGAAATTTGTCCATTTCGTCCAGGTTTTCCAGTTTTGTTGAGTATAGCCTTTTGTAGAAGGATCTGATGGTGTTTTGGATTTCTTCAAGATCTGTTGTTATGTCTCCCTTTTCAGTTCTGATTTTGTTAATTAGGATTTTGTCTCTGTGCCCTCTAGTGAGTCTAGCTAAGGGTTTATCTATCTTGTTGATTTTCTCAAAGGACCAACTCCTCGTTTGGTTAATTCTTTGAATAGTTCTTCTTGTTTCCACTTGGTTGATTTCAGCCCTGAGTTTGATTATTTCCTGCCATCTACTCCTCTTGGGTGAATTTGCTTCCTTTTTTTCTAGAGCTTTTAGATGTGTTGTCAAGCTGCTAGTATGTGCTCTCTCCCGTTTCTTCTTGGAGGCACTCAAAGCTATGAGTTTCCCTCTTAGAAATGCTTTCATTGTGTCCCAAAGGTTTGGGTACGTTGTGGCTTCATTTTCATTAAACTCTAAAAAGTCTTTAATTTCTTTCTTTATTCCTTCCTTGACCAAGGTATCATTGAGAAGAGTGTTGTTCAGTTTCCACGTGAGTGTTGGCTTTCTGTTATTTTTTTTGTCATTGAAGATCAGCCTTAGTGCATGGTGATCTGATAGGATACATGGGACAATTTCAATATTTTTGAATCTGTTGAGGCCTGTTTTGTGACCTATTATGTGGTCAATTTTGGAGAAGGTACCATGAGGTGCTGAGAAGAAGGTATATCCTTTTGTTTTAGGATAAAATGTTTTGTAGATATCTGTCAGATCCATTTGTTTCATCACTTCTGTTAGTTTCAGTGTGTCCCTGTTTAGTTTCTGTTTCCATGATCTGTCCATTGGTGAAAGTGGTGTGTTGAAGTCTCCCACTATTATTTTGTGAGGTGCAATGTGTGCTTTGAGCTTTACTAAAGTTTCTTTAATGAATGTGGCTGCCCTTGTATTTGGAGCATAGATATTCAGAATTGAGAGTTCCTCTTGGAGGATTTTACCTTTGATGAGAACGAAGTGCCCCTCCTTGTCGTTTTTGATGACTTTGGGTTGGAAGTCAATCTTATCAGATATTAGGATGGCTACTCCAGCTTGTTTCTTCATACCATTTGCTTGGAAAATTGTTTTCCAGCCTTTTATTCTGAGGTAGTGTCTATCTTTTTCTCTGAGATGTGTCTCCTGTAAACAGCAAAATGTTGGGTCTTGTTTGTGTAGCCAGTTTGTTAGTCTATGTCTTTTTATTGGGGAGTTGAGACCATTGATGTTAAGAGATATTAAGGAAAAGTAATTGTTGCTTCCTGTTATTTTTGTTGTTAAAGTTGGCATTCTGTTCTTGTGGCTGTCTTCTTTTAGGTTTGTTGAGGGATTACCTTCTTGTTTTTTCTAGGGCATTGTTCCCGTTCTTGTATTGGTTTTTTTCTGTTATTAACCTTTGAAGGGCTGGATTCGTGGAGAGATAATGTGTGAATTTGGTTTAGTCGTGGAATACTTTGGTTTCTCCATCTATGGTAATTGAGAGTTTGGCTGGGTATAGTAGCCTGGGCTGGAATTTGTGTTCTCTTAGTGTCTGTATAACATCTGTCCAGGCTCTTCTGGCTTTCATAGTCTCTGGTGAAAAATCTGGTGTAATTCTGATAGGCTTGCCTTTGTATGTTACTTGACCTTTTTCCCTTACTGCTTTTAGTATTCTATCTTTATTTAGTGCATTTGTTGTTCTGATTATTATGTGTCAGGAGGAATTTCTTTTCTGGTCCAGTCTATTTGGAGTTCTGTAGGCTTCTTGTATGTTCATAGGTATCTCTTTCTTTATATTTGGGAAGTTTTCTTCAATAATTTTGTTGAAGATGTTTGCTGGTCCTTTGAGTTGAAAATCTTCATTCTCATCCACTCCTATTATCCGTAGGTTTGGTCTTCTCATTGTGTCCTGGATTTCCTGGATATTTTGAGTTAGGATCTTTTTGCATTTTCCATTTTCTTTGATTGTTGTGCCGATGTTCTCTATGGAATCTTCTGCACCTGAGATTCTCTCTTCCATCTCTTGTATTCTGTTGCTGATGCTCAAATCTATGGTTCCAGATTTCTTTCCTAGGGTTTCTATCTCCAGTGTTGCCTCACTTTGAGTTTTCTTTATTGTGTCTACTTCCCTTTTTAGGTCTAGTATGGTTTTGTTCATTTCCATCACCTGTTTGTATGTTTTTTCCTCTTTTTCTGTAAGGACTTCTACCTGTTTGATTGTGTTTTCCTGTTTTTCTTTAAGGACTTGTAACTCTTTAGCAGTGTTCTCCTGTATTTCTTTAAGTGATTTATTAAAGTCCTTCTTGATGTCCTCTACCATCATCATGAGATATCCTTTTAAATCTAGGTCTAGGTTTTCGGGTGTGTTGGGGTGCCCTGGACTGGGCGAAGTGGAAGTGCTGGGTTCTGATGATGGTGAGTGGTCTTGGTTCCTGTTAGTAGGATTCCTACGTTTACCTTTCGCCATCTGGTAATCTCTGGAGTTAGTAGTTATAGTTGACTCTGTTTAGAGATTGTTCTTCTGGTGATTCTGTTACCGTCTCTCAGCAGACCTGGGAGAGAGATTCTCTCCTCTGAGTTTTAGTGCTCAGAGCACTCTCTGCTGGCAAGCTCTCTTATAGGGAAGGTGCGCAGATATCTTGTTTTTGGACCTTCTCCTGGTCGAAGAAGAAGGCCCAAAACAGGGCCTCTCTCAGAAGCTGTGTTGCTTTGGCAGTTCCCAGAAGCTGTCAGCTTCTGTGGTACAGACTCTCACCTGTGCAGACTAAATTCCTAAGTTCCAGGGAGTCCTGGAACCAAGATGGGACCGCTGCTGCTGAGGCTGAGGCCGCCTCCCAAGCCAGGCGGACACCTGTCCTCTGGTCCGGACGGTGGCCGGCTGTCTGCGGCCCGCCAAGGGTGCTGCCTCAGCGGCTCTGTGCTTCTGCCTGTCCCAGAAGCTGTCCGGTTCTCTGGCGCACCCTCTAACCTGTTTAGACTAATTTCCTAGGTCCCGCGGAGTCCCGGAATCCAGATGGCGACCGCTGCTGCTGAGGCTGAGGCCGGATGATTGTTTTAATGTGTTCTTGGATTCGGTTAGGGAGATTTTTTTTTTTTTTTTACAAAAGCAGAAAAAAAATCACACCTGTTTAATTAGTTTGGTATTCTATAAAGAGTCTACTTTTGTAGTTGACAAAGAGAAAGAATCATGAATATACAGTGCTCAAAAGTGAATTCTAATCCAGATTCATAATAAACCTGACATGTTTCAGGCAGTATTCATATGTCTTACATCAGAAAACTTCAATGCAGCCTTGGTTTGAGAACATAAAACATGACTTCATGCTACACAGAACAGATAAATGCTGTCTGAAATGACTCAGCTCAGATCTAAAATTACTTGGTCTTGTTGTACTGTTCTTTTGACTATCATTGTTTTAGTACATGTATACAGTTTTTGGTTAGCGAGAATTTTATTGAGTATTTTTGCATCGATATTCATGAGGGAAATTGGCCTGAAGTTCTCTATCTTTGTTGGATCTCTCTGTGGTTTAGGTATCAGAGTAATTGTGGCTCCATAGAATAAATTGGGTAGAGTACCTTCTGCTTCTATTGGTGGAACAGTTTGTGCAGAACTGGAATTAGATCTTCTTTGAATGTCTGATAGAACTCTGCACTAAACCCATCTGGTCCTGGGATTTTTTTGGTTGGGAAACTATTAATGACTGCTTCTATTTCTTTAGGGGATATGGGACTGTTTAGATCATAACTTGACCCTGATTTTACTTTGGTACCTGGTATCTGTCTAGAAATTTGTCCATTTCATCCAGGTTTGTTAGTTTTGTTGAGTATAGCCTTTTGTAGAAGGATCTGATGGTGTTTTGGATTTCTTCAGGATCTGTTGTTATGTTTCCCTTTTTATTTCTGATTTTGTTAATTAGGATGCTGTCCCTGTGCCCTCTAGTGAGTCTGGCTAAGGGTTTATCTATCTTGTTGATTTTCTCAAAGAACCAGCTCCTCATTTGGCTGATTCTTTGAATAGTTCTTGCTTCCACTTGTTTGATTTGAGCCCTGAGTTTGATTATTTCCTGCTGTCTACTCCTCTTGGGTGAATTTGCTTCCTTTTGTTCTAGAGCTTTTAGGTGTGCTGTCAAGCTGCTAGTGTGTGCTCTCTCTACTTTCTTTTTGGAGGCAACCAGAGCTATGAGTTTCCCTCTTAGAAATGCTTTCATTGTGTCCCATTAGTTTGGGTATGTTGTGTCTCCATTATCATTAAACTCTAAAAGGTCTTTAATTTCTTTCTTTATTCCTTCCTTGACCAAGGTATCATTGAGAAGAGTGTTGTTCAGTTTCCACATGAATGTTGGCTTTCTATTATTTATGTTGTTATTGAAGATCAGCCTTAGTTCATGGTGATCTGATAGGATGTATAGGACAATTTCAATATTTTAGTATCTGTTGAGGCTTGTTTTGTGACCAATTATATGGTCAATTTTGGAGAAGGAACCATGAGGTGCTGAGAAGAAGGTATATCGTTTTGTTTTAGGATAAAATGTTCTGTAGATACCTGTTAAATCCATTTGTTTTATAACTTCTGTTAGTTTCACTGTGTCCCTGTTTAGTTTCTGTTTCCACGATCTGTCCATTGATGAAAGTGGTGTGTTGATGTCTCCCACTATTATTGTGTGAGGTGCAATGTGTGCTTTGAGCTTTACTAAAGTTTCTTTAGTGAATGTGTCTGCCCTTGCATTTGGAGTATAGATATTCAGAATTGAGAGTTCCTCTTGGAGGATTTTACCTTTGATGAGTATGAATTGTCCCTCGTTTTTTTTTGATAACTTTGGGCTGGAAGGTGATTTTATTCCATATTAGAATGGCTACTCCAGCTTGTTTCTTCAGACCATTTGCTTAAAAATTGTTTTCCAGCCTTTCACTCTGAGGTAGTGTCTGTCTTTTTCCCTGAGATGGTTTTCCTGTAAGCAGCAAAATATTGGGTCCTGCTTGTGTAGCCAGGGTGTTAGTCTATGTTTTTTTTTTTTAATTGGGGAATTGAGTCCATTGATATTAAGAGATATTAAGGAAAAATAATTGTTGCTTCCTATTATTTTTGTTGTTAGAGTTGCCATTCTGTTCTTGTGGCTGTCATCTTTTTGGTTTGTTGAAGGAGCACCTTCTTCCTTTTTCTAGGGTATGGTTTTCATCCTTGTATTGGTTTTTTTCTGTTATTTTTGAAGGGCTGGATTCGTGGAAAGATAATGTGTGAATTTGGTTTTGTCGTGGAATACTTTGGTTTCTCCATCTATGGTAATTGAGGGTTTGGCTGGGTATAGTAGCTTGGGCTGACATTTGTGTTCTCTTAGTGTCTGTATAACATCTTTCCAGGATCTTCTGGCTTTCATAGTCTCTGGTGAAAAGTCTGGTGTAATTCTGATAGGCCTGCCTTTATATGTTACTTGACCTTTTCCCCTTACTGCTTTTAATATTCTATCTTTATTTAGTGCATTTGTTGTTCTGATTATTATGTGTCAGGAGAAATTTCTTTTCTGGTCCAGTCTATTTGGAGTTCTGTAGGCTTCTTGTATGTTCATGGGCATATCTCTCTCTCTCTCTCTCTCTCTCTCTCTCTCTCTTTTTCCAAGTTTGGGAAGTTTTCTTCTATTATTTTGTTGAAGACATTTGCTGACCCTTTAAGTTGAAAATCTTCATTCTGATCTATTCCTATTATCCGTAGGTTTGGTCTTCTCATTGTGTCCTGGATTTCCTGGATGTTTTGAGTTAGGATCTTTTTGCATTTTCTTTGATTGTTGTGCCATTGTTCTCTATGGAATCTTCTGCACCTGAGATTCTCTCTTCCCTCTCTTGTATTCTGTTGCTGATGCTTGCATCTATGGTTCCAGATTTCTTTCCGAGGGTTTCTATCTCTAGCGTTGCCTCATTTTGGGTTTTCTTTATTGTGTCTACTTTGCTTTTTAGGTCTAGTATGGTTTTATTCATTTCCATCACCTGTTTGGATGTGTTTTCCTTTTTTTCTTTAAGAACTTCTAGCTGTTTGTATTTTCGTGTTTTTCTTTAATGACTTGTAACTCTTTAGCAGTGTTCTCTTGTATTTTTTTAAATGAGTTTTTAAAGTCATTCTTGATGTCCTCTACCATCATCATGAGATATGCTTTTAAATCCAGGTCTAGCTTTTCGGGTGTGTTGGGGTGCCCAGGATTGGGTGAGATGGGAGTGCTGTGTTCTGATGATGGTGAGTGGTCTTGGCTTCTGTTAGTATGATTCTTACATTTGCCTCTAGCCATCTGGTAATCTCTGGAGTCAGTTGTTATAGTTGTCTCTGGTTAGAGCTTGTTCCTCTTGTGATTCTGTTAGTCTCTATCAGCAGACCTGGGAAACTAGCTCTCTCTTGAGTTTCAGTGGTCAGAGCACTCTCTGCAGGCAAGCTCTCCTCTTGCATGGAAGGTGCCCAGATATCTGGCATTTGAACCTGCCTCCTGGCAGTAGTTGTGGTCCACACACAGAGGTCCTAAGATTCCGTGGAGAGTGCTCTGGGGACCTTGGGGTTGTCCACAGACTCCAAGCCCAAGGTAACCTGGTGCTGGGGCCGAACGGAAGGCACAGCAGCATCTTTTAATTGACATATATTACCTCCAGACAGTATACAACAGATTATCTCTAGAGCACACCATAAAGAAATCTACTTGGTTACAATTATTGCTATTATGGTTTTGGATTTGTTTTCTGAGTCTCATGGCTTGTACTCTCCATCAGATTCCTCTGTGGAATTCTATAGACAGCCAAAGGTGGTGTTACCATAAATGTCGGAGATGCAACTTTTTCAAATGCATGTGAGTAAAAGTACCCATGGAGGACAGAGGTGATGTATACATGAAGCTGAAATTAGAGCTGCTGTGAGTCACACTGTGTGCCGGGAGTTAAACCTATCATCAAAGGCTGGGAAATTGGGGTGGGGGGCGTTCCAGTAGAGGGATTGGAACTACAGGAGATAGTCAGAGGTGGGAGATTTACCCTGGACAAACTCCAAAAAAGATTGACAGAGGATATCAAGGAGAGTTAATTTGCCTCTTGGCAGACATAGTATAGTTTATGTGGGTTAAATATGTTACAAGGTAGTCAGGAAACAAGCCTAAGTTGTAGCCTAGGCCTTTTACATTAATAATAAGCCTCCAAGTAATTATCCAGGAACTGGTGTGTAGGTGGGAAAGCCCATGGTTATTGTGTACTTTTAAGACTGTCCCCTTACCTCAACAAATCACTAGCATCCATGCTCAGGGGGTTGGTGGCAATGTAGCTACTGTCTTAGAGAAAAATCCAACCCTGTCTTCCCTCCTAAGTGGAGTCCTTCAAAGTTGGACTACATGCTGACAGCAGAAGACAGTGTCCTGAGGCTGGGCAAGGGTGCTAGAAAAGGGTGTGTGAATGGAGCAATGGATTACTCTGGAAGAATCAGCCTGAAGGCCTGTGCCAGCATAGTGCCAGCACAGACCACCATGGGTCCTATAGATTTCTCCTAACAGGGCCCTTCCTTTTGTGTTTTTCCAGTGCTCTTGCAGGCACTGTGGTCCCTGGAGGATGATACCAGAGAGTGGAGAGCAATGTGCTGAAGATACAGACTAGAGCAGAAGAGCCCAGAGCCAGGTAAGAATTCCAGGTGACTTTGCCACTGGTAGGCTCTGTTTAAATCACAGGTTGAAAGTAGAGGAAAAGTTGCTGATGCTCTATTCTGCCCCTGGAATATAAAAACTCACTGAATGGGCACTGGGGGTATGCACCTCTTCTTTGGATCTGGGATGACTCCCATGCACTGGAACAATAAATTCCTCTTGCTTTTTGCATCGATCCAGGCTCCACGTGGTTCACTCAGGGGTCCCTGGTAAGCTAAGGCCCCCCGGAGTCTTACAGCAGGAGCTGAACAAAGGTGAGGCCCTTGGTCTGGATGAGGTGTGAATTCTAAAGTGTGCACAGTGCTGTTTGACAGGGGAGGCTCTCTCAGATCCCAGGAAGCATGGTGATTTCAGTGGAGTGGCAGAGCTGTGACTCCACTGGGATAGCTAGAGAATGTTGGAAGAATAATGAAGGACAATAGAAGGCATGCTTGCAGGCCAATTTGGTAGAAGAATTATTTTGAGTCTGTGGCCATTAGAATGCAGATGTAAAAAGAGTTCTGCCCATGCCTTGTGTGCTGATGTCGACGGGTTTAGGTGGCTCTCTTTTTTCACTAGCTGTCAATCATTGAGATTCCCCAGGTCTTAACCTCCTCAGGAAGTACCAGAGGGACCCACCTACCCCACTATCTCACCTTGTTTTTGTTTTGTTTTGTTTTACCCCTTTGTCTACGTATAATTTGCTGTCTCAGAAGCTCAAAGTGCCTTCCCATTGTCATTTTTAGACAAATTTACTTTCTTGGTTGTAATGTTAAATAAGAGCAAATTCTAATCTCCCCTTCAGGTTACTCCCTGAAGCTCTCATGTGTATGTGCTGTGTATCCATTAATGAACTAGTTTAAAGAAAGAAAGAAAGAAAGAAAGAGAGAGAGAGAGAGAGAGAGAGAGAGAGAGAAAGAAAGGAGGAAGGAAGGAAGGAAGGAAGGAAGGAAGGAAGAAAGAAAGAAAGAAAGAAAGAAAGAAAGAAAGAAAGAAAGAAAGAAAGAAAGAAAGAAAGGAATGAAAGTAGAGGTAAACCATTTTTCCTTGAGGACTGAATGCAAATTCTGGCAAATTCTGCCTATGTTCATTGTTCCCATGCCATGTTGGGATACCCATGCTGGACACCAGTCCCAGAATAGCCGTGGACCAGTGTATTCCTCTTCACAGGACTCAGAAGCCCCTGGATCAAAGATCCATAGAGTTCTGGTGATTACCAATGAAACTGAGAAGAAACAGCAGACTTTAGAGAACCTTCATGCACTGTGAGAATGTCAATTCAGTTGGCTGGCTCTAAGTTTACCTGTCAGCCGAGCAGCCAGTGGTTCTGAAGGGAGAGTAAGGAACCCAGAGGTCCTGACTTGTTGCATGTGACCAATGGATATGTTTGATCAAGTTACAGGTAGCAACAAAACTGATAAGCCATGAGTGTCCATTGGAGTCCATAAGCGAATACAAAGTGGACAGAGACAGCTTAGCCCTACAGCTCTGCTGCAGGTCTCCAAAGCATCATTACTACTGCAGTCACACTGAAAGAGATCCTGAAGCCCCCACAAATCTTCCACATCTAGTCTCTGAATGTGCATTTGCCCTTAAACTTTAGTCATTTGATGGGTATTCTTTACATCTGGTTGGACACACAACATACAAACACACACACACACACACAGAGAGAGAGAGAGAGAGAGACAGAGACAGAGACAGAGAGACAGAGAGACAGAGAGACAGAGAGAGGGGAGAGAGAGAGAGAAGACAGAGTCCTAACATGTCTCATCAGTTTTTTTTCCTTTCAACAATAGAATTCCTTTTTTCAGGGATCCTTTTGTAATTTTCCATAATTAAATTTATTTTATTCATTTTTCTCTCATAAATTAATTGCTGAGTAAGTCTCTCCTCTCTTCATTCTTCCACTTTCCCCTCTGTACCTCTTGTCTCTATCATATTCACTCCTCCTCCTCCATAGCCCTTGATATAAGAGCTGGCCTCTTAAGGATCCAGTGAACATGGCCTAACAAGTTACAAGAAAACTATGCACAAACACTCGTATCACAGCTGGACGAGGCAAACCAGGAGGAGACATCCAAGCGCATCCAAGAGGATCAGAGATGCCCGCACTGCCACAGTGGTCTGTCCTATGAGAACACTAAGCTACACAACCATAAAATACATGCAGAGTATCTAACTCAGACCCAGATAGTGAGTCCACTTGAGTGCAGTCCATTGGCTCTGTAGGCCTTCTTTCTGGTAAAATTTATTTACTGTTCTGTATGCTGCTTGTATCTCTATAGGCATCTCCTTATTTAGAGTGGAAACTTATCTTCTCTGATTTTGTTGAAAATATTTTCTAGGCCTTTGAAAAAAGTTTCTTCTTCTTTTTCTTTTTTTCTTTTTTTTTTTTTTTTTGCTATTATTCATAGGTTTGGTCTTTTCATGATATCCCAATTTCCTGTTGTTTTGTATCAGGGATGTTTGGAATGCAACATTTTTGATGGATATATTTCATTGTAAGTTCAGTCCTGTGATTCTCTTTTCCATCTCTTGCATTTTATAGGTGATGCCTGCATATGTAGTTCCTATTTTCTTACCTAGATATCCCATTTCCAGAATTTCTCCATTTTGTGTCTTCCTAAGTTCAATGTCTTCAAATGCTTGTAAGTGCTAATGTTTTAAAGAGGACACCAGGTTTTTTTCCTCCATGATTTATTGTCATATGGGGTCCTCTTAGTGGGGTGATGAGGTTCCATGTTCCAGTGCAGGCAGAGGTGGCAGGGAATGGTTCCACTCTTTCCTTTCTGAATTCTAAGATTTATAGGGTCTAAGTTCACTCAACCTTATGAGGTCTTTTATCTGTTTGTAAGCTTCTTTTCCCCCAGGGTGATGGTGGTCGGATGTGTGTGTATGTGTGTGTGTGTGTGTGTGTGTGTGTGTGTGGTCTTTACTGTCATAGAACTTGTTCTGTAGACCAGCTGGCCTCCAATTCACATTGATCTGCCAATCTCTGCCTTTCCAATGCTGAAATTAGAGGCACACACGACCAGTGCTTGGCTAAAGATTACTTTTCAAAAGGTGGCAGGACCAAGTGAAAATCCACACCCACACAATAAACTTGGATCCAGGATGGACAGCAGATATAAAAGTAAACTCAAATGAATTTTAGTTCTAAAAGTAAGATCTAAAATTATAAAATCTCTAGATAAAGATTTCTTAGGATAGCTGATAAAGGAACAGTGTAAAGTAATAAAGAGGAAATATTTAAAAATGCAAGAAATTCATTCTTTTTTGTATATAATAATGTTACTTTTATTTACAAAGTTTGTGAAGCAAGGGCTATAGTTTTCTCTTACACTGTTTGCAGCTACATAGGCCAAAAGGAATGCTTCTTGTCTAACTTGGTTTCTCAGGAGGCTTCACACATGTGCTCAATGGTCATCCAATCAGAGAAAATCATGTTCTTCCTCTTCCTGAGCTTGACCTTCAATTCAGAATTGAACTCACTACATCTCTTCACATCTTCCTTTCCACTAGGGCACATTTATCCACTAGGGCCCAATAGATCAATTTTCCGGGCAGTTCACTGAAGAACACAAGTCAAAAATAAGTACAGGGAAAGATAGTCAGCACCCTACACCTAGAGGCATTGTAGCTTTGGCTCTGTGTTCCATGTGTATCAGTAGAAGGCAGAGAAGAGAGAGGCTAGTCTGTATTCAGCACTCTGACTTGTAAACATTCTGTACCTAATTATTGGTAGCCTGACACTCCTTGAAAAAGAAATGTCCTTCTGTCCCAGACCGGCTTCCAGGGTGGGGAGTGAGCACAAGACAGACAATACCCACGGGGGCCCACTTTAATGGCCTGGATCAGGAGTGAGTCCAAGATGACTATCGGTATAGCCCCACAGATCCCAGACAGGGAGCTGACCTGGGATGACCACCAATCTGGTGCTGTGCTGACCTGGGGTAGCAGACTATGCCAGAGGTGAAGTCAGAGGAGTAGATCTGGTCCTGCAGATCTAAACTACAGGGTCTCCATGGCACAAGGTAACAGAATTATGTGGGGAAGGATATCGGGAGGTCCCAGTGAGAATCAAGTTACTTTTGTGGTAGAAGAGAGAAGCTTGAGGGGACACAGGGTATTTAGAAAGTGTATAAATATAACCAACAGACAGTGGACAACACTCTGGCACTGGTTCACCTTGCCACTCTTTAAACCTCATTTTCTCTACTATATTGCCAATATTCAATTTTCTCTCATGTATAAACACATTCCCTTCTTCCTAGAACCTAAACAACTGTGCAATTGACACATCTGGAATTCTGGATAACCTTGGAATACAAAGGTCATCCTGATGGGGACACGAACCTCCTCCACTGGGAAAACTGAAGCTCACTGTGTTGTGTGCTCATTGCAAACTCAAGTTGGACTGTCTTTCTACCCGAAATGATGACTTTATTCTTTCCTGTATTGCATGTAGGTAGGAGAAAGGGGCCTTCCATGTTTTTAATCCCCGTTGATGTCGGGGGCACAAAGGACTCTGGGTGAGGCAGCTGTGGTGCATTATATTTGAACAGCAAAGGCTTCTGGGTGAGGCAGTTGGTGTGCATTATATTCGAGCGCAAAGGCTTCTGGGTAAGGCAGTTAACAAACTTTGCCGTTGCTCCTGCGCAAAGGCCTCTGGTTGAAGCCGTTGGTGGGCAGTGCTGCTGCCTGTTCTTGGAGGACTCCTTTGGACCCCGAGGTTGTAAGCTCAAGCGGGTTGTTGTTTCAAATGAAAAGTAGGTAAATGTAGTAAATGTCTAAAATTTTAGCCGTCTAAAAGTTTAGACATTTAACTAAAGTATCTGATATCTACCTAATAGAAATATTTACTGCAGGAGAACGTTACTGTTTTTTTTTTTCACCTTTATATGAGCTTCTTGGCGACAAGCGTTGGTTTCTTAAACCAGGTGTAGTACACAGTGCAGCACCATTTAATTTCCTTACTTGACTTGTAAAGTAGTTAAGAGCATAGCCTGCCCATTACATTTTTGTACATATCTGAAGCATGTTACTCCATGATTTTAAAGGCACCTTCTTTATGATGGAAGGATATGCCAGCAATTAATGGTGGGATGGTTTCAGAGGAGGGAGGGGAAGTAAGATTTCTAGGACTGCTGTAACAAACTTGAGTTAAGGTAAATTTTATTTATTTATTTATTTATTTATTTATTTATTTATTCATTCATTCATTTATTTTCGAGACAGGGTTTCTCTGTGTAGCCCCAGCTGTCCTGGAACTCACTTTGTAGACCAGGCTGGCCTCGAACTCTGAAATCCGCCTGCCTCTGCCTCCTAAGTGCTAGGATTAAAGGCATGCACCACCACTGCCCGGCTAAGGTAAATAAATTGCCTCACACACTGGTGTCTAGGAGTGTAAAAGCAAGGTTTTTTTCTGGGCTGGGTGCTCTGGAAGGTCTTAGCTTATGTTAGCTTCAGATATTGTTTTGCAATACTAGGTGTCTTTTGGCTTTTGGCTCACCATAAATACACTGTCTGCCTGTTTTTCCATTAAACTATGTGCTTTACTTTGTAAATGAAGTCCACGGGATTAGAGCCCACTCTAATCTCATGAATTCAACTTGGTTACATCTTGAAAGATTCTTAGCATGGTTGAATCTAAACTGTGCCCCATAGACTTGTGTTTTGAATTCTTGTTTGGTCTTCTCTCAAGCTTTGCTATTTGGGGAGAATTTGGAAGTTTCTGGACAATGGAAGGTGGGTCTTACTGGTTTTGACCCATGAAAATATCTTAGATTCCCTCTGCTTCTTTGACCCCTGCAGTGTGTGTGAATAGTGCTGTGTCCTCCACTCTGCTGCCACTATGTCCTTGTGCTCAAGCTCACAGGGTCAAGCAAATATAAACACTGGTACAGTTTGTCAAAATGATTAAGTCATCTCTTCCATTACTTTTATCAGAAATTTGTCAGAACTATGCAAAATAACTAATACACCCTTAGTTCTAACATTGTTGCCTTAACAGGTTCTGTAGTTAGAACTTAACACATAATTTTAGGAGCAAGGAATTCAATCTACTGAAACATACAATCATAATAGCAGTTGCCATAAAAATTACCTTTGACCAAGGAGAATGTCAATTGGTAAAGTGCTCTTGGTTGTGAGAATGAAGACCTTATTCTTGATACCCTGCACCTATGTAGACTAGGTAAGTAGTTTTTCTGATTATCCTGGCCCTGGGGAGAGGAAGACCATCTTCCCTAGAGCTCACTGGCTTGCCAGTCTAGCTAAGTTGCTGATTCCCAAGTGGCAGTGAGAGAGTCTGCCACGAAGGAAAGGGTAGAAAACCATCGGGTGAGTGGCTCCTGAAGCGTTTGATATTTGGTTTCTGTGCATGCACAGGCCTGCCCCTCCTGCTTCCAATATCTTCATTTTAACTGTCTTGCTATCCTGTTCACTTCTCTTGGTTTTTTTTTGGGGGGGGGTTGGTGGGAGGAGGAAAGGGTTTATTCAGCTTACACTTCCACATTACTGTTCATTACAGAAGGAAGTCAGGATAGGAACTCACACAGAGTGGGAATTTGGAGGCAGGAGTGGATGCATAGCCATGGAGGAATGTTGCTTACTGGCTTGCTTAACACTGCTTTGCTTGCCTTTTTTTTCCTTCAGTCTCAAATCTATGGTGTTTTTACTTCAAATACAATAAATTTTTTTAACTATCTTGTGTAGACTTTTTTTTTACCATTTGTCTTTTTTGTTAGATATTTTCTTCATTTATAGTTTAAATGCTATCCCTGAAGCCCCCCTCCCTTCCCCTCTCCTCCTGCTCCCCAACCCACCCACTCCCACTTTCTGGCCCTGGCAATCCTCTGTATTGGGGCATAATGACCTTTGCAGTACCAAGGGCTTCTCCTCTCACTGATGGCCAACTAGGCCATCCTCTGCTACATATGCAGCTAGAGACACAGCTCTGGGGGTCCTGGTTAGTTCATATTGTTGTTCCTCCTATAGGGTTGACCATTTTTTAAAATATAAGATACACCTAACATCCAGTCCATCATCTTGGACAATTAAATAGAACACTCTGTCATTTATCCTAACATAAAAGACTTATAACTCCATATGTTATGTCCTGATTTTGCTTGTATACTATCTGAGAACTATATTCTCAAATACATTTTCTCAGTGTTAAATAGCCTGGGTTGGCTATGAGACTATAAGTAGTCTTTCTTATTTGTTTGTTTGTTTTGTTTTGTTTTTCGAGACAGGGTTTCTCTGTTTAGGCCTGGCTGTCCTGGAACTCACTTTGTAGACCAGGCTGGCCTCCAACTCAGAAATCTGCCTGCCTCTTCCTCCCTAGTGCTGGGATTAAAGGTGTATGCCACCACGCCCGGCAATATGTAGTCTTTCAACACCATCAGAAAATTGAGCAACATTATCTGAAAATATACAAAGCCTAACACAGCTTCCAGAACTAAGACAAGTTGTAGAGAGAGCTGCCTACCTATACAGCTCCAGTCAGTGAGGAAGTTGGAGCATCAGTTTTCAGCCTTCTTGCCCAGGGTCATCTGACAGTCCTTTGAAAAACAGGAATTGTTAAGGACTACCTCATTCTGTCTCAGCAGAACTAAGCTGTCCTAACCTGTAAATTGTGTCCTCTCAAGAATGGTATAGATCTGCAGGAATGATAGGCAATTTCTGCCCAGTGGCCTCCTAGCTGCAATGTACTATCTTACCTGGAGGTAGAGATGCTCAATTTCTTCTTTGAATCCCCAAAGTGGGACTTCTAGGAGCAGATAGGTCTCATCAACAAAATAATAAATAACATTATATATCATATTCTGTGGATTTTTGATGTTTTTGAAAACCAACTATCTATGTCAATTAATCTGGACTGTTGTCTGTTAACTACTCTCAGCTAGTTCTAATTAAGTTGTCTGAAAACACCCTAACAATAAACTTAGAATCCTGAATTTGCTATTTTGCCCTTAACTAGCCGGCTTAAACATCTCAGATCAGTTTCTAATGACAGGACTGGGTGGAAACCTTGTACTTTTAAAGTTTTTGTATCAATAGAAGAAATTTATACCAATGCTAACCTTGATTCTGTATCGACATAAATTCTATACCAAAATAAGAAATTATGACTTCAATTTAGTAAGTATTGTAAAGATTTCTAGCAAATGCAATTATTATTACACAATCAATTGTAGCTATTTCTTCACTGTTTTAATTATGACCATTTCAACATTCCCCAGGAAGACAACTAGAATAACCACATCTAGACCCCAAAGTCCAGAAAACTGGGGCAAAGACTCTTCATAACTTCTCCAAGCTGAATATGGGTGATGGGATATATTTGAAGTGGGGAAGTGTAGGGAAATTGGGGGAGCTGGTTGGCCTTAAAAGGACCACACCAATGATTGTTTTAGTGTCTGGTGTCTGTATCTTGACTGGATCTGGCTAAAAGTTCAAGAGATCAGAAGTTGAAAGCAGGTCAGTTCAACATCCCTGCCGATGATAGTCACTAAGGCTGTATATTCTGTAATATACAAATCTCAAAACAAAGTTTTAATATTATCAAGATATCTTTTTGTTTGACTCTCTTGAATCTAGACCTTTAGGGGTCTCCCTTCATCATATCTGATCCATATGGTTCTGGAAGGTGTATACACACTAATCACCTTATCTAAAAACACAAAGACAAAACCTTTCTCCCCAATCAGCATATCCTTGGGCCAGTAACCAGAAAAATCTTAATTTTGACCTCTCTCCCAAAAGACTAATATACCACAATATTCAAAATCACATCCAGTGGAAATTAACACAGTCTAAAACAAATGAAGTAAACTAAAATACTGTATGTGCCTATTCTTAGCCTTTTTCTATTTTGCCATGCTAGGAAATTAACCTAAAATTCCCATGGAGTCCATGTTCAAAGAATGAGTTATCCTGCAGGACTTCAAATCTTCCCTAAACAATTGTTTTCATACAATTTCCCTGCTATCCTAAAAACATTTTGCTTAGTGTAAAAACCTATTTCAGGCCTTTTTCCTAATCTTTCATGTCAGGATAATCAACCCAAAATTCCAGTAGAGCCCACGTTCAAAGAATATGAGTTAATTATCCTGCAGACCTTATTTTACCATCTTTAAAACAATTAATTCACACTTCCATCTGGCCGTGTTTATAAGCAGGGAGCTTGTCAAACCAGGATTTTAACCAAAGTTCCCATGGATCCCACATTAGAAAGAATATGAGTATCGTGTAAGATTTATTAGAACATTATACCATCTTTAAGGCAATTAATTCAATTTTCACTAGTATCTGCCTATAAGAAGCAAGTAAAGTAGATTTACTGATTAAGCTCTCTGCCTAGAGCAGCCATCCTGTTATACTCTCTAACAGCTGTGCTCTCTTCCTGGAGCCACAGACTTATCTAGTCTTTAGTCTATGGCTTTTTATTGGGGAATTGAGTCCATTGATGTTAAGAGATATAAAGCAAAAGTGATTGTTGCTTCCTGTTATTTTTGATGTTCTTTTTATGTTTGTGTGTCTACCTTCTTCTGGGTTTATTGAAAGAAGATTACTTACTTGCTTTGTCTAGTTCCTTCCTTGAGGTGGCATTTTCCATCTATTATCCTTTGTAGGGTTGGATTTCTGGTAAGATATTGTGTAAATTTGGTTTTGTAATGGAATATCTTGGTTTCTCCATGTATGGTAATTGAGAGTTTTTCTGGGCATAGTAGGCATCTGGCATTTATGTGCTCTTAATTTCTGTATGACATCTGCCCAGGATCTTTGACCTATCATAGTCTCTGGTGAGAAGTCTGGTGCAATTCTGATAGGTCTGCATTTATATATTAGTTGACCTTTTTCCCTTACTGCTTTTAATATTCTTTCTTTGTTTTGTGCATTTGGTGTTTTGATTATTATGTGATGGGAGGAATTTCTTTTCTGGTCCAAACTATTTGGAATTCTGTGGGCTCCTTGTATGTTCATGGGCATCTCTTTCTTTAGGTTAGGGAAGTTTTCTTCTATAATTTTATTGAAGATATTTACTGGCCCTTTAAGTTGGGGATCTTCACTCTTTTCTATACCTATTATCCTTTGGTTTGGTCTTCTCATTGTGTCCTGGATTTCCTGGATGGTTTGGGGTAGGAGCTTTTTGCATTTTGCATTTTCTCTGACAGTTGTGTCAATGTTTTCTATGGTATCTTCTGCCCCCGAGATTCTCTCTTCACAGTATGTGAATTACATCTCTGGATTCTGGTTCTCTTCTGGCTCCTTCATTGGCCTTTGGTCCATGGCAAGGCAAATGTCTCTTGAGGGCATGGATATTGGTGTGGTTGTGTCCAGGGAGAAAACACAAGCATAGTTTCACTTCTTGTAAGAAGAGGAGTGGGAAACTGTCATTGAGAGGTTATTGGGTCCCTCCATGTAACCAATGGGAGGGAAGTGTTCCTCGGCAAAAGTTTCCAATGTTTGGTAGCAGAGCTCAGCCTTTGCTCACTGAAGGAGAGAAAGATCTAATGAAATAGGATTGGCATCAATGCTAGGTGTGGATCTCTTTTGGATTCTTGGGACAGGAGCCAAGCAAGTGCTCCTTTAAGGAGTGATTTGTTCTCTTTATGATTGTTTGTCCTTGAAGATGATAGGGTATCCCAAAGGAGTGACTGATCCTCCACGAGGATAACAACTGCTGAACTATTCAAATGAGTAAGAATGTCTATTGCCAGACAAGAGTGTCCACAGCACTCCCCTTATTAATATTGTTGATTTCATGGCCTTAATAGAATGATAGGCCTTTTCTCCTGTCATGGCCACCTCGTATAGAAGGCAGAGTAAATATTTACCACAACACGTACATATCTAAGATTACCAAAGGCTGGGTAATGGATGATATCATTGTCAGATTGCATTGGGGAGTAGACCTCTAGGGTTAACTTCTTATAAGCCAAGAGGCCCCAATGGTTCAAGGGGTGTGAACATTGCACTGTATCTTGTAAAATGTGTATATTGTGACATGGGCAATTTGGGCAAGAGATTATGAAAATTCTGAGGGGAAAGGTGAAATTGTTGGTGTAACATTCTAGCTTGTTTTAACAATTCCATCCACAGCCGTAATCATGGCATCAGGTCTCTCATTTCCTTTTGTTAATTTGTAGGCAATATAGAATGTGATCGTATATGAGAGATGAATCAGAGATGTGCCCTGTTCTTTAAATACTCCTGGATAGGATCATGCTACAGTTAAAGCAGGTGTTAACTATGGGGGACCAGTTGACCAGTGATTAGTTCCGATTGTTTCCTGCCTTTTAGGTAGGTATTTAAGTTTTAAGATCGTTTTTTCACAATGATGAAAGTGTCCCTGATTGTTCTTGAATTGTTGGCATAAAAAAGTTCTCCAAAGACTACACAATGCTATTTGTTTCTTTGAATGCAAACTGAGACCTCACTGATTCCTCGATACTACTTCTGCCAATATGTCTACTTGGTATCCACCCTGGATATCGAGTCATCTAAGAACCCTAAATCTTGTTAAACTTGAGTAGATATTCAAGGTTCTAAACACTTGATCTTTGAGGAAAACTGATGTTCCTAGTACAGTAGACCCTGCATTCCTGCGCTCATTAAGAGTGGAATAGTATGGCTACTACATGTTTTGATCAAGTGTGGCCTGGTGTCATGGCTAAAGGTAGGTGGCTTGCATCCCCATTGTAGATATAAACTTGGGGACAGATGTGAGTAATGCCACAAATGAGTGGATGTATCCCATGCACAATGTGGAAGACCAATGGACATTGGACAAAGTGGGAGACCAATAGACATTGGAAAATGTAGATAACCTGATACCTTTGATACATGTTCACCAAGTATCAGAAGGGACAGGAAGGAACAGTTGTTGACAGTTGGTAACTCTCATAGTGAGGTTCTGGATACTATCTTCACAATTATGCACTGAGAGAGAAGCCAGGTAACCTGATACCTTTGACAGGATGCATAGTTCTTATCCTTATATGTCACCTATGATTGATATGGCCTGGGTCCATGAACAGGCATCAGCAGTGGTTTGTGACAGTTCTACAGTTGAAAGGTTGTAGGACATTCCTACCTAATAAGAGCATTTTGGATCAAGGTAGAACCAATAAAACTGTGTCAGGTTAGATGAAGATTGATTGAGGAAGAAATGGTTGCTGCTAACATAGTCCGGAGGAATTCCATTTAAAGAGATAGGTGAAGGTGTCTTGGGGAGAATAGCATAGGTGAGAAGGTAGTTACCAGACCCTATAGACTTGTGTACCAGGGGAATCTAAGGCACCAGAAAGAATTCTCTATTGAAGACTGTGGGCTTAGACACTTCTTGTTTTACCTAATATCTTTGAATTGTGATTGAGGAACCCAGGTCCAACACAACTGAATTGCTCAAGGTATTCTGGCATCCCAGAGCAATTTGCCAGAATAGTTATAGATGTCTCAAGAGTTTAGGTTAGGAATTTACAATGTTAAATTATTTTAATTGGCAGGGTTGGTTTTAGGTTTGGGACAAAGGATAAATACACCATTGTTGGTCTTTCCCCAGGAAGACAATAGTTCCACATCTACAAAAAGCCTAATGATATGCACCAGTACCCTAGCAAGTTTGCCTAGTTGTGCTGGACATGCATAGATTAGGATGACTTGTAGGTTCTTTTTAAATTGTAAATGCCCACACTTCATCCCAGAATGGCAGTGAAAGAGCTTACAGTAATCTGCTTCAACTTAGATCAATTACATGTTGTAAAAATGTCTTATACATGAGAGCACAAGCTTCAGTTTTCAAGTGCATGTTCTATGTGGGCTAGAACAGCTAAACTTTAAGGGCGTGAATATAATCTAATATGCTAACATTATGACTATCATAGTATAAAATGTGAGTAAGAAAAGATTAGCGATAAAATATTAAACCTTGAAAATTTTAATCTTGAAGGATCTCCATTAAGTCAGATTTCACCTCTGTTGGCAAGTTTTTCTTTCTATGAAATCCTCAGGTGCTTTCTTGAGATGAGAGTGATGAATCCAGGAAGGAATACCAGCAATATCAATAGTGTTGGGCATCCTTCGTGCACTAATGGAAGTTAGTTTTGAAGTGATGTATCAGCAGCGGTTAGTGTTGATGTGATGTACCAGCACAATGTCAGCAGATTGGAAAAGGTGGTCAGGTAATGAGGGAAAAAAATGGTATCCATAGTTAATTATAGTCCTGTCAGGGATTCAGAGATTGAGGAATCTGTTATCCCCTCTTGACGTATCCAGGGAATTGTGTGTGTGTGTGTGTGTTGGGGGGGGCATCCATGGACTTTAATATGATTAGCTGTCCAGCGGCCATGGTTGTGAGGCTGAGATGAAAAGGGTTTGTTGAACGAATAATTGTTCAGCAGGTGGTCACCGAGTGGATTTGCATAGGGTTTGTGAGGGTATTAACATCAGTTTTAAACAACATTTGATTTATTGATATAGACATAACATTTTCCTTACTATCATATACATGTCCCTAACTTCCATATGCATTAGTCTCTGGCAGAGAGTTCATTACTTTCTGGAAGGTCTCAAGTCTGTCATCAGTGGGTCTCAGCCGTCATCTGTGGGGCTTGGTGTCCTAGAAGCCTTCAGTCAGAAGATGTGTCTGGACAAAGGAAGCTTTACTGCCCTAGGCTGGTCCAGGGAGATGGAGGGTGCTTCTCTCTCTGGCTTGTGGAAGCAGCACTCTATTTCCTCCTTTTATAGTGATAAACCTGTAGAATAATCACAACAGGGGGCAGAATTCCAGCAGGGGGATGTCTGCACAGTGTGGGTAATGTATATATGGAACCTGAAACAGCTTGATTGTGAACATTTTGCTGGTCTGTTGTTATGGTCTTAGAAAAAAGGCCAGAGTGTTTAAGGAACGTAGTCCTGGAAGGAATCCTTTAAGGGGGAATTACATGTGTTTTATTAAGAAAACCAGAGGGAAAGGTTGAGAATTTATGTGCTGTAGATGGACGAGGAAGAATATATCACGGTAATTATGTATCTGGGATATGCAGTAGTAATAATTTGTCTGTAAAAGGAAATTGGTTGTTAATTAGCAATTTAATATTGATTCTTAACATTGATGGTTTGTCCTGTTAGAGTGGATTAAATATGATTTTTGAGGCTTAAAAGGAATTTTAAACAAATTGTAAGTTTTCAGGGGAATTTTAGGTTAGAAGGCAAGAACATAGTTTCAGGTATTCCTGTTAGGGGGGAAAATAAGCATTAAAATAAAGAAGTATAAAAATTTTGAGATAAAAGACAAACATTGTTTCTGGTGTTTCTCTTAGGGAGAAGAACAAGCATTTAAATAAAGAAGTCTTAAAAATTTGGGGGTTAAGGGTTTTAGGCGTGATTTTTTTTTTTAATTCTCAGCAGCAAGAAGAGCTCATTTGTTGTCTTTGTATATTTAGCCCATTTAAATAACACTATGTCTGCCATGTGGCTAGTAACCTCATATGTCCAACTTCCTAGGAGTTCATCCAGGGAATATCTCCCAGCAATGAATACTTCCTGGAGTACCAATCTCTCTACTGAAACTCCCACCTTCTACTTCCTGTCCTTTGGAATGAGCCATCATTTTTTATTGGGAGATTATTCCTCCACACTGTACAAAAGAGATTACTTCTCGGGCACACAGTAATGAAATCTGCTTGGTTGCCATGATTTTGCTCTTTCCAAATTATGATGGTCTCTTTGCATTGGGAAGGCGGGAACACAAGCTGGGTAAACCTTTGGCATTTCTGTTCAGGCCCTTCTGGCACCATTGTCTTTGTGAGACTTTGAGTAAACTCTGGCAGTACCCTCGGAATTGCTCTGGAATATAGCATTTTCTCTTCTGAGCCTCATGGCTTGTGCTCTCACCCCGAACTTCCTTAGTGGAATCCTATAGACAGCCATAAGTGTTCTTAGCAGAAGTGCATGTGAATGAAGATTCCCATAGAGGCCAGAGGTACTGGATACATGGAGCTGAAATTATAACAGTTGTGAGCAACCCTATGTGTGTGCTAGGAATTGAACTTCCATCCTCTAACAGCAGAAAAGGCTCTTAGCCAAATTTCTAACTCCACACACTCCAGATTTTTGTAACCGTGTGCTAATTTATGTCTTATAGTCTTCGCAATCTTAACCTAAATCTGTGGTGAGGTTAGACCAAATTCTCACAATTACGGAAAGATCCAACTGTATCAATTAAATTGAAATCTTAAATTTTTTTAACGTCGGAAGATGATAGACAGCTATTTTTGGGTAATGACTGATTTCCACTTTGCCCAGGTCACTAATAGATTAATGCTGTATGAGGCATTCAAATGATTCCTTAAACGGAGATCACATCTACCCATAGTACAGTTTAGAAACCAAGAAGCTCACCAGTCTCTTGTTTCAACATCTTCATGACTATTTTTGACAAATGGGTTAAAAGTTGTTTGGGAAAGGATAAACTAGTTTTAAGTGAATCTAGTCATCCATGTTTTACATTTTCTATATATGTATTTATATATAGTTATAGTCTCACTACTTAGCCCAGACTAGTATGGAATTTCCTATATAGACTTCAAATGGTGAGAGAAAAAAACCATGGCATTTAATGTAGAAGAATGAAATTAGATGTCTATCTCTGCCTGCATAAAAATCAACTCCAAATGGATAGAAGACCTTCAAGTAAGACCTGACACTCTGAAATTGCAAATGGAATAGTAGGAAAAATTAACCAAAGTGTGGACATAGTTTAGAACTTTGTGAGTTGAACTGCATTTGTCCAGGAAATATGGCCAACCATTGATAAATGAGTAATAAATATCAACATGTGAACTAGTTTAGGAATTTCTTTAATCTTGAAAGCCTCTCTAATTCTAGTTCACATGACAGCAAAGAACATTCTTTGTGCCCTGAAGAAAGTTCTGCTCCCTCAACAGGATAGGAATGGAAGGGCAGAAATACAAGTTGAGGGTGAACCAGATTACTGCTACATAAGTGAGTGCTTTTTGAATAAAGTCAGGGCCCTGGTGAGAATCTCCAATCCCAATCATAAGGCTTTTATAAGATACTGAGATAGGACAACTGCAAAGAGAATTGAGAATATTTCAAAATGAGTTTAAAAAAAACCCCACCCCTTATCCTTTAACAATGTGGCTAGCCTATTTCCACATGTTTATTGAGGAAGAATGTAATTAGGCCTTCTAATTAAAGAGGTCCAAACCTGCCACCACAATAACCAGGATTCTGAACAGGAGGGTCAGGAGTTGTAAGCCAGCCTAGGCAATACAACAAGACCTTTTCTCAGAAATATAAAGGGGAGAAGGATACTGAGCTTTGTGGTCATCTTCTGTAGACTTGAAGGACATTATACTAAGAAAATTAATCTTCAAAAGAGAGGGAAATACTGCCCAAATGAAGTCTGAAACAAAAGTGTCCACTAATGATAAACAATAGTAGAATGTAGAGATGTCTCTAGGATGGAGACTAGGCAGTATGGAAGAGGAAGAGGGCAGAGATCTAATACACAGAATGAAGACAAGAATGTGTCCTGGAGAATTACTGATGCTCTCACAATGGAAAGAGCTTTTCATTTGCAAGGTAGACATGCTGAATAAGTCCAGTGTCTGTAGATTTACATAGGTATAATTTAGTATAACTCAGCAGGTTTTTTTTAAACACACTATAAGTTTATTGTAATAAGTCAATACTCTATGTATTCAGAGTTATTTATGTCCTATATTTTTTTCCAGGTTCCTGGGTATCACACACTTGGTAACACTTCTGCCTAAGAAATTAAACTCTCAGCGCTCTGTGGACATTCTCATTGGCTAATCTTCACTTGAACATACAATACCTAAAATAAGAAATCGGTCAGCTTTGAATATCTCGGACTTGTTGACAGATCGTCTCCATATTTCATTTCTGTAGGTAATGGCTGTTGTCACTGCTTTAGAGGGGACCCAGTATAAAGAGTACCCCTCACCTCACACACAATGTCTCTCAGCTATCTATGTCTTGTATGTCTGGCTCTTTCAGATGACAGTATTTCTTGAGACATCTTACTGGAGAAGTGGTGCCCATGCCTAAGAGACTGAGGGGGCAGTAACACCAATTGACTCTCCTTGCACCATATACTCAGCAGTGGAGGTAGGGGCTTGAGAAGCCCCTTGCCATGGTCACTAGACGCCTACCAGGAGAACTGTCCAGAGTGAGGAAGTTCTCTAAATTCCACATATAGTCTTCTCCAACAACAAAGGGTCAGGGTAAGGTGATGGGTGACCTGGGATCAGAACATGGTTTTCTTCTCTTGTTGATCCCAGTCCGTCTGGCTGATGGAATTTTCTGTGCTCTTCTAGCTCTGGCCCTACTTCTCTGCCAATCAGCAGGAGCCTCTTCCACCAAGGAGATCTGAAAACAAGAGGTTTTGGTAAGACTAACACGTGTATTCAATCATGCCTTCCCCATGGCTTAAGCACGGGAGCATCTTCTGTGTGTCCCTATGGCATCCAGTGTGTTAAGGCTTGAGGGATATCTCCTGCACCAAGCAGATGAAGCTGGCCTCAGGCTTTGTGCCTTGTTGAGTGTGGTCCCAGGAGTTCTTTGGTAACTTCAACACAGGATCTTATAGGCAGCAAAGGCACCAGACTTCTTAAGCCTGCTGCATGGGGACACAAAACCATAGTAACAACAACATACTTGCAGGATATCAGAAAGAAAACAGCATGGGTCTTTGTGTGAGATACATGAGAAAGGCAGGGTATACAAGAGAGTGGCGCTAAAGAGGGGTATGATGCTGGTCCTTAAATCCCTGAGTTTTTGTAGGTGGTGGAAAGTGGCAGGTGACCATTAACCACCCAATGGAAAGCCCTCACTGTCAAACCAGAGGATCTCTGTTGTTTTTCCATCCACAGGTTCTTATTCATGATCATGTTTGGAACCAGATCCAGATATGAATTCAACTGTCAAACACTCCAGACTTCTCCTTGACTCCACTCAGAGGACAGGTGGTGCACCTCACCTTTCATGTGGTCAGATGTCCTATGACAAAATGTTCACCATGGCATGGCAAATGGCTCCGATGAAGCAGTAGAAGAGGTGGTTAGTGTTTTCAAATGAGCGTGGATACAAGAGAAAACTAATTTGAAGGACACCTAAAGTCACATGAAATATGCAAGTACTTTGTTTAGCATGGAGGTTCTCTGGAAAATTCACTAGCATGAACTGTACATAAGTACATCTCAAAGTGTGTGTGTACCTGTGTGTCCCTCCAAAATAGTTTTGATATTGAGAAGTGTGCATCCATATGAGGTTGCAAAGCAACAAGCAAACTCAATAATAGTTACAGTGCTGGGGTGAGTTGTGAAGGTGTCTGAATCTTGGTGGGTTAGGAGCAAGCTGTCCAGCAAGTCAGGATGGTTTTGAGAGCTGCACCAAAAGCAATGGACTCACCTGTTCCTGTCCACTCTCTTCCCTTATGAGCACTCTCTTTGCTCTGTTTCTGACTCTCGCTGGTCAGCTGTCGTCATCTTGGACACAATCACAAGGAGTTCAGGAACTCTGGGGTCTTAATCTGCTTCCAGTATCTACTGTCTCTTCTAATGGCTCATGGGTACATTTGGAGACAGACAGCTGGCCATCTTACCATGCCTGGAAGTTCCTCTAAGGCCCGTCTTCCTGATGGTGACCTGCATGCAGTGGTACCTTCATTCCAGGATTTCTGAGTTACATGGAGCTCCTCACTTGGCTGGAACATTTGTGACACTACCAACCATCATGAAACAACCTAGAGCACAAAGAGGGGAGTCATGAGATCAGACCTGTCTCCTAGACTCCTTGCTGGGTCCTCATGCCCCAGAGGACCCAAGAAGGCTATTACACCCCAATAAACACACTGCTCCTGTGCAGATAGGGGAATAGTTTGCCTTTACTTACAACCTGTGATGTAGATATGGCTTCCCACAGGGGCCAAGCCCTGTGAGAACCCTACCTGATTCTCGCCTGAGCCTGTCTTCATCCTCAACAAGCTGCTATCTACTCTCTGATTCCATCATCCAGGAAGTACAGTGCCTCCAAGTACACTTAAAACAGATACAAGAAAGGGGTTTTCAGTACAAACTTGCAGGACTTATGGCTGGCTCTGCTGGCCCTGTGATGGCATGAGCTCTAAGGCTGATTCCTCCTGAGTGCTCCACTGATCCCTTCACCCACCCTCCCTCAGCATCCTGGCACAGCCTCCAGACACATTCCTCTTCTCTCTACACATAGTCAACTAACACAGGAAGGATACTGTGGGATTGGACTTCTGGTGAAATAATATATTATCACCATGCCCTAAAATGTATATTTTCATAATATCTTTATTTCAAAGCATGTCATTTAATCCAGGAAACGGTTCAATGTGCTAAAGTATTGGCTGCTAAGCCTGGGGACCCTAATCCATTCCCCAGGACAGACATGGTGTAAAGAAAGAACTGACTTCTGCAAGTTAACCTCCTCATACATACCATTGGTAACCATTTTTCCTTTAAATGAGGGATATCTCTTTCTCAAAGATCCTAGATGGAAAATTGCACTGTGGCCTGTGCTCATGCCTCTCACCATGGAAGCCCCCACTGCCTTTTTAACTCATAACCAGAATATTGTTTTTAGCTACACATGCTCTTTTGGATTGGCAAACAGCAATATAAAATCAGTGGTATTTTATAACCCAGTTCTTCAGGGTTTTCCACAGCTGCCTTGTAGAGGGGACCTGGGGTGCAGTCTGAAACCTGCCAGGAAGGTGTACCTTTGATGTATTTGGGAAAGACAGGCTCGACACTATTCATTGTATAGTGGGACCTTTGGACTGGCCCTCCTGCTAGAAAATGGAGGAAATCTATCCTGTGACATCATGTTGTCCTTGGAACCAGTGGTAGTCACATTGTGGAGTTGACCCATGAGGTCCTACTGAGGTGATGTTTGTGAAAGAGATGTGTTGTATTTTTTTTAATTAGATATTTTCTTTATTTGCATTTCAAATGTTATCCCCTTTCCAAGTTTTGCCTCCAAAAATCCCCCATCCACTCCCCTCTATTACTGCTCCCCAACTCACCCACTCCCATCCCCAGTCCTGGTATTCCCCTATAGTTAGGCATAGAACCTTCACAGGACCTAGGGCCTCTCCTCCTATTGATGTCTGACTAGGCCGTCCTGTGCTATATGTACTGCTAGAACCACAAGTTCCGTCATGTGCTTTCTTCATTGATAGTTTAGTTCCAAGGAGCTCTTGTGGTACTGGCTAGTTCATACTGTTTTTCCTCCTATGGAGCTTCAGACCCCTTCAGCTCCTTGGGTACTTTCTCTAGCTCCTTCACTGGGGACCTTGTGCTCTGTCCAATGGATGACTATGAACATCCACTTCTGTATATACCAGGCACTGGCATAGGCCCTCAGGAGACAGCTATATCAGGCTCCTGTCAATAGACTCTTGTTGGCATCTGCCATAGTTTCTGGGTTTGGTGGTTGTTTATGGGATGGATCCCCAAGTGGGGCTGTCTCTGGGTGACCATTCTTTCACTCTCTGCTCTAATTTTGTCTCTGTAACTCCTTACATGGGTACTTTGTTCCCCCTTCTAAGAAGGATTCTGAGCTTCTGGACTAATATCAGTGTGTGCATATCATGTGAGTTCTCTTGAGATTGGGTTACCTCACTCAGGATGATATCCTCCAGATCCATCCATTTGTCTAAGAATTTCATAAATAATTGTTCTTAATAAATGGCTAGTACTTCGTTGTGTAAATGTCCCACATTTTCTGTATCCATTCCTCTGTTGAAGGACATCTGGGTTCTTTCCAGGTCCTGGCTATTATAAATAAGGCTGCTATGAACATAATGGAGCATGTGTCCTTATTACATGTTGGAACATCTTCTGGGCATATGCCCAGGAGTGGCATTGCTGGGTCCTCTTTTGTCCAATTTTCTGAGGAACCACCAAATTGATTTCCAGAATAGTTGTACAAGTTTGCATTCCTACCAGAGATGGAGGAGTGTTCCTCTCCACATTCTTGCCAGCATCTGCTGTCATCTGAGTATTTGATCTTAGCCATTCTGCATGGTATGAGGTGTAATCTCAGGGTTTCTTTGATTTGCATTTCCCTGATGATTAAAGATGTTGATCATTTTTTTAGGTGCTTCTCAGTCATTCGGTATTCCTCAGTTGAAAATTATTTGTTTAGCTGTGTACCAGATTTTTAATAGGCTATTTAGTTTTCTGGAGTCCATCTTCTTGAGTTCTTCATATTTATTGGATTTTATCCCTCTATCAGATTTAGGATTATTAAAGGTCTTTTCCCAATCTGTTGGTTGCCTTTTGGTCTTATAAACAGTGTCCTTCGCCTTACAGAAACTTTGCAATTTTATGAGGTCCCATTTGTTGATTCTTGATCTTACAGCACAGGCCATTGATGTTCTGTTCAGGAATTTTTCCCCTGTGCCCATGTCTTTGAGGTTTTCCCCATTTTCTCCTCTATAAGTTTCAGTGTCTCTGGTTTTATGTGGAGTTCTTTGATCCACTTATATTTGAGCTCTGTACAAGGGGATAAGTATGTATCAATTCACATTTTTCTATGTGCTAATTTCCAGTTGAGCCAGCACCATTTGTTGAAGATGATGCTATCTTCTTTCCACTGAATGGTTTTTGCTCCTTTGTCAAAGACCAAGTGACCATAGGTGTGTGGGTTCATTTCTGGGTCTTCAATTCTATTCCATTGATCTACCTGCCTCTCATTGTACCAGGACCATGATGATTTTATCACAATAGCTATGTAGTACAGCTTGAGGTTGGGGATGGTGATTCCTCCAGAGGTTCTTTTATTGTTGAGAATAGTTTTTGCTATCCTAGTATTTTTGTTATTCCAGATGAATTTGCAAATTGCCCTTTGTAACTCTGTGAAGAATTTAGTTGGAGTTTTGATGGGGATTGCATTGAGTCTTTAGATGGCTTTTGGCAGGATAGCCATTTTGACTATATTAATCATGCCAATCCATGAGCATGGGAGATCTTTCCATCTTTTGAGATCTTTGATTTCTTTCTTCAGAGACTTGAAGTTCTTATCATACAGATATTTCACTTCCTTAGGTAGAATCACACCAAGGTTTTTTATATTATTTGTGACTATTTTGAAGGGTGTTTTTTCCCTAATTTCTTTCTCAAC
Organism: Mus musculus; assembly: GCF_000001635.26. Classification (NCBI taxonomy): domain Eukaryota; kingdom Metazoa; phylum Chordata; class Mammalia; order Rodentia; family Muridae; genus Mus; species Mus musculus. The sequence continues at coordinate 151,319,538 of NC_000068.7, forward strand.
CTGTTTATCCTTTGTGTAGAGAAAGGCCACTGACTTGTTTGAGTTAATTTTATATCCTGCTTACTTCACTGAAGTTGTTTATCAGGCTTGGGATTTCTCTGGTGGAATTTTTGGAGTCACTTATATATACTATCATATCATCTGAAATTAGTGGTGTTTGGACTTCTTCCTTTCTGATTTGTATTCCTTTTATCTCTCTTTTTTTGCGTAATTACTTTCCAGAATGCTCCTTGACCAAGGGTCTTTAAGGATTAATAATGTTCAGATTAAGCCTTCATGAAAGGTGTTGGACCTTAGATCCTGACAGAGGCCTATTGTAACCCCATTCTTCAGGGATTTCAATACCCACCTTTTAAAGAGTGCCCTGGGTAAAGTCTTAAACCAATTGTGAAGTTGTCTCTATGGCATATGTGAGGCAGACCTACTCCACTCTGTTTCTTGTAGAGCGGGACTGTAACCCATGATATACTTGCTGAAGATTGGAGGTGATCTATCATAAGAGGTCAGGTTGTCCTTTGAATCAGAGGAAGCTGTGCAGGAGGAACCTCTGAAGTGAGGTTTATGGAAGAGATGAGTTGATCTTTCACTGGATACATTGGTGCCCTTACACTGAGTGTCCTTGGCAGAGGCAAAGATGAGTCAAAACACTTTTTATATCTTTATAGCCAATTTGGGACACACCTATGGATGACTGGCTGGAGAAGATTTCCAGTGATGAATCCTCTGAAGACCCCCTGGCACAGCTTTCATCTGAGGCTCACTGCTCTCTGTCTCTGTCTCCCCCTCTCCCCCTGAGATGCTGCTCATGAAGATAGTCTTGTAGACCAGCTGGGAATAGATTCTGGGAATGGGAGTTGTCTACTTGTTCAAGCCTTTCAGGGTTTGTGGCAAATTGTACCACATTCAGCTCTTGTTTCAATTCTAAGGAATTTCAGTTTGATTTGCCATATGAAGGTGGGAAGACTAGGCAAACTAGATCCCATCCTTATAGCCATTGGTTGTTTCATGGTTGGCCCAATATGTGTCAAGATTTGATCCCACTGTCTGGGCTCAGGTTTTATTATTGAGTTGTCTTCCCAGGGTTATTGTTGCCTCAGCAACAAAATAGGTTGTCATCACATGGTCAAACTTCTCCTCTAGTAAAATTACTTTCATCTTTCATTGCTTATATCTCATGGTAACCTTGATTATCATTACAATGTGATTTGGAGTGGCTGTCTGTGTTCCTCTTAAAGGAACTATGACAAACTAAATGGTCATGAATTAGCCAATCAAAGCTCACAGTGGAGAGTCCCCTTGAAAGTTGCTAGCTTATGAACCATGATAACCTTTTTGCCTATTTTGCAATCACATTTCCTTTGCCTTCCACTATAATATTTCCTGGCTTTTATCCCTGAGGACAATACACTTCTGCTGACACTACTGGAGGAGACATACCCTTTGTTTAAATAGCAAATGGGATTCTTCCTCAGGTAGGTAGCCAATCTCCACAATTTTGCCCAACAATTCTCCCCACACCTTATATTCCAGAATCATATAACAGTTTGTTTTATATAATGTGCAAATGATTAATAATATGAGGGAGGTTTAGAGTTTTTGCACTTTCAATTCCTGATTTGATGAGGGTTTTCTTTATCCTTTCTGATACAATTTTTATTGCTACAATTGTCTGGTTGAGGATATAGCTAGCTAGTCAATTATATTTGCCTAAATGCTCCTTAGCCAAGGATCTTTAATGTTTTATAATTGTCAGATAAAGCCTCTTCATCAAATGGATTTGGCATTAGGACCTGACACAGGCCTTTTTAACCCCCTCCTTTAGGGTCTTTCAGAACCTTATTTTAAAGTGGATCCTGGGCACAGTGGGACAGGAACCTCAAAGGTGTCACTGGGGCATATTTGGGGAGGACAGGCTTGACTGTTTTTCTTGTACAAGTCAACACTAACAATGGGTCTACTCTGTGGAGAAAGGAGGTGATCTATCCCATGAGGTCATGTTGTTCTTTGAAGCAGTGGTCTTCATGACATTGAGTTATTCCCTGAGATGCTTATGAGGTGAAGAGAAGAGCTGTTCTTTTCACTGGGTATGTTGGTGCCCTTACACTGAGCTTCCTCCACAGAGGCCTGATGACTTGAAACACCCTGTAAGGACACATGGCTCTGTGGATTGTTAGAGTCAGCTTTGGACACATTCCTGGATGATGGCTGGAGGAGATTTCCAGTGATGAATCCTCTGAAGACACTCTGGTACAGCTTTCGTCTGAGGGTCAATGCTCTGTCTCCCACTAGGTGCTGCTCATGAAGTGAGCCTTCTGGACAAGCTGAGGGGCAGATTCTATGAATGGGGGGGTCTCTTTTTTTTTAAGCAGTAAGGGTGGATGACATACTGTCCCTCATTCTACTCTTGTTCACATTCTAAGGATTTCCAGGTTGATTTGGTCAAATGAAGTTGGGAAGGGTAGGTACACTAGATCCCTGCCTTATAACTGTTTGTTGTTTCATGGTTGGACCTGTATGTTTCAAGGTTTGAACACTCTAGCTGGGCTTCAGGTTTTTTTTTTAATTGAGTTTTCTTCCCAGGGTTATTGTTGCCTGAGCATCAGGTATGTTGCCATTATATGGTCATATTTTTTTCTCCTGTAAACCTTCCTTCCCATCTTGTTGCTTATATCTCATGACACCCATGATGAACATTACAATGGGTTTAGGGTGGCTATAGATGGTCTCCCTAAAGAAACTGGGAGAACTTCCTTTGTTATGCTTCAGCATTTGAAAGCTTAAAATGCCATGGAGTGCTGGCCTTTGTCCAGAGATCACACTTACCAAGTTAGTGATCATGTCATAAAATTCTGTTGAGAACTTGAATATTATATGTATTTTGCTGCCAAGTTCTTCTGCTTTAGGTCTCCACGCTTAATTTTCTGTAAAACCAAGCATTCTGTAGACATAAAGTAGAGCACACACCGTGACTCCAGACATGAATTTCATGGTCATCATATTGTTTACCTTCTAAGAGTTCTTGGGCACATTCAGAGAGAGTCCCATTGAAAGTGGCAGGCTTGTAACCCATGATAGTCTTCTGGCACAATACGTAATTGATAAGTTTTATATTTCCTTTGCATTTTGCTACAATATTTCTAGGCTTTACTGTCCAGTAGGCAAACATTTCTAGTGGTAAAACTGGGGGGGCACATACAAATGCTTCAATAGCCTATGGAATCCTTTGTCACATAGGTAGCCAAACTCCAAAATTCTGCCCAACAACTCTCCTCCCAAATGGTGTCCCAAAACCATATAAATGTTTTTTTGATAATGTGTAAAAGATTAATGATATGAACGTGTTGTAGCATTTATCAGGGTATTCTTTCTCCCTTTCAGAAGAATTTTAACTGCTACAGTCAGGCTGCATGAGATGATAGGTTAGCTTTCCTTCCGTGAATGCTCCTTGGTCAATTCTTAGTTTTTTATAATGTAAAGGTCAAGACTCCTCATCAAAGCATTGGACCTTAAGACCTGACAGAGGCCTTTTAGAACCCCATTCTTTAGGGTCTTCAAGACCCACCTTTTAAAGGGAGCCCTAAATGCAGTCTGACACCGCCCACAAAGGTGTGACTGGGGCATACATGGGGAGGACAGGCTTGAATCACTTTCTTTTTCTGTGGGTCCCTCACCCTGGTCCTCCTTGCTGGAAAATGGAGGTCATCTATCCTGTGAGGCTGTGTTGTTCTTTGAAACATTTGTACTCACAATGTGGAGTTGTTCTGTAAGGGCCTCCTGAGGGGCACTTTGTGCAGAAATTAGTTGACTTTTAATTGGATATGTTAGTGCATTTATACTAGGCTTCCTCACAAAGGAATGGAGAGATAAAACACTCAGTGAGGACACCTTGTTTCTGAATCTCAGAACTAGCCTTGGGCATATCCATAGATGAATGCTGGGTAAAGTCCCAGTGCTGGATGCTCTAAAGGCTTTCTGGTAGAGCTCTCATAATAAGTATCACTGCTCTCTGTCTCCTCCACTGCGTTGCTCATGAAGTGTGCTTAGTGGACAAGCTGGGGGAAGTTTTTGCCAATGGGAGTTTCTCCTCTTGTTCAAGCAGTCCGTGGTGGGTGGCATACTCTGCCTCATTATACTCCTTTTGCCATCTCCAGATTTTCAGTATGATTGGGCAAACTGAAGGTAGGAAGGGTAAGCACATTAGATCCCCTCCTTAGAGCCTTTTGTTGGTTCATGCTTGGCCCTATGTGTTTCAAGAATTGATCCCCATGCCCAGGCTTAGGGTTTTTATTTGGCTATACCAGAGCTGTCTTCCCAGGGTGAGTGTTGCCTCAACCTCAGATATGTTTCCATCAAAATCCTTTCTCCTGTAAAATTCCTTTTCTCTCTCCCTGCTTATATCCCATGAGGACCATGAGGACCATTCCAGTGTGGTCTTTATGGCTGTCTGTATTCTATCTAAAAGAATTGCTACAAGCTTAATTGTCATAGTTTAGACATTCAAAGCTCACAATGTCCTGTACTGTTTGTGTTTGTTCAGGGTATACAGTTCACAAATTGACAATTATTTTAAATTTTTCTGGAAACAGCTTGAATTTTACAGAGTACTTTCCACAAAAGTCTCTTGCTTCATGTCTTTATAGTTATTTTCCCTGGAAAGGAAGACTTCCTTTCCTTGTAATACAGGATAACTCCAGGTCTACATATCAATAGTGTGGTCACCACACCCTACAACTTCAGAGAGTTCTGCAGCACAGTACAGGAGGCTCCAATTGAAACTTGCTAGCTTCTGAACCCAGATAATTTTTTTGCACAATCTGTAATCATTAAATTTTTATATTTCTTTGACTTCCCCTAAAATATTTCTGAGCTTTAGACCCTTGTGGACAATTTATTTTGGTGACAATATTGGACGACACATACCATTTGCTTAAACAGCCTATGGAATTCTTTCTCTGGTATGTAACCAAACTCCACAATCCTACTTAACACCTCTCCTCCCACCTTGAATTCCAGAAAAACACAAATGACTTGTGAATGATATACAAATGTTTAATAACATAGTGGAGTTTCATGATTTAAATTTCTGGTTTGATGAGGGTGTTCTTTTTCCCTTGTGATAGAATTTTAACTGCTACTATAGTCTGCATGAGGAAATGGCTAGTTAATTCCCTGAATGCTCCTTGACCAAGTCTTTAAGATTTGTTAATCTTCAGTTAAAGCCTCTTCATCAAAGGTGTTAGATTTTAGGTATTGACACAGGCCTTTTACAAGCCCATTTTTCAGGGTCTTCCAGACCCACCTTTTAAAGTGATCCCTGGGTGTAGTCTGTGACCAATCATGAAGGTGTCCCTGAAGCATATGTGGGGAAGACAGGCTTGAATCATTTCTACAGGGGGAAACGTTACCTTAGGCCTCACTGCAGGAGAATGAAGATGATCTGTCCTGTTAGGTCCTGTTTTTCTTTGAACCAGTCAAAGTCATGTCATGGTGGTTGACCCCTGAGTTCATCCTGAGATGAGGTTTGTGGAAGAGATTAATGATCTTTTCACTGGGTATGTTGGTGCCCTTTCACTGAGCTTCCTCCACACAGGCATGATGACATGAACCACCTGATGAGGACACTGGCTCTTTGAATAGTTAGAACCAGCTTTGGACACATCCATTGATGAGTGGCTGGAGGAGATTTCCATGTTTTTATTCTCAGAAGACACTCTGGTACACCTTTCATCTGAGGCTCATTGCTCTCTGTCTCCCACATGTGCTGTTCATGAAGTGAGGCTTATGGATAAATTTGGGGTAGATTCTGTGAATGGGAGTTGTCTTCTTGTTCAAGTAGTTCAGAGTAGGTGGCATAGGGTACATCATTGTACTCTTGTTTCCTTTTCACGATTTTCAAGTAGACTTGACAAACTGAAGGCGGGGAGGGGTAGGTACAGTCAATCCCCTCATCATAGCTGTTGTTGTTTCACAGTTAGCCCTGTATGTTTTAAGGTTTGATCCCAATTCCTGGGCCTAGGTTTGGTTTGGTTTGTTTGTGTGTGTTTGTGTGTGTTTTCCTCCTCACTTTCCTGTTACCTCAGCATCAAATCTATAACCATCACATGGTCAACTAATTCTCTTGTAAACTTTCCTTTATCTCTCATTGCTTATATACCATGATACCTGTAATGAACATTACAGTGGAGTCTGTGTGGCTGTTGATATTTTCTCCACTGAAACTGAAAGAACCGTCATTTGTGTTTATCCATTCTAATCTCACGATGTCATGCAATATTGGCCTTTGTTCAGGGTTTACACATCAGCAATCCCGTCACAAATATCAAGTGTAGCTTGATTTTTACAGGAGTACTTTCCTGCTAAGGTCGTTTGTAGTGTTTCATAGATATTTTCCTGGAAAGGGAGGCTTTCTGTTGACATATGGTAGAGCACAACCCCCAAGGTCCAGAGATCCATTGCATGGCCATCATACTCTTTACCTTTACTGGGCATAGTAAGTGAGGTTCCTATAGAATGTCTAGCACATGGGAGTCTTTTTGCCCAGTCTAAAATTGATAAGTTTTATATTTTCTTTGTCAGCCACTAAAATATTTCTGCATTTGAATTCTCTGTGGGAAATATATTTTAGTGACAATACTGCTGGACACATACTTAATGTGCTTAAATGGCCTGTGGGATTCTTGCTCAAAGTTAGGTAGCCAAATTCCACAATTCTGCGCAATAACTCTCCTCCCACCTAGTGTTCCACAATCATATAAATGATTTTGTCTATAGTGTGAAAAAATGTAGGTATATAGGTGTAGTTTAGAGTTTTTATAATTTCAATTTCTTATTTGATGAGGGTGATCTTTCTCCCTTTTGATACAATTTTAACTGCTAACATAGTCTTCACGAAGAGATGGCTAGTCAGTTTTAGTACCCCAAATGATCCTTGGCAAAGGATCTTTAAGATTCTTTTAATGTTCAGTTAAAGCATCTTCAATGTAAAGGTTGGACCTTAGGACCTGACTCACTTGCCATCTCTTCTACTTTGTTGATAGGAGTGGTCAGTGTCTACACCAACAAGTGATGCAAGATAAAAGTGAATTAAAATGGGTCTAGAAGAAACATATATAGCTATAAATTCCTGCAGTTAAAAAAAAAGTGTTTCAAGTAATCTATTGATGCATGTCAAGTTCATAGAAATACCTGATTAAAATTATAATGCAAAGCTCAAGCAGTTATGTATAAAACGGTCTCACTCTGTTCAAGTCCAAGCAGGTTCGCCAGCATCTAAGTTCAAATTTGTTGCCAGCATTCGAACCCAAACTTCTCTAGCATTGGAGTCAAAACTTTACCAGCATCTGAGTAAATAATTTCACTAATATCTGAGTCCAAAATTTTCACTAAAGTCCAAGTCCAACCGATAACCACCAGCAGTTCTCCACAATAGAATGACAAAAAGAGGCCCCAGGTGGTACATTATATGCACAGGTGTCAGTCACTTATCACAGTGACTCCTTGTGATGTCTGAGCAAGACAAGGACCAATGAGGAGTGGCACACTCCTGCACAAAAGGACTGTATTAGCTAATCTGCAGTCACTGCTCTCATGTGCCTAACAAGAAGGAAGATAAGCATCCATTTTGTCTCACACTTTGAAGGAACTGGGAAAGCTTGGTGGCAGGAGTTGTGTACAGTGTTAGCATGTGGCTGCTCACACTGTACTGGGGGCCATGTCCCTTCTACTGCCAGGCCAGAAAACTGCTTCCTGGAGCTAGACCCCACCACATAAAGCTAGATTCCAGCTCCCCATAACAGTATCACCTGCTAGAGACCATGTGTTCAAACACAAGTGTCTACAGCGAAAATTTTAAATCCAAAAGACAGCAAGGACTGTCTCCACTTTAATGGAAATAAAAGCAGGAATGGAAACAGTGATAACCTAGGCCCCCAAATGATAACATATACCCACTTGACTGGGTATAGACACTCATACTTACCCATAAGTGTGTGGATCCTAGGATGCTCTAGTGTGCTTTGTGAGTAAGACTGAAAATTCTGTGGTAACATTTGGCTGTTACAGACCTTAAAATATCTACATTCAAAGTACTCATTCCTCTCTAAACTTGGATTGTTGTCCAAAGTATGCCCCTCACTGTCATTGTGCTACTGCAATAAATATTCTGTTTTTCAAACATACTTAGACAAGTTACTAAAGTCTGTGGGACTGAAAGGCAGAGAATTTGGTCACAGCTTTCCCCCAAAATACCCTTTTTAAAAATTATTATTTTTTTAACATTACAAAAGCTGCCCCTCTTCCTAGTTCCTCTTCCAAGTGTTCTTCACCACATCCCTCTTACATTTTCCCTCTAAGAGTGTGCTCTCTAAACCCCAACAGCAACCTGACTCACCTCCCCCATTTACACCCATCCCACTTCCCCAACTTACTTCTTGAGGTCAGGGATGGTGATTCCTCTAGATGGCTTTTTATTTTTCAGGCAAATGAGCATATTCTAGCACCAAAACCTTTTACCATATATTTTTATCCACCTATTAACACACCATAGTGTGGATGTGTGTTTTAAATATATATAGTAAAATTAAAGAAGAAAATAATATTTGTGCATAAGTGCATATATTCCTTGGAAAACCTTGTTCAGCACCCTATGTGTTATTCCTACAGAAGTATCAATTCAACTTCAGACAGTGGTTCTGTACATAAACGTTCAATGCAAGGAGCTGTGGGGCTCTCAGAATAGGTGCTTTATTCTCTTCAGTCTACTAACCTGTTCAGCCCATATCTCACTAGTTCAGAACTTCTTTCTCCCTTAGTGAAGTAACACTTCATTGATCCTGGGAATATGAAAATGGAAATTTGAACAAAAAGATGAAATGTGTTCACTTCTCTATTACTCAGTAACCAACAACTGTCAGTAGATATCCTGGCTCGTTTTTCTGCTTTCATTAGACTGGTGAGAGGTTATTGTATCCTCCCATATCTCTCAAATTACAAGCAAACACACAAACATAGGAAAGCCAAGATAGCTGGTTCTCTATGACTCTACACACTATGGCATGTTTTGTTAGAGTGTATTCTCTGTGACAGCACGGAGTTACAGGTATGCTGTGCATTGTTCCACAATTACTAAGATGGACGCTTGCCTTTGGTGAGAATTTGATGGGCAAGAAAACTAAGTCCCCTCAGGCTGAGATGGTGATGATATTACCCTGCTTGCAAGTCTTAAAATGTTTGTTTGATTGTGTACAGGGTGACCACTGCTGAACATTTCAATACTATCCACACTTGTATAACTGTCTTAAAAGTCTTGAATTTCTTGAAGGCTTTACAACAACACTATTTGCAACTTTATTTGGGTATTTGTTGGTTGTAAAATGTGTTGATTGAAGAACCTATGGACATTTGATCACCATGGTTCATACATGTGTCTACTTATGTGGCCTATGTTGTTAATGTCCAGCCACTGGCTGATCATGTCATGGTCATAACAATCTAAAGAAAGTTAAACAGGAATGATCCAATTGTTTGATAATTCTTGGTAATTTGACCTGTATTTTCTGTTTCATGTTCTTTTTTGAAAGGGAGACAAGACATAGTAACTATAAAACACAACAGTAGTACCAGTCTCCAGATGTCCACAGCAAGCCTATCGCTCACCATACATGAATAGCTCACTTGCATGATGTGCCCTAATAACAGAAGGCCTTCAGTGCTCAGTTTGCTACCCAGGCCAAAGTCACTTCATTTTGAACTCCCTGTGCATCTATCATGATATTTTCTGGTTTTGGATATCTATGTGTAGTTCCCTTTTCATGGCAGTAGGAGAGAGACCATATTATCTGAATTATTTATGAGCCTCATCCTTCTGCACATATCCAAGCTATGTGATATGGTTCATTCCCTGTCACCTTCTGCACTGATGCCATGGCTCTGAAACACAGACCACCTACTCTTACATGTTCTGTTACCATGGATATTTTGTGTATGATTTAGTATGGTGATATTTGAGATGACTACAGGTTTTTATTATCTCACCCCCAGAAATGAGATGGCAGGTTTTCTTCTCTCCCATGTTCAGGATTTTTACTTCTATTGACATTGTCAACCTTTGAAAATCTTGTTTGGTGGATCTGGGCTCTGACACTTGTGAACTACACCCTCTCCCCTGTTCATAGATTCTATGTGTCTTTTCATCCTCCAATGTCTGTAGACATCAATTTTGCCCAGCCTCTACTCTTATCAAGAGAAATATGAAATACATCACTGAGCTAGATAATTTGTGAATGGAATTCTATGTGGACAAACATACAGTAGTTTGTATACCTTCTGCACTAAACAGAATCCTTTTGACCAGGATGGAGGAGGCACACAGCTGCCTGGCCTTGGTTAAGCTTTCTACTGTGGCTGTCTGCATCCATACCAGGTTTGTCAGCCTGTGGGGAGCCCACCTGCTCCCGTGGTATTGGAGAGCAACATGACATGGGGAAGGGACTTCAGGTGACATTGAAATATGGGTAATTAATCTTTGACCATCCAGGAAGGCCATGTGTTAAAATGAATCTCTCGCTCATTCCTCCTGAGTGACCGTTTTTCCCCCCATCATCAGCCCTCCTTTCCCATTAATTCTTGGCCTCCAGGCACCATTTTCTATTGGATAGTCTCATTCAACTTTCTCAGAAGGGATATTCTGTGGGAATTGCTTTCTTAGATGACAAATGTGTTAAGTCCGCCAACCCTAAAATATTTATATTTGAGAAGGATATTTGAAATAATGAAGATAAAATGTAGAAATACATGCAGGCACTCCACCTGTTTGTTTCCACAAGCATCTCCACTGTTTTCATGGCTCACTGGTAGGTGTCTCTTTGTGGCCATAAGGCATAGTCTGTGAAAGCAGTTTGCAATTTGATTTTCTTGGTCTCTTGCTTTTTCAGAAATGCTCTGACACACCTTTGTGCTGTCTGATGAATTATTCCTTAAGTGAATTCTGCAGGGGTTTGATTGCGTGGTCCTGGCTAGTAAGGCATGCACATAGGTCCACAGATGGTGGATCCTCAGAGGGAAGTCTGATATGACTTCATTTCTCCATGTTGTATGTGATAGTGCTTTTCTTTCAGAAGTTGTGTAAGCCTTTGTCACTCAGACATGTTCCTGAGAGTCACCTAAAGGTGAACTATACCTAGAGTGAATCCAAGTATGGAAGTCTACTGTGTGCTGTGGAGCAAATGGCTATCTGAAGAGCAGAGTACACCATGTGATTACAGAGACAACCCGAGAATAAACGTTAATCCTGAGACTACCATATACTGAAGAGTATTGGCAATCTGGGATGTGTGATTTGGTTCAGTGGACAGGCAAAACTATGTATCATGAAGCCTGGTGATCTTTAGTTCAATCCCCAGAATCCATATGAAGGTGGAAGGAGGGAAGCACTTCCATAAATTTGTCCTCTGATTTGGACATGTATAACATGGCACATAAACATACCCACTACACTCATCTCTTACCCATAGATGACCCGTAGATGGCTGTAAGTCTGACATAGGAATGTTTTATCAGTTTAAAACTGAACCAAAATGCTGTAGGTATACCTAAAGAAGTAACAAAGAGCCCAGTCCACACAAGTAGTCAGGGCTAAGTACAGCTACAGAATTCTTTGGAGCAGTATGTCCCGTCAATGCACACATTACCTGAAAAAATTATGTGAAACTTTGTGCAGACTGCTCCTGTAGATGTAAGAAAGCTGGAGAGATACTGTCAGATTTTCACATGCTATGATACTCAAGTTTCCCATCCTATAAGTAATTTGATAAAGAGGATAAAGACTAGGACAAAGACTCGACAGGTTTTAGAACAAGCTAAGATCTTTCTAAGATAGGCTAACTAACGGTGTGATACTTTGCTGCAGTATCTCTTCCTGTCAGAAACCACCAGAACCTCAGAGGGCTAAGATGGGTGGCCATAAAACAAAATACGCTCAGTGAATGATTGCAGTGTCGGTTTTTCTCATTCATGGGAAGGAGCAGAAGCTCAGTTTAGTGCTAGAATGGCAGCTGCTAGCACCATCTAAGGCATAACCAAAAAAATGGAGTCCATCAATCAATGACTCTCCCTAGCAGCCATAAAGACAAGCTTACCAAAATAAAAGTTGTAGTGAAAGTCTTTTGGAAAAGCCTCTTTCCATGGTAGCACAGAACTAACCCTAATATGGTAGTTTGTTGGTGTGAATATGCTATTATTAGTAAGGATACAACCATATCTTTCTCATTGGATTTAAGATATGCAGCATCAGAAGGAATCTATGCCTGGTACTGTAAGCCAGATAGAAACCTGTGGCTGTGAGTTCAAAGCTCCAGTAGGGAAGTAATTGCTCTTGCTTTATTCAATGGATGTGACGATTATGTCAAACTGCCTCTAAACACGCATCTCAGTCATTCTCTTCAAGGATCAGGGAATACTGCAAAAGAGGGAACAGAAGGATTGTAGGAGCCAGATTAAGGGATAGAATGTTGTGTACCATTTTTTTGGCTTCTCTTATTTCCCCCCAGGATTCAAATATTCCCTCCAGGTTGAAGGTGGGAGGTGGGAGGCTCACAAATCTCCAAAAAAACAAAAAAACAAAGAAAACAAAACAAAACAAAAAAAACAACTCACAAATCCCAGGAAGTTCTTGTAGCTAAAAAGATTTATAACCAGCACTCGGGAGGCAGAGGCAGGCAGATTTCTGAGTTTGAGGCCAGCGTGGTCTACAGAGTGAATTCCAGGACAGCCAGGGCTACACAGAGTAACCCTGTCTCAAAAATAAAAAAAGATTCATAAAACCCCTCCACAAGGTTATGGTTATAAGGAACAACTGTTGTGTGCAGAGATTCTCTTATGTATGGAGCTGTTTTGTCCTGTAGTGAGCTCTGTGCTTAAGGCTCTTGTGTGTTATCACCTAGGAAGCATGGACCTTTTAATGTTATAGTTGCTTTTTAATCACTTATGGCCTTGCATGTAGCCCCAAATTCTTGTAAATAATCCTAATAAACATATTGGTTTATCATAATGGACTTTGGTATAATTATTAGTTTGGTATGTCATTGGTTCCCTACCTGAGATATATAGATATCTACTGCTATTTCCCCAGGAAGAGTCACACAACACCACTCTTGCCCCATTGGTCCTCTTTCTACATCTCAGCCACACTTCCTGAGGGTTCCACAACTTTTGAAAAGAGTAATTCCTGTAGGGAAGTTAGTGATCAAACACATGATTAGCCCTTGACATTCCATATCTGATCAATCACAAGGACCTTGTCCATCACATAGGATAATTATAGTAATAATGGTAATAGGATATTGATACTTGATTTTTTTCTATATGTATGGACAGTGAACATGCATGATGCTACAATGGTCTTTTGAAACTGTCCTTGATATACTGTAGTCAGTTTTTGGGTTTTATAATTCTCATCATACCACTCAAGCTCAGACTTTGAGTGATAAAAAGCGGATTGAAGCAGAGAGTTTTATTAATATCAATGCACCTGAGAGGGAGAGAGCTTTATCATAGATTTCCAAAAAGACCTCTATTTTTTTCTAACTTGGTTTTAAATTTTCTGTGTGCATCTATGTGTAAGAATGGGCAAACATATATATAGTTCCCCTGTGTAGAAGAGAGCATTGGATCCTCTGGGGCTAGAGTTACAGGTCATGGGGACCACTAAACATACTTGCTGTAGAACGAAACACAACCTCTGCAAGACCAGACAAGGTCTCTTAAATGCTGAACCATCTCTCTAGCTTTCCCCTGAAACTATATAATTTCCACCCACACAAAAATATTTCTCAAAAGAACTCCAGAATCTCAAAATATAGTGGATTGTCTTATATAAAATGGTAGAGGAAGTCCAGAGAGTCCAGAATCCCACAAAAAACCAAATCATCCTACTCACAGATGCGGTAGATGGAACCATGCTATACTTCTGGTTTCTATTGCTGTGATGAAACAACGTGACCAAAAAGCAGATTAGGAAGGAAAGAATTTGCGTGGCTCATGCTTCCACATCTCTGTCATCATTTAGAGAAGTCAGGGCAGACTGAGAGAGTTGTGAAGGCTAATTCTTAGCCTAACAGGGCACTTTGCTGAATGACCTCACAAACGAAGCAGTAACTGACTTCATCAAACTTTTTTTTTCCCAAAAGAAACGCATTGCATTACACCAGTGAGCCTCATGCTCTCCAACCACCTTAGGCCCTACTTCTTTATATGGTTGCATTAGGCACACTCACTAAAACAGTATACCTCATGAACCAGTGTTGGGAGCCGCGCCCACATTCGCCGTTACAAGATGGCGCTGACAGCTGTGTTCTAAGTGGTAAACAAATAATCTGCGCATGTGCCAAGGGTATCTTATGACTACTTGTGCTCTGCCTTCCCCGTGACGTCAACTCGGCCGATGGGCTGCAGCCAATCAAGGAGTGACACGTCCGAGGCGAAGGAGAATGCTCCTTAAGAGGGACGGGGTTTCGTTTTCTCTCTCTCTCTTGCTTCTCTCTCTTGTTTTTCTCTCTCTCTTGCTTTTCTCTCTCTCTTGCTTTTCTCTCTCTCTTGCTTCTCTCTCTTGTTTTTCTCTCTCTCTTGCTTTTCTCTCTCTCTTGCTTTTCTCTCTCTCTTGCTTCTTGCTCTCTTGCTTCTTGCACTCTGTTCCTGAAGATGTAAGAATAAAGCTTTGCCGCAGAAGATTCTGGTCTGTGGTGTTCTTCCTGGCCGGTCGTGAGAACGCGTCTAATAACAATTGGTGCCGAATTCCGGGACGAGAAAAAAACTCGGGACTGGCGCAAGGAGGATCCCTCATTCCGGAACCAGAACTGCGGATCACGTTTATAAAGGTTCCCGTAACACAGACTGTTGAGAAGGATTCAACTGCCGAATTCAGAACTCATCAGCTGGGGAACGACGGTGATAAAGGTTCCCGTAAAGCAGACTGTTGAGAAGGATTCAACTGCCGAATTCAGAACTCATCAGCTGGGGAACGACGGTGATAAAGGTTCCCGTAAAGCAGACTGTTAAGAAGGATTCAACTGTATGAATTCAGAACTTTTCAGCTGGGGAACGAGAGTACCAGTGAGTACAGCTTCACGAGGTAAGCCTGGCCTTGAACTTTCTAACGAAATTCAAGACAGTCTATCAGAAGTAAAGTGGAATATGTTTGGCCTTGAATTTTTTCTGGTGTTAGGAGCCCTTTTGTTCCTTTTCACATGTTATCAAGTGGTTAAGATAGGGCGGATTCTAGATGAAATTCAGGACAAGCTATCAGAAGTAAAGTGGGGAGAGAGAGTAGGAACAAAGAGAAAATATGGTACACAAAATAAGTATACAGGCCTTTCCAAGGGTCTTGAACCCGAGGAAAAGTTTAGGTCAGGTAAGAATACCTGGAGAGAGATTAGAAGAAAAAGAGGAAAAAGGGAAAAGAAGAAAGATCAATTAGCGGAGGTCTCTAGGAAAAGGAGCCTGTGCTCATCGCTGGATGGGCTCGGGGAGCCAGCTCTTAGTAGCTCTGAAGCAGGTGAAGAATCCTCCTCTGAGGAAACAGACTGGGAGGAAGAAGCAGCCCATTACCAGCCAGCTAATTGGTCAAGAAAAAAGCCAAAAGCGGCTGGCGAAGGCCAGTTTGCTGATTGGCCTCAGGGCAGTCGGCTTCAAGGTCCGCCCTATGCGGAGTCCCCGCCCTGCGTAGTGCGTCAGCAATGCGCAGAGAGGCAGTGCGCAGAGAGGCAGTGCGCAGACTCATTCATTCCCCGAGAGGAACAAAGGAAAATAGAACAGGCATTTCCAGTCTTTGAAGGAGCCGAGGGTGGGCGTGTCCACGCTCCGGTAGAATACTTACAAATTAAAGAAATTGCTGAGTCGGTTCGTAAATACGGAACCAATGCTAATTTTACCTTGGTGCAGTTAGACAGGCTCGCTGGCATGGCACTAACTCCTGCTGACTGGCAAACGGTTGTAAAAGCCGCTCTCCCTAGTATGGGCAAATACATGGAATGGAAAGCGCTTTGGCACGAAGCTGCACAAGCGCAGGCCCGAGCAAACGCAGCTGCTTTGACTCCAGAGCAGAGAGATTGGACTTTTGACTTGTTAACGGGTCAGGGAGCTTATTCTGCTGATCAGACAAACTACCATTGGGGAGCTTATGCCCAGATTTCTTCCACGGCTATTAGGGCCTGGAAGGCGCTCTCTCGAGCAGGTGAAACCACTGGTCAGTTAACAAAGATAATCCAGGGACCTCAGGAATCCTTCTCAGATTTTGTGGCCAGAATGACAGAGGCAGCAGAGCGTATTTTTGGAGAGTCAGAGCAAGCTGCGCCTCTAATAGAACAGCTAATCTATGAGCAAGCCACAAAGGAGTGCCGAGCGGCCATAGCCCCAAGAAAGAACAAAGGCTTACAAGACTGGCTCAGGGTCTGTCGAGAGCTTGGGGGACCTCTCAGCAATGCAGGTTTAGCGGCTGCCATCCTTCAATCCCAAAACCGCTCCATGGGCAGAAATAATCAGAGGACATGTTTTAACTGCGGAAAGCCTGGGCATTTTAAGAAAGATTGCAGAGCTCCAGATAAACAGGGAGGGACTCTCACTCTTTGCTCTAAGTGTGGCAAGGGTTATCATAGAGCTGACCAGTGTCGCTCTGTGAGGGATATAAAGGGCAGAATTCTTCCCCCACCTGATAGTCAATCAACTGATGTGCCAAAAAACGGGTCATCGGGCCCTCGGTCCCAGGGCCCTCAAAGATATGGGAACCGGTTTGTCAGGACCCAGGAAGCAGTCAGAGAGGCGACCCAGGAAGACCCACAAGGGTGGACCTGCGTGCCGCCTCCGACTTCCTATTAATGCCTCAAATGAGTATTCAGCCGGTGCCGGTGGAGCCTATACCATCCTTGCCCCCGGGAACCATGGGCCTTATTCTCGGCCGGGGTTCACTCACCTTGCAGGGCTTAGTAGTCCACCCTGGAGTTATGGATTGTCAACATTCCCCTGAAATACAGGTCCTGTGCTCAAGCCCTAAGGGCGTTTTTTCTATTAGTAAAGGAGATAGGATAGCTCAGCTGCTGCTCCTCCCTGATAATACCAGGGAGAAATCTGCAGGACCTGAGATAAAGAAAATGGGCTCCTCAGGAAATGATTCTGCCTATTTGGTTGTATCTTTAAATGATAGACCTAAGCTCCGCCTTAAGATCAACGGAAAAGAGTTTGAAGGCATCCTTGATACCGGAGCAGATAAAAGTATAATTTCTACACATTGGTGGCCCAAAGCATGGCCCACCACAGAGTCATCTCATTCATTACAGGGCCTAGGATATCAATCATGTCCCACTATAAGCTCCGTTGCCTTGACGTGGGAATCCTCTGAAGGACAGCAAGGGAAATTCATACCTTATGTGCTCCCACTCCCGGTTAACCTCTGGGGAAGGGATATTATGCAGCATCTGGGCCTTATTTTGTCCAATGAAAACGCCCCATCGGGAGGGTATTCAACTAAAGCAAAAAATATCATGGCAAAGATGGGTTATAAAGAAGGAAAAGGGTTAGGACATCAAGAACAGGGAAGGATAGAGCCCATCTCACCTAATGGAAACCAAGACAGACAGGGTCTGGGTTTTCCTTAGCGGCCATTGGGGCAGCACGACCCATACCATGGAAAACAGGGGACCCAGTGTGGGTTCCTCAATGGCACCTATCCTCTGAAAAACTAGAAGCTGTGATTCAACTGGTAGAGGAACAATTAAAATTAGGCCATATTGAACCCTCTACCTCACCTTGGAATACTCCAATTTTTGTAATTAAGAAAAAGTCAGGAAAGTGGAGACTGCTCCATGACCTCAGAGCCATTAATGAGCAAATGAACTTATTTGGCCCAGTACAGAGGGGTCTCCCTGTACTTTCCGCCTTACCACGTGGCTGGAATTTAATTATTATAGATATTAAAGATTGTTTCTTTTCTATACCTTTGTGTCCAAGAGATAGGCCCAGATTTGCCTTTACCATCCCCTCTATTAATCACATGGAACCTGATAAGAGGTATCAATGGAAGGTCTTACCACAGGGAATGTCCAATAGTCCTACTATGTGTCAACTTTATGTGCAAGAAGCTCTTTTGCCAGTGAGGGAACAATTCCCCTCTTTAATTTTGCTCCTTTACATGGATGACATCCTCCTGTGCCATAAAGACCTTACCATGCTACAAAAGGCATATCCTTTTCTACTTAAAACTTTAAGTCAGTGGGGTTTACAGATAGCCACAGAAAAGGTCCAAATTTCTGATACAGGACAATTCTTGGGCTCTGTGGTGTCCCCAGATAAGATTGTGCCCCAAAAGGTAGAGATAAGAAGAGATCACCTCCATACCTTAAATGATTTTCAAAAGCTGTTAGGAGATATTAATTGGCTCAGACCTTTTTTAAAGATTCCTTCCGCTGAGTTAAGGCCTTTGTTTGGTATTTTAGAAGGAGATCCTCATATCTCCTCCCCTAGGACTCTTACTCTAGCTGCTAACCAGGCCTTACAAAAAGTGGAAAAAGCCTTACAGAATGCACAATTACAACGTATTGAGGATTCGCAGCCTTTCAGTTTGTGTGTCTTTAAGACAGCACAATTGCCAACTGCAGTTTTGTGGCAGAATGGGCCATTGTTGTGGATCCATCCAAACGTATCCCCAGCTAAAATAATAGATTGGTATCCTGATGCAATTGCACAGCTTGCCCTTAAAGGCCTAAAAGCAGCAATCACCCACTTTGGGCAAAGTCCATATCTTTTAATTGTACCTTATACCGCTGCACAGGTTCAAACCTTGGCAGCCACATCTAATGATTGGGCAGTTTTAGTTACCTCCTTTTCAGGAAAAATAGATAACCATTATCCAAAGCATCCAATCTTACAGTTTGCCCAAAATCAATCTGTTGTGTTTCCACAAATAACAGTAAGAAACCCACTTAAAAATGGGATTGTGGTATATACTGATGGATCAAAAACTGGCATAGGTGCCTATGTGGCTAATGGTAAAGTGGTATCCAAACAGTATAATGAAAATTCACCTCAAGTGGTAGAATGTTTAGTGGTCTTAGAAGTTTTAAAAACCTTTTTAAAACCCCTTAATATTGTGTCAGATTCCTATTATGTGGTTAATGCAGTAAATCTTTTAGAAGTGGCTGGAGTGATTAAGCCTTCCAGTAGAGTTGCCAATATTTTTCAGCAGATACAATTAGTTTTGTTATCTAGAAGATCTCCTGTTTATATTACTCATGTTAGAGCCCATTCAGGCCTACCTGGCCCCATGGCTCTGGGAAATGATTTGGCAGATAAGGCCACTAAAGTGGTGGCTGCTGCCCTATCATCCCCGGTAGAGGCTGCAAGAAATTTTCATAACAATTTTCATGTGACGGCTGAAACATTACGCAGTCGTTTCTCCTTGACAAGAAAAGAAGCCCGTGACATTGTTACTCAATGTCAAAGCTGCTGTGAGTTCTTGCCAGTTCCTCATGTGGGAATTAACCCACGCGGTATTCGACCTCTACAGGTCTGGCAAATGGATGTTACACATGTTTCTTCCTTTGGAAAACTTCAATATCTCCATGTGTCCATTGACACATGTTCTGGCATCATGTTTGCTTCTCCATTAACCGGAGAAAAAGCCTCACATGTGATTCAACATTGCCTTGAGGCATGGAGTGCTTGGGGGAAACCCAGACTCCTTAAGACTGATAATGGACCAGCTTATACGTCTCAAAAATTCCAACAGTTCTGCCGTCAGATGGACGTAACCCACCTGACTGGACTTCCATACAACCCTCAAGGACAGGGTATTGTTGAGCGTGCGCATCGCACCCTCAAAGCCTATCTTATAAAACAGAAGAGGGGAACTTTTGAGGAGACTGTACCCCGAGCACCAAGAGTGTCGGTGTCTTTGGCACTCTTTACACTCAATTTTTTAAATATTGATGCTCATGGCCATACTGCGGCTGAACGTCATTGTTCAGAGCCAGATAGGCCCAATGAGATGGTTAAATGGAAAAATGTCCTTGATAATAAATGGTATGGCCCGGATCCTATCTTGATAAGATCCAGGGGAGCTATCTGTGTTTTCCCACAGAATGAAAACAACCCATTTTGGATACCAGAAAGACTCACCCGAAAAATCCAGACTGACCAAGGGAATACTAATGTCCCTCGTCTTGGTGATGTCCAGGGCGTCAATAATAAAGAGAGAGCAGCGTTGGGGGATAATGTCGACATTCCCACTCCCAATGACGGTGATGTATAATGCTCAAGTATTCTCCTGCTTTTTTACCACTAACTAGGAACTGGGTTTGGCCTTAATTCAGACAGCCTTGGCTCTGTCTGGACAGGTCCAGATACAACTAGATGTATTATGACAAATAACTCAGCAGGGATGTGAACAAAAGTTTCCGGGATTGTGTGTTATTTCCATTCAGTATGTTAAATTTACTAGGACAGCTAATTTGTCAAAAAGTCTTTTTCAGTATATGTTACAGAATTGGATGGCTGAATTTGAACAGATCCTTCGGGAATTGAGACTTCAGGTCAACTCCACGCGCTTGGACCTGTCGCTGACCAAAGGATTACCCAATTGGATCTCCTCAGCATTTTCTTTCTTTAAAAAATGGGTGGGATTAATATTATTTGGAGATACACTTTGCTGTGGATTAGTGTTGCTTCTTTGATTGGTCTGTAAGCTTAAGGCCCAAACTAGGAGAGACAAGGTGGTTATTGCCCAGGCGCTTGCAGGACTAGAACATGGAGCTTCCCCTGATATATCTATGCTTAGGCAATAGGTCGCTGGCCACTCAGCTCTTATATCTCACGAGGCTAGACTCATTGCACGGGATAGAGTGAGTGTGCTTCAGCAGCCCGAGAGAGTTGCAAGGCTAAGCACTGCAATGGAAAGGCTCTGCGGCATATATGAGCCTATTCTAGGGAGACATGTCATCTTTCATGAAGGTTCAGTGTCCTAGTTCCCTTCCCCCAGGCAAAACGACACGGGAACAGGTCAGGGTTGCTCTGGGTAAAAGCCTGTGAGCCTAAGAGCTAATCCTGTACATGGCTCCTTTACCTACACACTGGGGATTTGACCTCTATCTCCACTCTCATTAATATGGGTGGCCTATTTGCTCTTATTAAAAGGATAGGGGGAGATGTTGGGAGCCGCGCCCACATTCGCCGTTACAAGATGGCGCTGACAGCTGTGTTCTAAGTGGTAAACAAATAATCTGCGCATGTGCCAAGGGTATCTTATGACTACTTGTGCTCTGCCTTCCCCGTGACGTCAACTCGGCCGATGGGCTGCAGCCAATCAAGGAGTGACACGTCCGAGGCGAAGGAGAATGCTCCTTAAGAGGGACGGGGTTTCGTTTTCTCTCTCTCTCTTGCTTCTCTCTCTTGTTTTTCTCTCTCTCTTGCTTTTCTCTCTCTCTTGCTTTTCTCTCTCTCTTGCTTCTCTCTCTTGTTTTTCTCTCTCTCTTGCTTTTCTCTCTCTCTTGCTTTTCTCTCTCTCTTGCTTCTTGCTCTCTTGCTTCTTGCACTCTGTTCCTGAAGATGTAAGAATAAAGCTTTGCCGCAGAAGATTCTGGTCTGTGGTGTTCTTCCTGGCCGGTCGTGAGAACGCGTCTAATAACAAACCAGAGCTGGTTACTGTTAGATATGCCTTCCTGAGGGGAATTGGATATACTCAGCTGAAGGAAAGCAGGTAGGAGCCCGAGAAAGTGGAAAGGCATTATTAATGTGAGTACATAAGTTAAAAAGTTGTCATGCTGATAACTGTGAGCCTAAAGGTCCAGAATAAAATATGTAGTAGACTAGAATTAATATGAAAATTTAAATACTATGTGTCAATTACAGACACATGGTGGGCAACTAATCGGAATATCTCACTCTTTGAACTTAAAAGAAGCTATGTGTCTGTATCTTGAGTTATTCATGTGGGGCCATATTTGAACAGAGTTCAGAATGTTGAGGCAGTAAATTGTACATAATTCTTCTCGCTGAGGCAAGCTATGTAAAATGAAGTACTAGTGACCATTAAGAATTAGGCTGTCTTATTTGTAATAGCCAAAACCTGGAAAGAACCCAGATGTTCCTCAACAGGAGAATGGATACAAATGTGGTACACTTACACAATGGAGTACTACTCAGTTATAAAAAAACCAGTGAAGTTATGAAATTCTTAGGCAAATGGATGGTTCTGGAGGATATCATCCTGAGTGAGGTAACCCAATCACAAAAGAACTCACATGATATGCACTCACTGATGAGTGGATATTAGCCCAGAAACTCTGAATACCCAAGATACAATTCGCAAAACACATGAAACTCAAGAAGAAGGAAGACCAAAGTGTGGATACTTCGGTCCTTCTTAGAAGAGGGAACAAAATACCAATAGAAGGAGTTACAGAGACAGTGTGAAGCAGAGACTGAAGGAAAGACCATCCATAGACGGCCCAACCTGGGGAACTATCCCATATACAACCACCAAATTCAGACACTATTGTGCAGGCCAACAAGTGCTAGCTGACAGGAGCCTGATATAGCTGTCTTCTGAGAGGCTCTGCCAGTGCCTGAAAAATCCAGAAGGAGAGATGCTCACAGCCATCCACTGGACTGAGCATAGGGTTCCCAATGAAGTTGCTAGAAAAAGGTCCCAAGAAGTTGAAGGGGTTTACAGCCCCATAGGAGAAACAACAATGTGAACTAACCCCAGAGCTCCCAGAGACTAAACCACCAACCAAAGAGTATGCATGGTGGGATTCATGGCTCCAGCTACATATGCAGCAGAGGTTGGCCTAGTCAGTCATCAATGGGATTAGAGGCCCTAAGTCCTGTGAAGGCTCTATGCCCCAGTGTAGGGGAATGCCAGAGCCAGGAAGCAGGAATGGGTGGGTTGGTGAGGAGGGGAAGAGGATGGGTGATAGGGGTTGGGGGATTTAGGAGGGAGACCAGGAAGGGGGATAATGTTTGAAATGTAAATAGAGAAAATATCTAGTAAAATAAAAATTTAAAAAAGAGTTAGGCTGCAATTATTTCTGTAAGACATCAATATACTGGATTTGGCTTCAAGCACTTTGGTGAGACACTTAGAGAATTGGGAATATTTTTGTCATGAGTAATTAAATCATTTGGGTGGGACTACTCTCTAATATGTAGTCCTTGCTAGCAGTCAGATAATTTGTTCAATTCAAGATCATCTACGTAAGACTCGAGCCCCGGGCTACCTTGCCAGCAGAGTCTTGCCCAACACCCACAAGGGCCCACACGGGACTCCCCACGGGATCCTAAGACCTCTGGTGAGTGGAACACAGCGCCTGCCCCAATCCAATCGCGAGGAACCTGAGACTGCGGTACATAGGGAAGCAGGCTACCCGGGCCTGATCTGGGGCACAAGTCCCTTCTGCTCGGCTCGAGCCCCGGGCTACCTTGCCAGCAGAGTCTTGCCCAACACCCACAAGGGCCCACACGGGACTCCCCACGGGAACCTAAGACCTCTGGTGAGTGGAACACAGCGCCTGCCCCAATCCAATCGCGAGGAACCTGAGACTGCGGTACATAGGGAAGCAGGCTACCCGGGCCTGATCTGGGGCACAAGTCCCTTCTGCTCGGCTAGAGCCCCGGGCTACCTTGCCAGCAGAGTCTTGCCCAACACCCACAAGGGCCCACACGGGACTCCCCACGGGAACCTAAGACCTCTGGTGAGTGGAACACAGTGCCTGCCCCAATCCAATCGCGTGGAACCTGAGACTGCGGTACATAGGGAAGCAGGCTACCCGGGCTTGATCTGGGGCACAAACCCTTCCGCTCCACTCGAGCCCCGGGCTACCTTGCCAGTTGAGTCGCCTGACACCCGCAAGGGCCCACACAGGATTCCACACGGGATTCTAAGACCTCTAGTGAGTGGAACACAACTTCTGCCAGGAGTCTGGTTCGAACACCAGATATCTGGGTACCTGCCCTGCAAGAAGAGAGCTTGCCTGCAGAGAATACTCTGCCCACTGAAACTAAGGAGAATGCTACCCTCCAGGTCTGCTTATAGAGGCTAACAGAGTCACCTGAAGAACAAGCTCTTAACAGTGACAACTAAAACAGCTAGCTTCAGAGATTACCAGATGGCGAAAGGCAAACGTAAGAATCCTACTAACAGAAATCAAGACCACTCACCATCATCAGAACGCAGCACTCCCACCCCACCTAGTCCTGGGCACCCCAACACAACCGAAAATCTAGACACAGATTTAAAAACATTTCTCATGATGATGATAGAGGACATCAAGAAGGACTTTCATAAGTCACTTAAAGAATTACAGGAGAGCACTGCTAAAGAGTTACAGGCCCTTAAAGAAAAGCAGGAAAACGCAGCCAAACAGGTAGAAATCATTAAAGAAAAACAGGAAAACACATCCAAACAGGTGATGGAAATGAACAAAACCATATTAGAACTAAAAGGTGAAGTAGACACAATAAAGAAAACCCAAAGCGAGGCAACGCTGGAGATAGAAACCCTAGGAAAGAGATCTGGAACCATAGATGCGAGCATCAGCAACAGAATACAAGAAATGGAAGAGAGAATCTCAGGTGCAGAAGATTCCATAGAGAACATCGACACAACAGTCAAAGAAAATACAAAATGCAAAAGGATCCTAACTCAAAATATCCAGGTAATGCAGGACACAATGAGAAGACCAAACCTACAGATAATAGGAATTGATGAGAATGAAGATTTTCAACTTAAAGGGCCAGCTAATATCTTCAACAAAATAATAGAAGAAAACTTCCCAAACATAAAAAAAGAGATGCCCTTGATCATACAAGAAGCCTACAGAACTCCAAATAGACTGGACCAGAAAAGAAATTCCTCCCGACACATAATAATCAGAACAACAAATGCACTAAATAAAGATAGAATATTAAAAGCAGTAAGGGAGAAAGGTCAAGTAACATATAAAGGAAGGCCTATCAGAATTACTCCAGACTTTTCACCAGAGACTATGAAAGCCAGAAGAGCCTGGACAGATGTTATACAGACACTAAGAGAACACAAATGCCAGCCCAGGCTACTATACCCGGCCAAACTCTCAATTACCATAGATGGAGAAACCAAAGTATTCCACGACAAAAACAAATTCACACAATATCTTTCCACGAATCCAGCCCTTCAAAGGATAATAACAGAAAAGAAGCAATACAAGGACAGAAATCACGCCCTAGAACAACCAAGAAAGTAATCCTTCAACAAACCAAAAAGAAGACAGCCACAAGAACAGAATGCCAACTCTAACAACAAAAATAAAAGGAAGCAACAATTACTTTTCCTTAATATCTCTTAATATCAATGGACTCAATTCCCCAATAAAAAGACATAGACTTACAGACTGGCTACACAAACAGGACCCAACATTCTGCTGCTTACAGGAAACCCATCTCAGGGAAAAAGACAGACACTACCTCAGAGTGAAAGGCTGGAAAACAATTTTCCAAGCAAATGGACTGAAGAAACAAGCTGGAGTAGCCATTTTAATATCGGATAAAATCGACTTCCAACCCAAAGTTATCAAAAAAGACAAGGAGGGACACTTCATACTCATCAAACGTAAAATCCTCCAAGAGGAACTCTCAATTCTGAATATCTACGCACCAAATGAAAGGGCAGCCACATTCATTAGAGACACTTTAGTAAAGCTCAAAGCATACATTGCACCTCACACAATAATAGTGGGAGACTTCAACACACCACTTTCTTCAAAGGACAGATCGTGGAAACAGAAAATAAACAGGGACACAGTGAAACTAACAGAAGTTATGAAACAAATGGACCTGTCAGATATCTACAGAACATTTTATCCTAAAACAAAAGGATATACCTTCTTCTCAGCACCTCATGGGACCTTCTCCAAAATTGACCATATAATTGGTCACAAAACAGGCCTCAATAGATACAAAAATATAGAAATTGTCCCATGTATCCTATCAGACCACCATGGCCTAAGACTGATCTTCAATAACAACATAAATAATGGAAAGCCAACATTCACGTGGAAACTGAATAACACCCTTCTCAATGATACCTTGGTCAAGGAAGGAATAAAGAAAGAAATTAAAGACTTTTTAGAGTTTAATGAAAATGAAGCCACAACGTACCCAAACCTATGGGACACAATGAAAGCATTTCTAAGAGGGAAACTCATAGCTCTGAGTGCCTCCAGGAAGAAACGGGAGACAGCACATACTAGCAGCTTGACAACACAACTAAAAGCCCTAGAAAAAAAGGAAGCAAATTCACCCAAGAGGAGTAGACGGCAGGAAATAATCAAACTCAGGGGTGAAATCAACCAAGTGGAAACAAGAAGAACTATTCAAAGAATTAACCAAACGAGGAGTTGGTTCTTTGAGAAAATCAACAAGATAGATAAACCCTTAGCTAGACTCACTAAAGGGCACAGGGACAAAATCCTAATTAACAAAATCAGAAATGAAAAGGGAGACATAACAACAGATCCTGAAGAAATCCAAAACACCATCAGATCCTTCTACAAATGGCTATACTCAACAAAACTGGAAAACCTGGACGAAATGGACAAATTTCTGGACAGATACCAGGTACCAAAGTTGAATCAGGATCAAGTTGATCATCTAAACAGTCCCATATCACCTAAAGAAATAGAAGCAGTTATTAATAGTCTCCCAACCAAAAAAAGCCCAGGACCAGATGGGTTTAGTGCAGAGTTCTATCAGACCTTCAAAGAAGATCTAATTCCAGTTCTGCACAAACTATTTCACAAAATAGAAGTAGAAGGTACTCTACCCAACTCATTTTATGAAGCCACTATTACTCTGATACCTAAACCACAGAAAGACCCAACAAAGATAGAGAACTTCAGACCAATTTCTCTTATGAATATCGATGCAAAAATCCTCAATAAAATTCTCGCTAACCGAATCCAAGAACACATTAAAGCAATCATCCATCCTGACCAAGTAGGTTTTATTCCAGGGATGCAGGGATGGTTTAATATAGGAAAATCCATCAATGTAATCCATTATATAAACAAACTCAAAGACAAAAACCACATGATCATCTCGTTAGATGCAGAAAAAGCATTTGACAAGATCCAACACCCATTCATGATAAAAGTTTTGGAAAGATCAGGAATTCAAGGCCCATACCTAAACATGATAAAAGCAATCTACAGCAAACCAGTAGCCAACATCAAAGTAAATGGAGAGAAGCTGGAAGCAATCCCACTAAAATCAGGGACTAGACAAGGCTGCCCACTTTCTCCCTACCTTTTCAACATAGTACTTGAAGTATTAGCCAGAGCAATTCGACAACAAAAGGAGATCAAGGGGATACAAATTGGAAAAGAGGAAGTCAAAATATCACTTTTTGCAGATGATATGATAGTATATATAAGTGACCCTAAAAATTCTACCAGAGAACTCCTAAACCTGATAAACAGCTTCGGTGAAGTAGCTGGATATAAAATAAACTCAAACAAGTCAATGGCCTTTCTCTATACAAAGAATAAACAGGCTGAGAAAGAAATTAGGGAAACAACACCCTTCTCAATAGTCACAAATAATATAAAATATCTTGGCGTGACTCTAACTAAGGAAGTGAAAGATCTGTATGATAAAAACTTCAAATCTCTGAAGAAAGAAATTAAGGAAGATCTCAGAAGATGGAAAGATCTCCCATGCTCATGGATTGGCAGGATCAACATTGTAAAAATGGCTATCTTGCCAAAAGCAATCTACAGATTCAATGCAATCCCCATCAAAATTCCAACTCAATTCTTCAACGAATTGGAAGGAGCAATTTGCAAATTTGTCTGGAATAACAAAAAACCTAGGATAGCAAAAACTCTTCTCAAGGATAAAAGAACTTCTGGCGGAATCACCATACCAGACCTAAAGCTTTACTACAGAGCAATTGTGATAAAAACTGCATGGTACTGGTATAGAGACAGACTAGTAGACCAATGGAATAGAATTGAAGACCCAGAAATGAACCCACACACCTATGGTCACTTGATCTTCGACAAGGGAGCTAAAACCATCCAGTGGAAGAAAGACAGCATTTTCAACAATTGGTGCTGGCACAACGGGTTTTTATCATGTAGAAAAATGCGAATCAATCCATACTTATCTCCTTGTACTAAGGTCAAATCTAAGTGGATCAAGGAACTTCACATAAAACCAGAGACACTGAAACTTATAGAGGAGAAAGTGGGAAAAAGCCTTGTAGATATGGGCACAGGGGAAAAATCCTGAACAGAACAGCAATGGCTTGTGCTGTAAGATCGAGAATTGACAAATGGGACCTAATGAAACTCCAAAGTTTCTGCAAGGCAAAAGACACCGTCAATAAGGCAAAAAGACCACCAACAGATTGGGAAAGGATCTTTACCTATCCTAAATCAGATAGGGGACTAATATCCAACATATATAAAGAACTCAAGAAGGTGGACTTCAGAAAATCAAATAACCCCATTAAAAAATGGGGCTCAGAACTGAACAAAGAATTCTCACCTGAGGAATACTGAATGGCAGAGAAGCACCTGAAAAAATGTTCAACATCCTTAATCATCAGGGAAATGCAAATCAAAACAACCCTGAGATTCCACCTCACACCAGTCAGAATGGCTATGATCGAAAATTCAGGTGACAGCAGATGCTGGCGAGGATGTGGAGAAAGAGGAACACTCCTCCATTGTTGGTGGGAGTGCAGGCTTGTACAACCACTCTGGAAATCAGTCTGGCGGTTCCTCAGAAAACTGGACATAGTACTACCGGAGGATCCAGCAATACCTCTCCTGGGCATATATCCAGATGATGCCCCAACTGGTAAGAAGGACACATGCTCCACTATGTTCATAGCAGCCTTATTTATAATAGCCAGAAGCTGGAAAGAACCTAGATGCCCCTCAACAGAGGAATGGATACAGAAAATGTGGTACATCTACACAATGGAGTACTACTCAGCTATTAAAAAGAATGAATTTATGAAATTCCTAGCCAAATGGATGGACCTGGAGGGCATCATCCTGAGTGAGGTAACACATTCACAAAGAAACTCACACAATATGTATTCACTGATAAGTGGATATTAGCCCCAAACCTAGGATACCCAAGATATAAGATATAATTTGCTAAACACATGAAACTCAAGAAGAATGAAGACTGAAGTGTGGACACTATGTCCCTCCTTAGATTTGGGAACAAAACACCCATGGAAGGAGTTACAGAGACAAAGTTTAGAGCTGAGATGAAAGGATGGACCATGTAGAGACTGCCATATCCAGGGATCCACCCCATAATCAGCATCCAAACGCTGACACCATTGCATACACTAGCAAGATTTTATTGAAAGGACCCAGATGTAGCTGTCTCTTGTGAGACTATGCCAGGGCCTAGCAAACACAGAAGTGGATGCTCACAGTCAGCTAATGGATGGATCATAGGGCTCCCAATGGAGGAGCTAGAGAAAGTAGCCAAGGAGCTAAAGGGATCTGCAACCCTATAGGTGGAACAACATTATGAACTAACCAGTATTCCGGAGCTCTTGACTCTAGCTGCATATATATCAAAAGATGGCCTAGTCGGCCATCACTGGAAAGAGAGGCCCATTGGACTTGCAAACTTTATATGCCCCAGTACAGGGGAACACCAGGGCCAAAAAGGGGGAGTGGGTGGGCAGGGGAGTGGGGGTGGGTGGATATGGGGGACTTTTGGTATAGCATTGGAAATGTAAATGAGCTAAATACCTTTTAAAAATTGGGAAAAAAAAAAGATCATCTACGTAAAGGCTACACTGACCACTTTTGGCGGGGCCTTCCCACATCACGTTATTAATGAAGAAAATGCAGCTCAGACTTGTCCATGGGTCAGTCTGTCGGAGACAATTTTTAAAAAGTGTTTCCTCTGTTACCAAGTAACCCCAGCTAGTGTTAGGTTGACAGAAACTAAGCAGTGCACACATACATAAGGTGACTAACTGGTTCTGGGAAGGCCCGCATCCCAGGCAGCAAGCAATATGGCAGGACCAGGGAAAGACCAAGATTCAGCGGGTTGCTTGAGTGCTGACCTCCTGCCCGGCCAGGACCCAGAGTATTGAGCCTAAGGCATGTCGTGTTCTCAGGGGCCTGCCATAGGCTGTTGTTTTAAGGGCAGAAAGTACCCATGAGGTTTCTTTGTACTTCTTCCCAGTTCTGACTCAGTACCCAGGGGAATGATCTTATGCTACACAATGTAAGGGCAGTACTCAAGATGACATCTTATACATTGCTCACAGTACAGGACTAGTACCCAGGAACGTGACACATTGTTGATCTCAGACTAGGCCCAGAACACATGTTTCAGCCCAGTGTATGTCCAATAACCAGGGACTCAATTACAGTTTATCCTGTGGCCAAATATTGAGTGGAGTTTTAAACTGCACCACACCCACACCTCAAAACACTATCAGGTCTCCAGCACCTAAAGGTACAGCTCAGCAGGCAAGCCCAGTGACCAGGGGCTGATCATTTGCTGACTTGAAGCCAGACCCAGGACTGAGAGTCCCAACAGCATGCTGGCCTCGGGGCCAAATCAAGGACCCAGGAGTTTTCCTCAATGCTGCACCAGAGCAAACCTAATAAACAGGAGTGTACAAATCAAACTGTAAGACAGACCCAACACCCAGGGGCTGAATAAATTCCAAGCACACGGCTTGCTTAGTATCCTAAAGGTTGAATGCACACTAGAACTCAGGGCTAGTCAGGTTCCTAGTGGTCGGCTCACATACTGCTCTGCTCTGCTCTGCAGAATCTATGCCCATGGGGTGGAGGCCATGCACTGTCCCCAGGACAAGACAAGTAGCCTCCGGGATCAACTAATGATCATTTTGCAATCTCGGTGGCCAGGAGGCCATGCAAATAGCAACTCCTGAAAGTGCATTGCCCAGAGGACACAGTCCGCTTTCATTATAAGTCAGATCTGAGACCCAGAGAGCCACACACTGTCCGTCAAGGCAGGAGCATTGTTAAAACCAGGGCAGGCTAGCACCCAGATAAGCTACAGAAATGGCATCTCACAGTAAGGAATAATAGCCAGCGACTCCCAAATTCTACCTTCCTGTTGGGAAAAATATTCAGGGTTCATCCCTTACTGACCCCAGGGAAGGCACAATGCCAGAGGTTAGATCATGAGCTGTGACCAAGCAATTCAGTAGCTATTGAGCATAATCAAATTTATTGCTCCTTTAAGCTCAGCACTCTGCCCAACAGGGAAGGTCTAGTATCCTGGGCACCAACTACAGAATGATCTTTGTGAAGGCCTTGTGTTAAGGGAGCCACACAAATGGTGACATATGACAGTAGTTATATCCAGGGACCCCAAACTACTTCCCTGTAGGAGAGGTTCAGTTTCTAGTAGCCCTTGTCATGTGCAGCAGGAACAGAGGCTATCAAGAGCACATAAAATAATGTAAGGAGAAGAGGGCACCCATTTGCATCCAGGATATGTCTCAGGATGACAAGGGGGAGTGTTTGCCTGAGTTTATTGTTTTATAATTCCCCACAACAGGTGCTTACCTCTCTGCCTGCTGCTTTCAACTTTTCTGCTGGACCTTATGTCTAGGTTGTACAATTACTTGTCCACTCCATGGAATGACCTTCACAGCGTTCCCTGGGCAAACATACTTCATCCACGTCGCTTGTACACTGTCCTCTCAGGAATGAACATACCATCTCACCACTCCCAGACTGTACCCTCTTTTTTTGGTAGTTGTACAAAGGGAAGTTTAATGTTTATCTTCATTTCCTTTTCTTTGAAACAAGATCCCTTGTGTATGATAGGAACTAAATGAGAATAATTGTTTTAAAGAAAAATGAAAAGCATAGCAACTGCTACAGAGTTCATGCTCTTTTTTTTTTCTTTCTCCCCTAGAAGATATTTCAAAGCTCAGGACTGGAGGCTGTTGCAGGAGAGAGGGTGGCATCCTGAAAAACGTTTGTTCGATCAACCTAACAAGAAACAGCTTCTGTCCCATTCCCTGTCTCACCCTAGGAAGGGGTGAGGGGGGCAGCGACCCATAGCCACTAAAGAGGGTTATCATTAAAGATGTGAGATACTTGGGGAAGGTGAAGTGGGAAAGTCAAGTTTGGGGAGTTCAGACAGACCCAAACCCAAATCCTCATGTAGGATTTATTTGAGCCTGTGACCTCCCTGTAAAGCAATTTTTGTTCCCACAGCAAGCATACATGAGAAGTAGTCACTAGTCGTTTCTTTCTGTTGTTATTGAGGCACAGATTCTGGAATTCGGGCTGGCTGTGCATGAGAAGTTCATGCCTCAAGATATGAGACCCTTTCACGAAAACCTGGAGGACCAGGCTTGAGGTAGACGGACTGGGCTGGAAACAGGGAGCTACTGTCACACATGGCTAGAAGCTTCAGTTCTTGATATGTGAAGCAAGACAGCAACATTCATTTTGTTTTCAAACTAGCAAAAAGAAAAATGAAAACCCCAAAGGCCATTTAGAAACTGAGCAAAGTCTTAGGCATTCAGACCAACAATGACGATTGCCTGGATTAATCAGGCCTGAGAGTTCCACTCCTGCTGAAGGACGGACCATACATGTATTAGTTTCAGCTCTAGTCCCTGACCCCATCAGTAGCCCTCCCTCCCTGTAGTATAAAGAGAACTACTTCTAGTCTTGGGGACATATTTAGGAAAGTGTTTCTAACTTTCATTTATTGATAGGTTGTGATCACATATGTGCCACAGCATGTGTGTGAGTGCATGAGTGAGTGCATGTATGTGGAAGTCAGAGGACAGCCAGCTTGCAGAGAACTTGAGTGAGTTCTCTCCTTTTACTGTGGGCCCTAATGCTTGATGGCGAGTGCTTTACCCACTAAGTCATCTAGCTGGCCCAGGTGAGTGTTTCTAAAAGGCATACAATCTAGGCAGATTAGCTCCTTAGCTTCAAAACTCTGTTCAAAGCATACACTGGGAGTCACATAGTGGCTGTTTCCAAAGACAGTGCTAGATTTATTTATTTTGTTTTTGTTTTTTGTTGTTTTTGTTTTTAAAGACAGGGTTTCTATGTGCAGTGCTGGCTATTCTGGAACTCACTTTGTAGACCAGGCTGGCCTTAAACTCAGAAATCTGCCTGCCTCTGCTTCCCGAGTGCTGGGATTAAAGGCATGCGCCAATAAGCCCAGCAAGGTTTATTTTACTACCATAAAATAAAATGCTTCAAGACTCCCATGAGTTCTAAAATAACTACAAAACTATTCATTTTCTTGAAATTTTTATTGCAGAAAACTTTCTTATGTAACTATGCAAAATTTCTACTGGGGCCTCAAGCCACAAGGGAACTCATAAGGAGTTACTAGAGAAGAGTAGGAGGCAGCTAGTGTGTGTCAACTTGCTCCAAGAACCCAGGACCCAGAAAGCAAAGAACTACCAAGGTCAATCTGAAAGCTAAGCCAGGACTCGAGACTCGAGCCCCGGGCTACCTTGCCAGCAGAGTCTTGCCCAACACCCGCAAGGGTCCACACGGGACTCCCCACGGGACCCTAAGACCTCTGGTGAGTGGATCACAGTGCCTGCCCCAATCCAATCGCGCGGAACTTGAGACTGCGGTACATAGGGAAGCAGGCTACC
This sequence comes from Mus musculus, assembly GCF_000001635.26. Classification (NCBI taxonomy): domain Eukaryota; kingdom Metazoa; phylum Chordata; class Mammalia; order Rodentia; family Muridae; genus Mus; species Mus musculus. Next base: position 151,353,220 of record NC_000068.7, read on the forward strand.
CAGGCCTGATCTGGGGCACAAGTCCCTTCCGCTCGACTCGAGACTCGAGCCCCGGGCTACCTTGCCAGCAGAGTCTTGCCCAACACCCGCAAGGGTCCACACGGGACTCCCCACGGGACCCTAAGACCTCTGGTGAGTGGATCACAGTGCCTGCCCCAATCCAATCCCGCAGAACTTGAGACTGCGGTACATAGGGAAGCAGGCTACCCGGGCCTGATCTGGGGCACAAGTCCCTTCCGCTCGACTCATGACTCGAGCCCCGGGCTACCTTGCCAGCAGAGTCTTGCCCAACACCCGCAAGGGTCCACACAGGACTCCCCACGGGACCCTAAGACCTCTGGTGAGTGGATCACAGTGCCTGCCCCAATCCAATCGCGCGGAACTTGAGACTGCGGTACATAGGGAAGCAGGCTACCCGGGCCTGATCTGGGGCACAAGTCCCTTCCGCTCCACTCGAGACTCGAGCCCCGGGCTACCTTGACAGCAGAGTCTTGCCCAACACCCGCAAGGGCCCACACGGGACTCCCCACGGGACCCTAAGACCTCTGATGAGTGGAACACAGCGCCTACCCCAATCCAATCGCGTGGAACTTGAGACTGCGGTACATAGGGAAGCAGGCTACCCGGGCTTGATCTGGGGCACAAACCCCTTCCACTCCACTCGAGCCCCGGCTACCTCGCCAGCTGAGTCGCCTGACACCCGCAAGGGCCCACACAGGATTCCACACGTGATCCTAAGACCTCTAGTGAGTGGAACACAACTTCTGCCAGGAGTCTGGTTCGAACACCAGATATCTGGGTACCTGCCTTGCAAGAAGAGAGCTTGCCTGCAGAGAATACTCTGCCCACTGAAACTAAGGAGAGTGCTACCCTCCAGGTCTGCTCATAGAGGCTAACAGAGTCACCTGAAGAACAAGCTCTTAACAGTGACAACTAAAACAGCTAGCTTCAGAGATTACCAGATGGCGAAAGGCAAACGTAAGAATCCTACTAACAGAAATCAAGACCACTCACCATCATCAGAACGCAGCACTCCCACCCCACCTAGTCCTGGGCACCCCAACACAACCGAAAATCTAGACCCAGATTTAAAAACATTTCTCATGATGATGATAGAGGACATCAAGAAGGACTTTCATAAGTCACTTAAAGATTTACAGGAGAGCACTGCTAAAGAGTTACAGGCTCTTAAAGAAAAGCAGGAAAACACAGCCAAACAGGTGATGGAAATGAACAAAACCATACTAGAACTAAAAGGGTAAGTAGACACAATAAAGAAAACCCAAAGCGAGGCAACGCTGGAGATAGAAACCCTAGGAAAGAGATCTGGAACCATAGATGCGAGCATCAGCAACAGAATACAAGAAATGGAAGAGAGAATCTCAGGTGCAGAAGATTCCATAGAGAACATCGACACAACAGTCAAAGAAAATACAAAATGCAAAAGGATCCTAACTCAAAACATCCAGGTAATCCAGGACACAATGAGAAGACCAAACCTACGGATAATAGGAATTGATGAGAATGAAGATTTTCAACTTAAAGGGCCAGCTAATATCTTCAACAAAATAATAGAAGAAAACTTCCCAAACATAAAAAAAGAGATGCCCATGATCATACAAGAAGCATACAGAACTCCAAATAGACTGGACCAGAAAAGAAATTCCTCCCGACACATAATAATCAGAACAACAAATGCACTAAATAAAGATAGAATATTAAAAGCAGTAAGGGAGAAAGGTCAAGTAACATATAAAGGAAGGCCTATCAGAATTACACCAGACTTTTCACCAGAGACTATGAAAGCCAGAAGAGCCTGGACAGATGTTATACAGACACTAAGAGAACATAAATGCCAGCCCAGGCTACTATACCCGGCCAAACTCTCAATTACCATAGATGGAGAAACCAAAGTATTCCACGACAAAACCAAGTTCACACAATATCTTTCCACGAATCCAGCCCTTCAAAGGATAATAACAGAAAAGAAGCAATACAAGGACGGAAATCACGCCCTAGAACAACCAAGAAAGTAATCATTCAACAAACCAAAAAGAAGACAGCCACAAGAACAGAATGCCAACTCTAACAACAAAAATAAAAGGGAGCAACAATTATTTTTCCTTAATATCTCTTAATATCAATGGACTCAATTCCCCAATAAAAAGACATAGACTAACAGACTGGCTACACAAACAGGACCCAACATTCTGCTGCTTACAGGAAACCCATCTCAGGGAAAAAGACAGACACTACCTCAGAGTGAAAGGCTGGAAAACAATTTTCCAAGCAAATGGACTGAAGAAACAAGCTGGAGTAGCCATTTTAATATCGGATAAAATCGACTTCCAACCCAAAGTTATCAAAAAAGACAAGGAGGGACACTTCATACTCATCAAAGGTAAAATCCTCCAAGAGGAACTCTCAATTCTGAATATCTACGCACCAAATGCAAGGGCAGCCACATTCATTAGAGACACTTTAGTAAAGCTCAAAGCATACATTGCACCTCACACAATAATAGTGGGAGACTTCAACACACCACTTTCTTCAAAGGACAGATCGTGGAAACAGAAAATAAACAGGGACACAGTGAAACTAACAGAAGTTATGAAACAAATGGACCTGACAGATATCTACAGAACATTTTATCCTAAAACAAAAGGATATACCTTCTTCTCAGCACCTCACGGGACCTTCTCCAAAATTGACCATATAATTGGTCACAAAACAGGCCTCAATAGATACAAAAATATTGAAATTGTCCCATGTATCCTATCAGACCACCATGGCCTAAGACTGATCTTCAATAACAACATACATAATGGAAAGCCAACATTCACGTGGAAACTGAATAACACTCTTCTCAATGATACCTTGGTCAAGGAAGGAATAAAGAAAGAAATTAAAGACTTTTTAGAGTTTAATGAAAATGAAACCACAACGTACCCAAACCTATGGGACACAATGAAAGCATTTCTAAGAGGGAAACTCATAGCTTTGAGTGCCTCCAAGAAGAAACGGGAGAGAGCACATACTAGCAGCCTGACAACACATCTAAATTACTTAGAAAAAAAGGAAGAAAATTCACCCAAGAGGAGTAGATGGCAGGAAATAATCAAACTCAGGGGTGAAATCAACCAAGTGGAAACAAGAAAAACTATTCAAAGAATCAACCAATCGAGGAGCTGGTTCTTTGAGAAAATCAACAAGATAGATAAACCCTTAGCTAGACTCACTAGAGGGCACAGGGACCGCAGCCTAATTAACAAAATCAGAAATGAAAAGGGAAACATAACAACAGATCCTGAAAGTATTCCAAGATACCATCAGATCCTTCTACAAAAGGCTATACTCAACAAAACTGGAAAACCTGGATGAAATGGACAAGTTTCTAGACAGATACCAGGTACCAAAGTTAAGTCAGGATCAAGTTAATGATCTAAACAGTCCCATATCCCCTAAAGAGATAGAAGCAGTCATTAATAGTCTCCCAGCCAAAAAAAAAGCCCAGGACCAGATGGGTTTACTGCAGAGTTCTACCAGACCTTCAAAGAGGATCTAATTCCAGTTCTGCACAAACTATACCACCAAATAGAAGTAGAAGGAACTCTACCCAACTCATTCTATGAAGCCACAGTTACTCTGATGCCTAAACCACAGAAAGATCCAACAAAGATAGAGAACTTCAGACCAATTTCCCTTATGAATATAGATGCAAAAATCCTCAATAAAATTCTCGCTAACCGAATCCAAGAACACATTAAAGCAATCATCCATCCTGACCAAGTAGGTTTCATTCCAGGGATGCAGGGATGGTTTAATATACGGAAATCCATCAATGTAATCCATTATATTAACAAACTCAAAGACAAAAACCACATGATCATCTCCTTAGGTGTGGAAAAAGCATTCGACAAGATCCAACACCCATTCATGATAAAAGTCTTGGAAAGATCAGGAATTCAAGGCCCATACCTACACATGATAAAAGCAATCTACAGTAAACCAGTAGCCAACATCAAAGTAAATGGTGAGAAGCTTGAAGCAATCCCACTAAAATCAGGGACTAGACAAGGCTGTCCACTCTCTCCATACCTATTCAACATTGTACTTGAAGTCCTAGCCAGAGCAATTTGACAACAAAAGGAGATCAAGGGGATACAAATTGGAAAGATGAAGTCAAAATATCACTTTTTGGAGATGATATGATAGTATATATAAGTGACCCTAAAAATTCTGCCAGAGAACTCCTAAACCTGATAAACAGCTTCAGTGAAGTAGCTGGATATAAAATTAACTCAAACAAGTCAATGGCCTTTCTCTACACCAAAAATAAACAGGCTGAAAAAGAAATTAGGGAAACAACACCCTTCTCAATAGTCACAAGTAATATAAAATATCTTTGTGTGACTCTAACTAAGGAAGTGAAAGATCTCTACGATAAGAACTTCAAGTCTCTGAAGAAAGAAATTAAAGAAGTTCTCAGAAGATGGAAAGATCTCCCATGCTCATGGATTGGCAGGATTAACATTGTAAAAATGGCTATCTTGCCAAAAGCAATCTACAGATTCAATGCAATCCCCATCAAGATTCCAACTCAATTCTTCAACGAATTAGAAAGGGCAATCTCCAAATTCATCTGGAATAACAAAAAACCTAGGATAGCAAAAACTCTTCTCAAGGATAAAAGTACCTCTGGTGGAATCACCATGCCTGACCTAAAGCTTTACTACAGAGCAATTGTGATAAAAACTGCATGGTACTGGTATAGTGACAGACAAGTTGACCAATAGAATATAATTGAAGACCCAGAAATGAACCCACACACCTATGGTCACTTGATCTTCAACAAGGGAGCTAAAACCATCCAGTGGAAGAAAGACAGCATTTTCAAAAATTGGTGCTGGCACAACTGGTTGTTATCATGTAGAAGAATGCGAATTGATCCATTCTTATCTCCTTGTACTAAGGTCAAATCTAAGTGGATCAAGGAACTTCACATAAAACCAGAGACACTGAAACTTATAGAGGAGAAAGTGGGGAATAGCCTTGAAAATATGGGCACAGGGGAAAAATTCCTGAATAGAACAGCAATGGCTTGTGCAGAGAGATCGAGAATTGACAAATGGGACCTGATGAAACTGCAAAGCTTCTGCAAGGCAAAAGACATCGTCAATAAGACAAAAAGACCACCAACAGATTGGGAAAGGATCTTTACCTATCCTAAATCAGATAGGGGACTAATATCCAATATATATAAAGAACTCAAGAAGGTGGACTCCAAAAAATCAAAAAACCCCATTAAAAAATGGGGCTCAGAACTGAACAAAGAATTCTCACCTGAGGAATACCGAATGGCAGAGAAGCACCTGAAAAAATGTTCAACATCCTTAATCATCAGGGAAATGCAAATCAAAACAACCCTGAGATTCCACCTCACACCAGCCAGAATGACTAAGATCAAAAATTCAGGTGACAGCAGATGCTGGCAAGGATGTCAAGAAAGAGGAACACTCCTCCATTGTTGGTGGGATTGCAAGCTTGTACAACCACTCTGGAAATCAGTCTGGCGATTCCTCAGAAAATTGGACATAGTACTACCAGAGGATCCAGCAATACCTCTCCTGGGCATATATCCAGAAGATGTCCCAACAGGTAAGAAGGACACATGCTCCACTATGTTAATAGCAGCCTTATTTATAATAGCCAGAAGTTGGAAAGAACCCAGATGCCCCTCAACAGAGGAATGGATACAGAAAATGTGGTACATTTACACAATGGAGTACTACTCAGCTATTAAAAAGAATGAATTTATGAAATTCCTAGGCAAATGGATGGACCTGGAGGGCATCATCCTGAGTGAGGTAACCCAATCACAAAGGAATTCTATGTACTCACTGATAAGTGGATATTATCCCAAAACTTAGGATACCCAAGATATAAGATACAATTTTCTAAACGCATGAAACTCAAGAAGAATGAAGACCAAAGTGGGGACACTGTGACCCTTCTTAGAATTGGGAAGAAAACACCCATGGAAGGAGTTACAGAGACAACGTTTGGAGCTGTGACAAAAGAATGGACCATCTAGAGACTGCCATATCCAGGGATCCACCCCATAATCAGCTTCCAAATGCTGACACCATTGCATACACTAGCAAGGTTTTGCTGAAAGGACCCAGATATAGCTGTCTCTTGTGAGACTAGGCCAGGGCCTTGCAAACACAGAATTGGATGCTCACAGTCAGCTCTTGGATGGATCACAGGGCTACCAATGGAGGAGCTATTGAAAGAGCTAAAGGGATCTGCAACCCTATAGGTGGAACAACATTCTGAACTAACCAGTACCCTGGACCTCTTGACTATAGCTGCATATGTATCAAAAGATGGCCTAGTCAGCCATCACTGGAAAGAGAGAGACACATTGGACACACAGACTTTATATGCCCCAGTACAGCGGAACATCAGGGCCAAAAAATGTGAATGAGTGGGTAGGGAAGTAGGGGGAGGGTATGGTGGACTTTTGGGAGAGCATTGGAAATGTAATTGAGGAAAATACATAATAAAAAATATTAAAAAAAAAGACAGAACCTCCAAGCACACATAATAAATAAATATATTTTCTTTAAGGAACGTGGCTTTAAAAAAAAAGCCTAGGGGTAAAAGTGCATGTAGCCTCTCCACTTACTTGTTACTATGGATGCCCCTATGGCCCTTTTAATTTACAGCTAGGATTCTGTTGTTGGCTTGGAGCACTCTCTTTGGATTGGCAGACAGCAACATATAGTTCACAGGCATGTTATAAACCCATTCATCTCCAGATCCACTTTTTAAAGGTGGCCTGGGATGCAGTCTGACATCTGCCAAGAAGATGTCCCCAGGGATTATCTGGGGAAGACAGACTTGACACTCTTTCTTGCACAGGTGGACCCTCGCCCTGGGCTTCCTTGCTGGAGAATGGAGGTGATCTATCTTGTGATGTCATATTTTTCTTTGATATAGATATAGTCATGCTATGAAGCTGTCCCATGAGTATGTCCTATGAGCTGTGTCCTGAGCTGAGGTTTGTGTAAGAAATGAGTTATTCTTTTCACTGGGTAGATTGGTTCCCTGTCACTCATCTCCCTCTGCAGAGGCATGATGAGATAAAAAACCCTGGGAAGACACCTTGCTCTTTGAATAGGTAGAGCCAGCTTTGGACACATCCATGGATGACTGCCTGGAGGAGATTGTAAGTGATGACTCCTCTGAAGGCACTCTGCTGCAGCTTTCATCTGAGGCTCACTGCTCTCTGTGTGCTCCCCAAGTGCTGATCATGGAGTGAGACTCATGGGCAAGCTGGGAGCAAAATCTGGGATGGGAATTGTCCTCTTGGTCAAGTAGGTCAGGGTAAGTGACATACTGTATTCAGTCTGCATGTTTTTCAATTCTAAGGATTTTCAGCTTGACTGAGCAAAATGGAGGAGAGAAGGGTAGGCACACAAGATCCTCTCCTCATAGCCATTTGTTGATTCATGGTTGTCTCTGTGTGTTTCAAGGTTTGATCCCACTGCTACGTTTATATTTTTTTATTGAGTCGTATTCCCAGGGTGACTGTTGCCACGACATCAGATAGGTTGCCATTCCATAGTCAAACTTTTTCCTCCTGTAAACCTTCCTGTATCTCTTTTTGCTTATATCCCATGACACCCATGATGACTGCTACATTGAGGTCTGGGTGGCTATCATTGTTCTCACTATAAAAACTGGGAGATGTGTCATTGTCATGTTTTAGCCATTGAAAGCTCCCAGTGTCGTGTACTCTTGGCTTTTGTCCAGGGTTTACAGTTCACAATTCAACAATCTTGTCACAAAGTTCTTGTGACAGCTAGAATTTTACAGAGTACTTTTCTGCCAAGGTGTTCTGCTTTAGTTCATCATAGTTATGTCCCTGGAAAGGGAAGCATCCAGTTGACACAATGTAGAGCATGACCCCTTAGCTCCAGACATCAACTGCACAGCTATCATCCCCTTATACTTCAAAGAGTTGTAAGGCACAGTAAGGAAGGGTCCCACAGAAAGTTGCTAGTTTCTGGCCCATGATAATCCTTTTGCCCAATCTGAAATAGCTAAGTTTTATATTTCCTTTGCAGTTCACTAAAATATTTTTAGGTTTTAAATGTCTGTGGGCACTATATTTCTGGTGACAATACTGGAAGGCATACACCATTCATTTAAAGACTATTCTTTCTCCAGTAGGTATCCAAACTCCAAAATTCTGCCCAACTCCTCTCCTCTAACCCTGAGGGTCAGAATCATATGTTTTTATCAAAAATGTGCAAAAGTGTAATAATACAGGTTGGTGTAAAGGTTTTGTAATTTCAAATTCTGATTTTATGATGGTGCTCTTTCTGCATTTTGTAAGAATTTTAACTGTAACCATAGTCTGGGTGAGGAGATGGCTTACTAATTTTTCTTCACTGAATGCTCCTTGGCCTAGGGTCATTAAGATTTTATAGAGTTCAGTTAAAGCCTCTTCCTTAAAAGGGTTGGATCCAAAGTCCTCACACAGGCCTTTTATGACCCCATTCTTCAGGGTCCTCTAGAACCTACTTACAAAGGGAACCCTGGGTACAATCTGACACCAAGCTCAAAGGAGTCCCTTGGTCATATCAGGATGGTCAGGCTTTACTCTCTTTCTTGTACAGTGGAACCCTTACCCTGGGCCTCCGTGCTGGAGAATGGTGATGATCTATCCAATTAAGTCACTTTGTCCTTTGAACCACAGGTAGTAAGGTAGAAGAGATGTCCTACAAGATGCCCCTGTGGACTAAATGAGTTGATCTTTGCACAGGGTATGCTGGTACCCTCACACTGGTCTTCCTCCACAGAAGCATGATGACATGAAACACCTTGTGAGGACACCTTGCTCTTTGAATTGTTAGGGCCAGCTTTGGACACATCCATGGATGACGGCTGGAGGAGATTTCCAGTGAAGAATCCTCTGAAGACACTCTGGCACAGCTTTCATGTGAGGCTTGCTGCTCTCTATCTCCCCACAGATGCTGCTCCAGAACTGAGACTTGTGGGAAAGCTGGGGGCAGATTCTACGAATGGGAGTTTTCTCCTTTTTTTCAAGCAGTCAGGGTGGATGACATACTGTACCTCATCCCACTTTTGTTTCCATTCTAAGAATTTTCAGGTTAATTAGGCAAAATGATGGTGGGAAGGATAGCACACTAGATCCCCTCCTTATAGCCTTTTGTTGGTTCATGTTTGGCCCTGTGTGTTTCGTGGATTGAATCCACTGCCTGGGCTTAGAATTTTTTGTTTTGTTTTGTTTTGTTGTTGTTTTAATTGAGTTGTCTTCCTGGGGTGACTATGGTCCCAGCATAAAATATGTTGCAGTCACATGGTCAAACCTTTTCTTCTGCATCTTTTTTTTTTAATTTTTTATTAGGTATTTTCTTCCAGTGCTATCCCAAAAGTCCCCCATCCCCTCACCCCATCTGTTTTTTATCTCTTGTTGTTTACATTTCATGACACCCACGATGACCAGTATAGTGGGCTCTGGGTGGCTGCTGATCTTCTCTGTAAAGGAACTGGAAGAACCTTCTTCATCATACTTTAGCCGTTGAAAGCTCACCGACCATGCACTGTTGGACTTTGTCAAGGGTTTACAGTTCACAACTTAGCAATCGTGTCACAAAATTTTGGTGACAGCATGAATATTCCAGAGTGCTTTCCTGAGAAGGTGTTCTGCTTTAGTCCTTCACAGTTATGTCCCTGGTAAAGAAGCATTCTGTCAACATAAAGTATCCCACAACACCCAAGCCCCAAACGTCAACTGCATGACTATGTCACTCTTTACCTTCCAAGAGTTATGGGCACAGTAAGGAGGGTTCTTACAGAAAGTAGCTAGGTTCTGACCCATGATAATCTTTTCACCCAATCTGAAATAGCTGTTGGATTGTCTTCTAATAAAATATTTGGCGTTTAAATCTCTGTGGGCAATAGGTTTAAGGTGATGATACTGGAGGCATATACCATTTGCTTAAGTAGACTATGGGATTCTTCCTCAGGTAGGTAGCCAGATTCCAAAATTATGCCTATCAACTCTTTCACTTTGTGTTCCACATACATATAAATGTTCTTTGTTGATACTATGCAAAAGTTTAATCATAGCAGGGTGGAATAGAGTTTTTATCATTTCAAGTTTTGATTTGTTGAGTGAATTTTTTCTCCTTTTTGTTAGAATTTTAACTGCTTCCATAACCTGCATGAAGAGACAGTTATTCAATTTTACTTTTCAGAATGCACCTTCACCAAGGGTCTTTGAGATTTTATAATGTTCAGATAAAGCCTCTTCATCAAAGGTGTTGGACATTAGGTCCTGACACAGGCCTATCATAACCCCATAACAAAATTATAGAAGAAAACTTCCCTAACCTAAAGAAAGAGATGCCCATGAACATAGAAGAAGCCTACAGAACACCAAATAGATTGGATCAGAAAATAAATTCCATAATAATCAAAACAACAAATGCACAAAATGAATAATAAATCAGTAAGGGAAAAAGGTCAAGTTACATATAAAAGCAGACAAATTAGAATTACACCACACACAACACCCTTCTCAATAGTCACAATAATATAAAATACCTTGGCATGACTCTAACTAAGGAAGTGAAAGATCTCTATGATAATAACTTCAAGTCTCAGAAGAAAGAAATTAAAGAAGATCTCAGAAGATGGAAAAATCTCCCATGCTTAAGGATTGGCAGGATCAACATTGTAAATATGGCTATCTTGCCAAAAGCAATCTACAGACTCAATGCAATCCCCATCAAAATTCCAACTCAATTCTTCAACGAATTAGAAAGGGCAATCAGCAGATTCATCTGGAATAACAAAAAACCTAGGATAGCAAAAACTCTTCTCAAGGATAAAAATACCTCTGGTGGAATCACCATGCCTGACCTATAGCTGTACTACAGAGCAATTGTGATAAAAACTGCATGGTATTGGCATAGTGACAGACAAGTAGACCAATGCAACAGAATAGAAGACCCAGAGATGAACCCACACTCCTATGGTGACTTTATCTTTGACAAGGGAGCTAAAACCATCCAGTGGAAAAAAGACAGCATTTTCAACAAATGGTGCTGGCACAACTGGCGGTTATCATGTAGAAAAATGCGAATTGATCCATTTCTATCTCCTTGTACTAAGGTCAAATATAAGTGGATTAAGGAACTCCACATAAAACCAGAGACACTGAAACTTATAGAGGAGAAAGTAGGGAAAAGCCTCGAAGATTTGGGTACAGGGGAAAAATTCCTGAATAGAACAGCAATGGCTTGTGCTGTAAGATCGAGAATCGATAAATGGGACCTCATAAAATTGCAAAGCTTCTGCAAAGCAAAAGACACCGTCAATAAGACAAAAAAGCCACCAACAGATTGGGAAAGGATCTTTACCTATCCCAAATCAGATAGGGGACTAATATCCAATATATATGAAGAACTCAAGAAGGTGGACTCCAGAAAATCAAATAACCGCATTAAAAAATGGGGCTCAGAGCTGATGTTCAACATACTTAATCGTCAGGGAAATGCAAATCAAAACAACCCTGAGATTCCACTTCACTCCAGTCAGAATGGCTAAGATCAAAAATTCAGGTGACAGCAGATGCTGGCAAGGATGTCAAGAAAGAGGAACACTCCTCCATTGTTGGTGGGACTGCAAGCTTGTACAACCACTCTGGAAATCAGTCTGGTGGTTCCTCAGAAAATTGGACATAGTACTACCAGAGGATCCAGCAATACCTCTCCTCATATATCCAGAAGATGTCCCAACAGGTAAGAAAGACACATGCTCCACTATGTTCATAGCAGCCTTATTTATAATAGCCAGAAGCTGGAAAGAACCCAGATGCCCCTCAACAGAGGAATGGATACAGAAAATGTGGTACATTTACACAATGGAGTACTACTCAGCTATTAAAAAGAATGAATTTATGAAATTCCTAGCCAAATGGATGGACCTGAAGGGCATCCTCCTGAGTGAGGTAACCCAATCACAAAGGAACTCGCACAATATGTACTCACTGATACGTGGATATTAGCCCAAAACTTAGGATACCCAAGATATAAGATACAATTTGCTAAGCACATGAAATTCAAGAAGAACGAAGACCAAAGTGTGGACACTTTGCCCCTTCTTAGAAATGGGAACAAAACACCCATGGAATGAGTTACAGAGACAAAATTTGGACCTGTGACGAAAGGATGGACCATCTAGTGATTGTCATATGCAGGGATCCATCCCATAATCAGCTTCCAAATGCTGACACCATTGCATACACTAGCAAGAATTTGCTGAAAGGACCCAGATATAGCTGTCTCTTGTGAGACTATGCCGGGGCCTAGCAAACACAGAAATGGATGCTCACAGTCAGCTATTGGATGGATCACACGGCCCCCAATGGAGGAGCTAGAGAAATTACCCAAGGAGTTAAAGGGAACTGCAACCCTTTAGGTGGAACAACAATATGAACTAACCAGTACCCCGGAGCTCTTGTCTCTAGCTGCATATGTATCAAAAGATGGCCTAGTCGGCCATCACTGCAAAGAGAGGCCCATTGTACTTGCAAACTTTATATGCCCCAGTACAGGGGAACGCCAGGGCCAAAAAGGGGGAGTGGGTGGGTAGGGGATTGGGGCGGGTGGGTATGGGGGACTTTTGGGATAGCATTGAAAATGTAAAAGAGGAAAATACCTAATAAAAATAAAATAAAATAATAATTACACCACACTTCTCATCAGAGTCTATGAAAGCCAGAACATCCTAGGCAGACTTCATACAGACCCCAAGAGAACACAAATGCTAGCCCAGGCTACTATACCCAGCAAAACCCTCAGTTGGCATAGATGGAGAAACCAAGATATTCCATGACAAAAACAAGTTTACACAGATATCTCTCTATAAATCCAACCCTTCAAAGGATAATATATGGAAAGCTCCAACACAGGAGGGAAACTACACCCAAGAAAATGCAAGAAAGTAAACTTCTTTTAACAAACCAAAAATAAGATAGCCACAAAAAGCATAATTCCACCTTTAACAACAAGAAGCAACAATCTTTTTCCCTTAATATCTCTTAATATCAATGGACTCATTCCCCAATAAAAAGACATAGACTAACATACTGGATATGTAAACAGGACTCAACATTTTGCTGCATACAGGAAACCCACCTCAGGGACAAAGACACACACTACCTCAGAGTAAAAGTCTAGAAAACAATCCTTCAAGCAAATGGTCCCAAGAAACAAGCTGGAGTAGCCATTCTAATATTGAATAAAATCAATTTTCAACCTAAAGTTATCAAAAATGATAAGGAAAGACACTTCGTACTCATCAAAGGAAAAATCTACCAAGATGAACTCTCTATTCTTAACATCTATGCTCCAAATGCACTTTTAAGAAATAGAGCAGAGGAAGGGTTAGGTGCTGTACAACAGTGGCTTCCAGGCATAACATGGTTGTGGCACTGTTACACTCATAGCAACTGTAATGGCATGCACTAGGTGGAGCACAGCAACGTCCTGTCATGGAGAGACAGTTCCCAAGTCCTTCCTGAAGATTCATAGGCAAGTAATATTTGCCAAGGAGAAGGGCTCAGGTCACCACCACACGACATTTGAGCACCTAAATGTAGTTAATGATTCTGAGAGAGGGAAGCACATTTTCTTCAGTGGTGTAGCCACTGGTTAAGGTGCCAAACGTGATACACACACATGCACAAAGCAAACATGCATGGCCCAGGATGGACACATGAACCTCCATCCTGAAGAACAATTTACAGTTCATAGCTGCTACTAGAGGGACAGTGAGTTTTCTTTAGGAGTATGGTTCATGGTAGACTGAGAGTGCTCCAGGGGTTAGCCCCACACTCATGCCCACTGTCTATGGGCAGCACTAATTACACTCAGTGAATATATATTTAAAAGTAATACTAGATGCTGGAGAGATGACTCAGCAGCAGTTATGAGCACTTGCTGCTCTTGCAGAGGACTATAGGACATATATACACACATTCAATTCTTAGCAACCACACAGAGGTTCATGACATTTGTATCTGCAGTTCCAGGGGATCTGACCTTCATGGGCACCAGGCACACATGTGATGCACATATGTACATAAAGACAAAATAAAATGAGTTTTTTTTAAAAGTAAATACATCATAATATTTAAAGTGAGATGTGAGCCTGACATAATGGTGCACACCTTTAATCCCAGTACCTGGGTGGCAAATGGAGACAGACCTCTGGGGGTTCTAGGCCAGCCTGGTCTGTGTAGTGAGTTCCAGTCCAGGCAGAGCTACATAGTAAGACCATGGCTTGGAAAAAACCCTAAATAATAATAATAATAATAATAATAATAATAATAATAATAACAATGTCAGATATGATGGTTCACCCTTCTAATCCTAGCACCAAAAACTCAGGAAGTTCCTGAGTTCAAGACTATTCTGAAACTCCACAGCAAGTTTTAGTCCTAACTTTATACACTGAAAAAAAATTAAGTTCAGTGCCACCATTACATATTTCTCATACTTGTGACTTAATGCTTTGAGTAAAATTAAGTAGTATAAGAAAAAATGATGCAGAAACTAAACTTTACAAGACTGAAAAATCACCGAGACAATGTTGAAGAAATGATATTATCAAAAAACTTCCAACCAAAGCATCAGATCAGACAGGAAACACTGGCAGGACACACAGAAAGCCAAAGCCATAAGCTAAAGCTGAGGGTAGACACACTGCGGAAGCTGAAGGGAGTGTCACAAAGCAGGCACGATCCTTCGCATACAAGGTGAGGGCTAGGAACTGGTGAGTGGATTTAATAGAGGGTAAGTGGACCATCTGTGGCCTAAAGGACAGCAACTTCAACAAAATTATCAGTAGACATGAATGCCTACTTGATTTAAATCCCAAAGAAAATTATCTGAAATGCAGTAGAAGGAGCGAGTGTGAACACAAAGAGCCCAGACATACAAAAATATAACAGGCAGGCAAAGCTGTTAGCTACTTTACAAAGCAAGTAAGTAAATGAGACTGTGTGGCACTGTCAAATACTTTAAAAAAAAAAACAAGATGTGCACACAGGAAGTTCATGAAAGCAAAAAACATACAGTAACAGTCTCCTGCAGTATTGGGTAGATTTTAGACATTCTAGTCAAGTATCTACATTTTAGATAGTTAAAGATTTTAGACATTTACTTCATTTAACGCCTTTTTCTACTGAAATAACAGCGTCTCAGAGCTCACACCCTCGGGATCAACCGGAGTCCTCCCTAACCAAGCAGCAGCACCACCCAAGAACTGCTTCACCCAGAAACCTTTGTGCAAGAGCAGTAGCAAAGCTTGGCAACTGCTTCACCCAGAAGCCTTTGCACTCAAACTTAATGCACGCCAGCTGCTTGACCCAGAGGCCTTTGGGCCCCAGGCAGCAAAAGGGAATGAAAGCCTGCAAGGCCCATTTGTCCTAGACCCAATTGCAGGAAAAACTGTCATCCCTTCAGACAGAAAGGCTGGAGGTGGCAATGAGCACACAGTGAATCTCAGCTTTCCCTGTGGAGAAGGTAAGTTTGTCATGTTGGCTTCCTGAAGAACCTTGGTGACTTGTAATGAAGTTCATGCCCCCATTAAGAAGAGCTGTGTATCCCAAGGTCCTTCAGAATTCCTGATGTGTCAGTTGCACAGCTGTTTAGTTTCTAGGAAAGAGGAAATGTTTTATATGTGACAGAAAATGAACTATTGGCAATGTAGTACAGTATAGCTAAGTAAGTACTGAAGTGCAGATAAATACCTAAAATATGAATTATGCCCAGTCAGCCCTTTTTCAGGGGACGAAGGGTACCTAGTTCATGGAAAGCAGAATTCCAAAATTGTCCAGGTATTGTCTTTATTCCCAGAAAGAGTTGGAACATCCAGACACGATTTTTTACCGATAATAACCATAAATAGATTGATTTGGAATCATCTGCTATTGTTGGCATACGAGCACGTGGATAAAGACTGCTGACACAGCATGTCTCCAACAGCTGTGGAGCCAGAATCCTTGACTGACATTCAGGCCTGTCCAGAGAGCATTATATGGGCCTTAACAAGGGACCTGGCTTGTCCTGCTTTGTACTTCTTTATAACACCTAAATGAAACCCACCTCCAATGAGGCTACAACATGCACAGGGCTTAGAGTAAGGCCTCACACCTGCATGGTAGGCGCTGGGAAAGCTCACTCCGTTCTGAAGAGTTTCCCTCTCTAGTTGATATTTTTATATATAAACAAATAAATATATACATACAAACGGCTGAGTCTGTTTAGTGTTTCTCATATGTAAATGTTTTTAGGGCTGACTGACCACCTGGTATTGGATAACCCATCAGAGGGCTCATTCCTAGAGAACACTGATTTTCCCTCTCTTGGTTGTCATTCATTGCCTCTAACATTTCATGTTGTGGACTTGTGAGAGTTCCCCTGACCATGCTGGCACAGCAACTTGGGTTGTCATCAATCAGATCTTGTCTAGAAAACCATGTTGTTAAGAGTTATGGTTAAGCTCCCTAGAAGATACATTCTTGCAACATGTAGCAAAAATAATTAAAAAGAGGTCATGGGTTTGAGTTGGGAGACACAGAAAAGGGAATTACATGAATATAAAACACATGAAGCTTTTTCAGAAATTAGTACAAGTGAAAGTTTTCCTAATATAAGGAGAATTTAATGTAATATTTTCCAAATTGATTTTAGGATTTTCAATAAAAATATTTTAGGGAAATGGCAATAAAAATACTCACAATTTTCCATTTTATCAAATAATGCATATAATGTTATATTTCTCTTTAGTTCTGCCTGTCTGAAAGTTTGACCTAAATGTATTTGTTATGATATTATTAGTTGTGCCAGTATCTCTCCCTTCGTAATACTCTTTTCAGAGATGAATGTCCTTGTACAAAAACACTGTTTTTAAATAAGCTATAATCTTTATGTGTGGTAGAAATAATGACAATGAGAGGTTTAATATAAAAAGGCAATACCTTAAATATTCTTTTTTCATTAATTATTTACTAGATCACAGCCTCCCCTCCCTCCTCTCCTCCCAATCTCACCTCATTTTCTCTCCCCCCATACCTCCCTCTCTCTTTAGAGAAGGGAGGCCTCCTAAGGATATCAACCACCCTTGGTATATTAAGTTGCACTAGGACTAGGTAAACCTTCTCCTATAGAGGCTAGATAGGCAGCCCGTCAGGGGAAAGGTATACAAAGGCAGAGAGCAAAGTCAGAGACAGTCCCTGCTCCTGATGTTAGAGAACTCACATGCCTATTACATATGTATAGGGGCCTAGGTCTGTCCTATACGTCATCTGTGGTTAGCAGTTCAGTCCCTGTGAGCCCCTACAGGTCCAAGTTAGTTGATTCTGTAGGTTTTCTTGAGATATCCTTGATCTCTCCGGTTCCTTCAAATTCTTATTCTCTTCCACAAGATTTCCAAGCTCTGTCTAATTTAGCCTGTGAGTCATTGCATAAATTTCCATAAACTGCTGGGTGAAGTCTCTCACACGATAGTTATGCTAGGCTCCTATATACAAATATTCCAGAATACTATTAATAGTGTCAGGGGTAGTGCCTTTTTTCTAATTTATTTTTATTTTTCATTTTTTATTGGTTATTTTATTTATTTACATTTCAAATATTATACCACTTTCCAGTTTCCCTTGCACAAATCCCCTATTCTCTCCCTCCTCCCCCTGCCTCTATGAGAGTGCTCCCCCACCCATCCACCCACTCCTGCCTCAGTGCCCTAGCATACCCCTACCCTTAATGCTTGCCTGAAAGGATTATATGACTGTGTGGACCCACAAAGAAATATGTAGTAATTTTTAAAAATACTACTTAATTAAAAATCTGGTTTTGGCTGGTGAGATGGCGCTGGCTGTTCTGGCAGAGGTCCTGAGTTCAATTCTCAGCAAACACATGGCGGTTCATCACCATCAATAAGAGGGATCTGATGCCCTCTTCTGGCAGCAGGTATACATGCAGACAGAGCACTCAAATGAATAAATTTTTTAAGTTTCAAAAATACATTATAAAGTTCTAAGTGATGCTTTTAAGAGGAAAGGAATCTTCTAGGGCGTGGAAAAGAAAAATAAGAAAGAAGTGGAGGGAATGAATATGGTCACAGTCAACATTCACACATGGAAATATCAAAGGGAATTCCTTTACTTTGTGTAATGAAATATTCACTGATAAAAATATAAATTGAAAATACTTTTTAATAAGTAGAATGAAAATAGAAAATTATTTGTCCTGTAAGCCATTTACTTTACAAGTGTGATTGATTAGAAACAGTTCTTTGATGGGATTCCAGTTGTTGTCGTCAGGATAGCAGCAGTTCAGTTTACACAAATCATAGTGGCAGCTGGATGCACTGCCATTCATGAATCAGCAATGGCAGTTTGATTCAGAAGAAACCTTGAGGCTCTGCAAATCTGCCCAAGTCCAAGGAAGTGGCAAGAAGCCACCGAAATATCACAATAAGTTCTTTGGTGCATTTCTCTCTACTAAGTCATGACAAGTAATGATCGGTAAAGAAGGCAAAGCAAACCAGTGCCAGAGCATTGCCAGTGAAGACCAGGGTCAGCAAAACTCAACAGAGACCAGCAAAGAGAGTGGCAATGTGAACCAATGCTAGAGGGTCATCCACTGTCTGTTGGTTATATTTATACACTTTCTAAATACCATGTGTCCCCTCAAGCTTCTGTCTTCTACCACAAAATTAACTTTATTCTCACTGGGACCTCCTGATATCCTTCCCCACATAATTCTGTTACCTTGTGCCATGGAGACCCTGTAGCTTAGATCTGCAGGACCAGATCTACTCCTCTGACTTCACCTCTGGCATAGTCTGCTCCCCCAGGTGGTCATCCCAGGTCAGCTCCCTGTCTGGGATCCGTGGGGCTATACCGATAATCATCTTGTACTCACTCCTGATCCAGGCCATCAAAGTGGGCCAACGTGGGGATTGTCTGTCTTGGGCTCACTCCCCACCCTGGAAGCCAGTCTGGGACAGAAGGACATTTCCTTTTCAAGGAGTGTCAGGCTACCAAGAATTAGATACAGAATGTTTACAGGTCAGAGTGCTGAATACAGACTAGCCTCTCTCTTCTCTGCCTTCTACTGATACACATGGAACACAGAGCCAAAGCTACAATGCCTCTAGGGGTAGGGTGCTGAATATCTTTCCCTGTACTTATTTTTGATTTGTGTTCTTCAGTGAACTGTTCAACTGCTTTTCCAATTAAGTTAGATTGTTAGTTGTCTGATGTGTTTTAAGAGGTTGTAGTATATCTTTGCTTGTTTTAACTTTTAAATTAGATTTGTTTTATTTTATTTTATGTGTATAGTGTTTTTCTTGCATGTCTGCCTGTGTACTATGTGAATGCCTGGTGCCCAAGAAGATCAAAAGAGGATGTCAGATTCCCTGGAACTAGAGTTACAGATGATTATGAGCCACCCTGTGGGTCGTGGGAACTAAAACTGCATTGTCTGTATGAACAAAAAGATGCTCTTAACCACTGAGCCATTTCTCCATCCTTGGAACTATGAATTTGAAAGTAAATGGGCTGGGGATAACACATGAGGAGTTGGAAGGATGAGAAAAAGAAATACAGGTTATAAATACAGTACTCATAAATGAACTTGTCAACTAAATACCTATTAGAAAAAGGAATAAAGTTACTGCATGGTGCCAAGGTGGGTGAAGAATCCCAAGATGGGTGGGTGTTGTGCCCACCTCATCCAGCAAGGAAAAATGCAACACGGTCGGATTCTTCTCAACAGCTTTATTCCTGGAATGCCTCGATGCTACGGGAACCCGGGAAACCCAGGAAGGACTGCTTATATACACACCATCATTGGGGAGAGCTATGTGTCCTCCTGGGATTGGTCAGTCTGCCGGCACTTTAATTTGTATGCACCCAATCGGGAGGGGTTGGCGCCAGATTCGGGCTAGTGCCTGCACAGTGGCGTTGTTTACGGAGACTGTGTACCGGAGGCCAGCGCCATCTTTTAGGCGCCCGGCTGCCTACATCTCCCCCTGTTTTGTTTAATAATATGATGCTGGACTAGGTCTGGGCAAGTCTGTCCATCGGCCACAGCTCCTGTCTTAGGTCGATCTTTTCATGTCACAGCCTTACCCGTCCTAGGGTTACCCTAACGCCTCCAGGCCCCATGTCTTAGGTTGGTCTGTGCATAAGGAAAGTTGCCTGTCACTGAATACCATGGATCTGTGTGACTACAACTGCCAGATGACCTAGGGCGAACTCTTAATTTTTTAAAGAGGCCAGCCAAACATTGGGAGATGCGCCATCTTTAATCACCATCAATGCTTGGTACACCACTGCCTTATATTGAGTGTGCTCTCATTTGAATCGACACAACAGTCAGATACAAAAGACACAACCGAGGAGGACCACTGGCCCCCAGTCAACATTCCCACCCATTCCTTAAAAAATGAGAAGGCATTGGTGATCCAGGAGGTGAAGTCCCCCAAGATAATGGGGTCCAGTCGAGTGCTGTTGAGTTTGGCAATCTGGAGGAGCAGCTTTCTGGACAACTGCTCTGCTTTAGCTGACCAATTTCCTACTCAGATAAGAGGCGAATCTGCTCTCTGCTCCTTCCTGTTCCAGAGACAGCCACATCTTCTTGTGCAGTGCCAGCCTCGTCCCATTGACAAAATGGTGAAGGTCGGTGTGAACGGATTTGGCCGAATTGGGCGCCTGGTCACCAGGGCTGCCATCTGCTCTCCACATGGCAAAGTGGAGATTGTTGCCATCAACGACCCCTTCATTGACCTCAACTACATGGTCTACATGTTCCAGTATGACTCCACCCATGGCAAATTCAACGGTACAGTCAAGGCCGAGAATGGGAAGCTTGTCATCAACGGGAAGCCCATCACCATCTTCCAGGAGCGAGACCCCACCAACATCAAATGGGGTGATGCCAGTGTTGAGTATGTAGTGGAGTCTACTGGTGTCTTCACCACCATGGAGAAGGCTGGGGCCCACTTGAAGGGTAGAGCCAAAAGGGTCATCATCTCTGCCCCTTCTGCCGATGCCCCCATGTTTGTGATGGGTGTGAACCACGAGAAATACGACAACTCACTCAAGATTGTCAGCAATGCATCCTGCACCACCAACTGCTTAGCCCCCCTGGCCAAGGTCATCCATGACAACTTTGGCATTGTGGAAGGGCTCATGACCACGGTCCTTGCATTGTGGAAGGGCTCATGACCACGGTCCTTGCCATCACTGCCACCCAGAAGACTGTGGATGACCCCCCTGGAAAGCTGTGGCGAGAGGGTCGTGGGACTGCCCAGAACATCATCCCTGCATCCACTGGTGCTGCCAAGGTTGTGGGCAAGGTCATCCCAGAGCTGAACGGGAAGCTCACTGGCATGGCCTTCCGTGTTCCTACCCCCAATGTGTCTGTCGTGGATCTGACGTGCTGCCTGGAGAAACCTGCCAAGTATGACGACATCAAGAAGGTGGTTAAGCAGGCATCTGAGGGCCCACTGAAGGGCATCTTGGGCTACACTGAGGACCAGGTTGTCTCCTGTGACTTCAACAGCAACTCCCACTCTTCCATCTTTGATGCTGGGGCTGGCATTGCTCTCAATGACAATTTTGTCAAGCTCATTTCCTGGTATGACAATGAATATGGCTACAGCAACAGGGTGGTGGACTTCATGGCCTACATGGCCTCCAAGGAGTAAGAAACCCTGGACCACCCACCCCAGCAAGGACACTGAGAGCAAGAGAGAGTCCCTCGGTTGCTGAGGAGTCCCTATCCCAATTCGGCCCCCAACACTGAGCATC
This sequence comes from Mus musculus, assembly GCF_000001635.26. Classification (NCBI taxonomy): domain Eukaryota; kingdom Metazoa; phylum Chordata; class Mammalia; order Rodentia; family Muridae; genus Mus; species Mus musculus. The sequence continues at coordinate 151,375,151 of NC_000068.7, forward strand.
TCCCTCACAATTTCCATCCCAGACCCCCATAATAACAGGAGGGGCCTAGGGAGCCCTCCCTACTCTCTTGAATACCATCAATAAAGTTCGCTGCACCCACCCCCCCAAAAAAGAGGCGAATCTGTTCAAGAGACTGAGAGAAATTAGCTTGTACAACTTTATACAAGGGGCACCTAATGGGCATAGGTGGCAAACATTTCAAAATCTACTATAGGCACAAAGGTGGGAAGTTTCACAACCACAGCAGTATACCCTGCCAACATTCTGCTAAAAAACATGTCCTTCCAGAACTATTACAATCTATATCTCTGTCGGGGGGATCAATTTTCGTGTCAGCTTCTCTGGTGCCCAAATCGGGTGTTCTTGACCTCGTGGAAAAACACAAACATCTCCCCTGGATCTCGAAATAACGGGATCTGGTCCATACCGTTTTCCAGTTAGGACATCTTTCCATTTGACATCCTGTTTAAGGATAGGCGAGGTCATGGCATGCCTATCTGCAGCCTAACGACCATGTTCGTCCAGAATTAAAAATTTTAAAGTAAAGAGGGCTAAAGATAATTGTTCTTTTGGTGGCCGGCCATCAGCGATTCCCCCCTTTTGTTTTTGTAAGAGTTATTTTTAAGGTTCTATGTGCTCTTTCCACAATGCCTTGGCCCTGTGGATTGTAGGGAAGGCCAGTAGAGTGACTAAACTGCATTATTTTGCAAAAGGTTTGGAATGATTTTGATGTATATGCAGGGCCATTATCAGTTTTTAAACTATCTGGCCTTCCCCAAGCTGCCCAGGCTTCTAGGCAATGACCAACCGCGTTGTGGGATTTCTCACTGGACATAGGGGAGGCAAAAATGACACCTGAACAGGTGTCAATTGAAACATGAACATATTTTAATCTTCCAAATGCTGAGACATGAGTAACATCCATTTGCCACAGTTTTAAAGGGATCAATCCGCGAGGGTTAATACCAACATGAGGAGGGTGGTGAAACTGTACACACTATGGGCACTGTAACACCACATCTCGTGCTGAGGCTCGAGAGATATCAAATTTCTTCTGAATTGTGGCAGCAGGAACATGATACAATTGATGAAAATCTTTTGCAAGCTCCAGTGGGGTGGCGTGAAAAATAAATTCCATGCAATGCCAGCGTCCACTAAGGCATTTCTTTCAGCCATAGGGCCTGTCAAGGTAGAGTGAGCTCGAATATGTTGAATAAAGAATTTATGTGTTCTTTTCCAAATCAGTTTTTGTAACTCTAATAAGATGGTGCACACAGGGCTGGTAGGTCTAATGGGTGCTGCAATTTCTAATGCACGCACTGCATTTACTACATAAGCCAAATCAGAGACTAGATTAAAAATTCCTTAAAAGCTTTGAATACTTCGAACACAATTTTATATTCAGTAAGTTGTGGGGTGCCAGGATTGTATTGAAAAAGAACAGGTTTTTGAGAATTAACTACATAGACACCAACACCTGTTTTAGAATCATCTGTATAAATATCCAATGCACCCGATATGGGTTTAGGAGCTGTGACTTTGGGGAAAATCACTGGATGTTCACTAAAAAATTGTAGCAAAGGATCTTTGGGATAATGATTATCTAATTCCCCATCAAAACTACAGCGCAATAGGGCCCAATCATCTATCAAAGAACTTAGGATCTGTATTTGATTAGCATTATAAGGTGTAATGATTTTCTGAGGGGGTGCTCCAAAATGTTGAATACATGATTTAATGTCCAAAATCGCTAATTGAGCTACAGCAATGGGATAATATTCAAGGGTTTTATTGGGAGATACATGAGGATAAATCCACAATAGAGGACCTGACTGCCACAACACTCCTGTTGGTTGACAGAAAGTCTTCAAAACACAAAGGAGGATGTCCTCTCCTTCTTTCCATCTATACAGCTTGGCCTTTTCTAAACACCTTTCTACCTTTTCTAATGCTACTCGGGCCTCAAGGGTGAGAGCACGAGGTGACAAAAGCTGTGGATCGCCCTTCAATATATCAAAAAGAGGGATTAATTAAAAATTTCATAGCCTCATATATGGACGAATCCAATTTATATCACCTAGCAATTTCTGGAAATCATTTAATGTTTTTAAATGATCTTTACGTAATTCTATCTTTTGAGGTGTAATAAAATGTGGAGTCATTCGAGCACCCAGGAACTCTCCTAAATTTCCCATCTGAACTTTGTCAGGTGCTACAAACAATCATTTCTTTTCTAATTTTTCTTTTCTTTCTTTTCTTTTCTTTTCTTTTCTTTTCTTTTCTTTTTCTTTTTGGCCTTTTGTTGACCAATACTCCCTTTTTCATTGGGTTGGCTCTATATGGCCAATCCAGATCAGAACCTATCCCTCTCATATTGAGCTGCCTCTTCTTCTAGGTCAGCTTCCTCATCTTTACTAAGTTCCGAGTCACTGGAAGGGGAGCTTGATAAATTTAAATCCTTTAGAGAGGGATATATCTTCACTATTTCCTTTTCTTTATCACTAATTACTTTTATTTTTCCTCCCTTTTCTTTTCCTTTTTCTTTCTTGCTATTTCCTTTTCCTTTTGAATTTGCATTTTCTCCCTTTTCCTTTTCTCTCTCTTTTTCGCCCCTTTTCTTTCTTTTGCTTATGTGTTTCCTATCTTCCTCTGACATACTTTCTTGTTCCCTGAAAATTTTCTGACCTGCCTTAACTGCTTCTATCATACAAAAGCAGAGGTCAGAAATTACAAAAAACGAAACAGAAACACTAAGAGCTACCCACACTGGGTCTACAGGCGAGAAAAACATATCCCTCCTTTTAACCAGGGATCAGTTTGGGAGACCGCTGGTACCGCCGTTCCTCAGCTGAAGAGTTCTGAATTCAGGAGATCCTTGGGTCCCCGGGCTGGCCACCAATTTGTTGCACCCACCTCGTCCAGTAAGGAAAAATGCAACACGGTCGGATTCTTCTCAACAGCTTTATTCCTGGAATGCCTCGATGCTAGAGAACCTGGGAAACCCAGGGAGGACTGCTTATATACACCCCAGCACTGGGAAGAGCTATGTGTCCTCCTGGGATTGGTCAGTCTGCCGGCACTTTAATTTGTATGCACCCACTCCGGAGGGGTTGGAGCCAGAGTAGGGCTAGCGCCTGCGCAGTGGCATTGTTTATGGAGACTGTGTACCGGAGGCCTGTGCCATCTTTTAGACGCCCGGCTGCCTACAGGTGGGCTTAAATTTGTTCCAAAAGCCATTCATGGGGAAGCTTGTGGGACGATCATATGGAAACCAAGACCATGGCAAACGCCCTGAAGTTCTGAAAGAGTCAGTCCTCTACAGATTGGTTCTATGTCTAAGAAACCTCTAGTGAAGGACTACGTTTACTACAGCCACTGTGGTCAAGGCTGACTTGTTCAATAATTTTGGAAACAAATTTAATGCCCTGAAGATTGATGTACTGTGCCCTAGTGGAAAGGAAGATGTGAAGAGATGTAGTGAGTTTAATTCTGAATTGAAGGTCAAGCTCAGAAAGAGGAAGAACATGATTTTCTCTGATTGGATGACCATTGAGCACATGTGTGAAGCCTCCTGAGAAACCAACTTAGACAAGAAGCATTCCTTTTGGCCTATCTAGCTGCAAACAGTGTAAGAGAAAATTATAGCCCTTGCTTCACAAACTTTGTAAATAAAAGTAACATTATTACATACAAAAAAGAATGAAGTTCTTGCGTTTTTTATTATTACTTCTTTATTACTTTACACTGTTCCTTTATCAGCTATCCTAAGAAATCTTTATCTAGAGACTTTATAATTTTAGATCTTACTTTTAGAACTAAGATTCATTTGAGTTCACTTTTATATCTGCTGTCCATCCTGGATCCAAGTTTATTGTGTGGGTGTGGATTTTCACTTGGTCCTGCCACCTGTTGAAAAGTAATCTTTAGCCAAGCACTGGTGGTGCGTGCCTCTGATTTCAGCATTGGAAAGGCAGAGACAGGCAGATCAATGTGAATTGGAGGCCAGCTGGTCAATAGAACAAGTTCTATGACAGTAAAGACCACAAACACACACACACACACACACACACACACACACACACACACCACCATCACTCTGGGGGAAAAGGAGCTTGCCAACAGAGGAAAGAAGTCCTAAGGTTGAGTGAACTCAGACCCTATGAATCTTAGAATTCAGAAAGGCAAGAGTGGTACCATTCCCTGCCACCTCTACCTGCACTGGAACATGGAACTTCATCACCCCACTGAAAGGACCTCATATGACCATAAATCATGTAGGAAAAACACCTGGTGTCCTCTTTAAAACATTAGTACTTATAAGCATTTGAAGACATTGATCTTAGGAAGACACAAAATGGAGAAATTCTGGAAATGGAATATCTAGGTAAGAAAACAGGAACTGCAGATGCAGGCATCACCTATAAAATGCAAGAGATGGAAAAGAGAATCACAGGACTGAACTTACAATGAAATATATCCATCAAAAATGTTGAATTCCAAATATCCCTGATACAAAACAACAGGAAATTGGGATACCATGAAAAGAACAAACCTATGAATAATAGCAAGAAAAGGAAAAGAACCCTAGTTCAAAGGCCTAGAAAATATTTTCAACAAAATTAGAGAAGATAATTTTCCACTCTAAAGAAGGAGATGCCTATAGAGATGCAAGCAGCATACAGAACAGTAAATAAATTTTACCAGAAAGAAGGCCTACAGAGCCAATGGACTGAACTCAAGTGGACTCACTATCTGGGTCTGAGTAAGATACTCTGCATGTATTTTATGGTTGTGTAGCTTAGTGTTCTCACAGAATAGACCACTGTGGCAGTGTGGGCATCTCTGACCCTCTTGGATGCGCTTGGATGCCTCCTCCTGGTTTGCCTTGTCCAGCTGTGATACGAGGGTTTGTGCATAGTTTTCTTGTAACTTGTTAGGCCATGTTCACTGGATCCTTGAGAGGCCAGCTCTTTTATATCAAGGGCTATGGAGGAGGAGGAGTGAATATGATAGAGACAAGAGGTGGGGAGGGGAACATGGAGGAATGGAGAGAGGAGAGACTGTACTCAGCATTTAATGCATGAGAGAAAAATGAATAAATAAATTTAATAATGGAAAATCACAAAAGGATCCATGAAACAAGGAACTCTATATTTGAAAGGAAAAAAAACTGATGAGACATGTTAGGACCCTGTTTTCTCTCTCTCTCTCTCTCTCTCTCTCTCTCTCTCTCTCTCTCTCTCTCTCTCTCTCCCTGTGTGTGTGAGTTTGTGAGTGAGTGTGTGTGTGTGTGTGTGTGTGTGTATGTTGTGTGTCCAACCAGATGTAAAGGATACCCATCAAATGACTAAAGTTTAAGGGCAAATGCACATTCAGAGACTAGAGGTGGAAGATTTGTGAGGGCTTCAGGATCTCTTTCAGTGTGACTGCAGTAATAATGATGCTTTGGAGACCTGCAGCAGAGCACTTTGTATTCGCTTATGGACTCCAATGAACACTCATGGCTTATCAGTTTTATTGCTACCTCTAACTTGATCAAACCCAGGTCCTCTGGGTTCCTTGCTCTGCCTTCAGGACCACTGGCTGCTCGGCTGACAGGTAAACCTGAAGCCAGCCAGCTGAATTGACATTCTCACAGTGCATGAAGGTTCTCTAAAGTCTGCTGTTTCTTCTCAGTTTCCTTGGTAATCACCAGCACTCCATGGTTCTTTGATTCAGGGGCTTCTGACTCCTGTGAAGAGGAATACACTGGGCCATGGCTATTCTGGGACTGGTGCCCAGCATGGGTATCCCAACATGGCATGGGCAGAATGAACATAGGCAGAACTCCTTGCCAGAATTTGCATTCAGTCCTCAAGGAAAAAATATTTTTCCTCTACTCTCCCTCCTCTCTTCCTTCCTTCTTTTCCTTCCTTCCTTCCTTCCTTCCTTCCTCCCTCCCTCCCTCCCTCCCTCCCTCCCTCCCTCCCTCCCTCCCTCTCTCTCTCTCTCTCTCTCTCTCTCTCTCTCTCTCTCTCTCTCTCTCTCTCTCTCTCTTTTAACTACTTTTTTTCTTAACTAGTTCATTAATGGATACACAGCACATACATATGAGAGCTTCAGGGAGTAACCTGAAGGGGAGGTTAGAATTTGCTCTTATTTAACATTGCAACCAAGAACATAAATTTGTCTAAAAATAACAAGACAGCGGGAAAGCACCCTGAGCTTCTGAGACAGCAAATTATACATAGACAAAAGAGGTTAAAAAAAATCCCAAGGGGAGTTGGGATAGGTGGGTTCCTCTGGTGCGTCCTGAGGTGGTTAAGACCTGTGGACTCTCAATGACTGACAGCTGGTGAAGAAAGAAAGCCACCTCTACCCATAGACATCGACACACAAGGCATGGGCAGAACTCTTTTGACATCTACATTCTAATGGCCACAGACTAAAAATAATTTTTCTACCAAATTCTTTTGCAAGCATGCCTTCTATTGTCCTTCATTATTCTTGCAACTTTCTCTAGCTATCCCAGTGGAGTCACAGCTCTGCCACTCTACTGAAACCACCATGCTTCCTGGGATCTGAGCGAGCCTCCTGTGTCAGTCAGCAGTGTGCACACTTGAGCATTCACGCCTCATCTAGACAAAGGGTCTCACCTTTGTTCAGCTCCTGCTGTAAGACTCCGGGGAGCCTTAGCTTACCAGGGACCCCTGAGTGAACCACGTGGAGCCTGATCAATGCAAAAAGCAAGAGGAATTTACTGTTCCAGTGCACCGGGGTCATCCCGGACCCAAAGGAGAGTTGCCGACCTCCAGTGCGCATTTAGTGAATTTTTATATTCTAGGGGCAGAATAAAGCATCAGCAACTTTTCCTCTACTTTCAACCTGTGATTTAAACAGAGCCTCCCAATGGCAAAGTCACCTGGAATTCCTACCTGGCTCTGTGCTCTTCTGCTCTGGTCTGTATCTTCAGCACATTGCTCTCCACTCTCTGATATCATCCTCCAGGGACAACAGTGCCCGAAAGAGCACTGGAAAAACACAAAAGGAAGGGCCCTGTTAGGAGAAATCTACAGGACCCATGCTGGTCTGTGCTGGCACTGTGCTGGCACAGGCCTTCAGGCTGATTCTTCCAGAGTAATCCATTGCTCCATTCACACACCCTTTTCTAGCACCCTTGCCCAGCCTCAGGACACTGTCTTCTGCTGTCAGCATGTAGTCCAACTTTGAAGGACTCCACTTAGGAAGGAAGACAGGGTTGGATTTTTCTCTAAGACAGTAGCTACATTGCCACCAACCCCCTGAGCATGGATGCTAGTGATTTGTTGAGGTAAGGGGACAAAAGTCTTAAAAGTACACAAAACCATGAGCTTTCCCACCTACACACCAGTTCCTGAATAATTACTTGGAGGCTTATTATTAATGTAAAAGGCCCAGGCCACAACTTAGGCTTGTTTTCTGACTACCTTGTAACATATTTAACTCACTTAAACTATACTATGTCTGCCAAGAGGCAAATTACCTCTCCTTGATTTTGTGTGCCAATCTTCCTTGGAGTTTGTCCAGAGTAAATCTCCCACCTCTGAATATCTCCTGTAGTTCCAATCCCTCTAATGGAACTCCCCACCCCACCTTGATTTCCTGGCCTTTACTTATAAGTTTAACTCCCCACACACAGTGTGACTCACAGCAGCTCTAATTTCAGCTCCATGTATTTCACCTCTGTCCTCCATGGGTATTTTTACTCACATGCATTTGAAAAAGTTGCACCTCTGACATTTATGGTAACACCACCTTTGGCTGTCTATAGAATTCCACAAAGGAATCTGATGATGAGAGTACAAGCCATGAGACTCAGAAGACAAACCCCCATACCCTAATAGCCATAATTGTAACCAAGTAGATTTCTTTATGGTGTTCTCTAGAGATAACCTCTTGTGTACTGTCTGGAGGTAATATATGTAAATTAAAAGATGCTGCTGTGAGTCTCATCAGCCATTGCCTAACTCTGTGATGAGGGTAGACCAAGTTATCACAATCATAGAAAGATAACAACTCAATGGAGTACTACTCAGCTATTAAAAAGAATGAATTTATGAAATTCCTAGCCAAATGGATGGACCTGGAGGGCATCATCCTGAGTGAGGTAACACATTCACAAAGGAACTCACACAATATGTACTCACTGATAAGTGGATATTAGCCCAAAACCTAGGATACCCAAGATATAAGTTACAATTTCCTAAAGACATGAAACTCAAGAAAAATGAAGACTGAAGTGTGGACACTATGCCCCTCCTTAGAAGTGGGAACAAATCACCCTTGGAAGGAGTTACAGAGACAAAGTTTGGAGCTGAGATTAAAGGGTGGACCATGTAGAGACTGCCTTATCCAGGGATCCACCCCATAATCAGCATCCAAACGCTGACACCATTGCATACACTAGCAAGATTTTATCGAAAGGACCCAGATGTAGCTGTCTCTTGTGAGACTATGCCGGGGCCTAGCAAACACAGAAGTGGATGCCCACAGTCAGCTAATGGATGGATCACAGGGCTCCCAATGGAGGAGCTAGAGAAAGTACCCAAGGAGCTAAAGGGATCTGCAACCCTATAGGTGGATCAACATTATGAACTAACCAGTACCCCGGAGCTCTTGACTCTAGCTGCATATGTATCAAAAGATGGCCTAGTCGGCCATCACTGGAAAGAGAGGCCCATTGGACACACAAACTTTATATGCCCCAGAACAGGGGAACGCCAGGGCCAAAAAGGGGGAGTGGGCAGGTAGGGGAGTGGGGGTGGGTGGGTATGGGGGACTTTTGGTATAGCATTGGAAATGTAAATGAGCTAAATACCTAATAAAAAATGGAAAAAAAAATAAATATTACTAGTCTATAAGCTTAGACAGTGCCACTATGGTGGCCACATGTCTTTATTCATAGCAAATTGTTTAATGCATCATTAAAAATGTTTTTCTTTTTCAAATAAAAAAAAAAAAAAAAAAAAAAAAGAAAGATAACAACTGTATCAATTAAATAAATTCTTAATTTTTCCAATGTCAGAAGGTGATAGACAATTATTTTTGGATATAGGATGACTTCTTTTTTCTTTTTTTATTAGATATTTTCTTCATTTACATTTCAAATGCTATCCCCAAAGCCCCCTATACCCTCCCCCACCCTGCTCCCCAACCCACCCACTCCTGCTTCCTGACCCTGGCATTCCCCTGTACTGGGGCATATGATCTTTGTAAGACCAAGGACCTCTCCTCCCATTGATGGCTGACTAGGCCATCCTCTGCTACATATGCAACTAGAGACACAGCTCTGGGGATACTGGTTAGTTCATATTGTTGTTCCTCCTATAGGGTTGCAGACCCCTTTAGCTGTTTGGGTACTTTCTCTAGCTCCTTCATTGGGGGCCCTGTGTTCCATCCAATAGATGACTGTGAGCATCCACTTCTGTATTTGCCAAACACTGGCATAACCTCACAAGAGATAGCTATATCAGGGTCCTTTCAGAAAAATCTTACTGGAATATGCAATAGTGTATGCATTTGGTGGTTTATTATGGTATGGATCCCCGGATGGGGCAGTCTCTGCATGGTTCTTCCTTCTGTCTCAGCTCCAAACTTTGTCTCTAACTCCTTAAATGGGTATTTTGTTCCCCATTCTAAGGAGGGACAAAGTATCCACACTTTGGTTTTCCTTCTTCTTGTTTCATGTGTTTTGCAAATTGTATCTTGGGTATTCTAAGTTTCTTGGCTAATATCCACTTATCAGTAAGTATATAACATGTGTGTTCTTTTGTGATTGGGTTACCTCACTCAGGATGATATCCTCCAGATCCATCCATTGTCTAAGAATTTCATAAATTCATTGTTCTTAATAGCTGAATAGTACTCCATTGTGTAAATGTACCACATTTTCTGTATCCATTCTTCTGTTGAGGGGCATCTGTGTTCTTTCCAGCTTTTGGCTATTATAAATAAAGCTGCTATGAACATAGAGGAACATGTGTCCTTATTACATGTTGGAGCATCTTCTGGGTATATGCCAAGGAGTGGTATAGCTGGGTCCTCAGGTAGTACTATGACCAATTTTCTGAGGGACCATCAAACTGATTTCCAGAGTTGTTTTACCAGCTTCTAATCCCACCAGCAATGGAGGAGTGTTCCTCTTTCTCCACATCCTCGGCAGCATCTGTTGTCATCTGTGTTTTTGATCTTAGCCATTCTGACTGGTGTGAGGTGGAATTTCAGGGTTGTTTTGATTTGCATTTCCCTGATGATTAAGGATGTTGAACATTTATTTGGGTGCTTCTCAGTCATTCAGTATTCCTCAGTTGAGAATTCTTTGTTTAACTCTGTACCCCATTTTTCAATAGGGTTATTTGGTTCTTTGGAGTCTAACTTCTTGAGTTCTTTGAATATGTTGGATATTAGCCCTCTATCAGGTGTAGAGTTGGTGAAGATCATTTCTCAGTTTATGGCTTTCATTTTGTTCTGTTGACAGTGTCCTTTGCCTTACAGAAGCTTTGTAATTTTATGAGACCGCATTGGTCAGTTCTTGATTTTAGAGAATAAGCTGCTGGTGTTCTGTTCAGAAAAAAAATTGCCCTATGCCCATGGGCTTGAGGCTCTTCCCTACTTTCTTTTCTATTAGATTCAGTGTATCTGGTTTCAAGTGGAGGTCCTTGATCCACTTGAACTTGAGCTTTGTACAAGGAGATAAGAATATATTTGCATTCTTCTGCATGCTAACTGCCAGTTGAGCCAGTACCATTTGTTGAAAATGATGTCTTTTTTCCACTGGATGGTTTTAGCTCCTTTTTCAAAGATCAAGTGTCTGTAGGTGTGTGGGTTCATTTCTGGGTCTTTAATTCTAATCCATTGATCTACCTGCCTATCACTATACAAATACCATATAGTTTCTATCACTATTGCTCTGTAGTACAGCTTGAGGTCCAGGATGCTGATTTCCTCAGAGCAATGACACTTCTTATGAAAGTGTCTTCAGAGCATCCATCACTGGAAATCTACCCCAGCCAGTCATACATGGATGTGTACAAAGATGGCTTTACGATGGCTTTACGATGGCATAACAAAAGGTGTCCTCACAGGGTGTTTTATCTCATCATGCCTCTGTCAAGGAAGACCATTGTAAGGGCTCCAATGTACCCAGTGCCTGAGCTCAGCCAAATCAAAGGAAAACCTAAGTTCACAAGATATGTCACATACACTCTCCCGCAAGGAGGCACAGGCTAAGGTCCAGATGTAAAAGAAAAAGAATCAAGCCTATTCTCCCTACATATACCCTAATAACATCTTTGCAGTTGGTGTCAAAGTGTACCTAGGGCCCTCTTTAACAGGTGGATCTGGAAGAACTTGAAGTATTGGATTATAAAAGGCCTGTGTCAGGATGTAAGGTTCAACCCCTTCAATAAAGATGCTTTAGCTGAACTTTACAAAATATTAATGACCCTTGGCCAAGGAGCATTGGGGAAAGTAAAATGTGCAAGCCATGTCCTCATGCAGACTATAGTAGCAGTAAAAAAAAGTCCAAATTGAGAGCACCCTCATCAAATAAAAAATTGAACTTGTAAATACTCTAGATCACCCCAATATTATTGCATATTATTGAGAAAAATCATTTATATTATTCTAGAACACAGAATTTGTTGGGAGTTGTTGGGCAGAGTTGTGGAATTTAGCAATCTACTGGAGAAAGAATTCCATAGGCTATTTAAAAAATGGCATATGCCCTCCAGTATTGTCACCAGAAACGTAATGCCCACAGGGATTTAAAGCCCAAAAATATTTTAGTGGACTCCAAAGGGGTTAAAGGGCCTGCGTCAGGCCCTATGATGAAGAGGCTTTATCAGATCATTACAAATTATTAAAGTCCCTCGGCCAAGGAGCATTTAGGGAAGTAAAATTGAGTAGCCATTTCCACACCCAGATTATGGTAGCAGTTAAAAATTATATCAAAAGCAAGAAATGCTCATTAAATCATGAATTTAAGTAATAAAAACTCTATAACATCTGCATAGTATTAACCATTTGCACAATATACACACAAAAAACTGTTTATACGTTTCTGGAACAGGTGTGGGGAGAGTTGTTGGGCAGAATTGTCGAGATTGGCTATCTACCTGAGGAAGAATCCCATAGGCTATTTAAGCAAATGGTATGTCTCCCCCAGTAGTGTAAGCAGAAGTGTATTGCCCTCAGGGATAGAAAACCATGAAATATTATAGTGGAAGGCAAAGGAAATATAAAACTTAGTGATCACAGATTAGGCAAAAAATTATCATGGTTCATAAGTTAGCAACTTTCAAACAGATTTCCCATTTTTATGCCCCAGGACACTTTGAAGGTAAAGGTTATGATGGCCATGCAGTTGCTGTCAGGAGAGCTGGAGTTGCGCTTTACTTTATGTTGACAGGATGCTTTCCTTTCCAGAAAATAATCTTATAGAACTGAAGCAGAGGTCATTGCCAAAAAGTACATTGTAGAATTCAAGCTGTCACCAGAACTTGGCAACATGATTGTTAACTATAGACACCTGACAAAGGCAACAGTAAATGACATTGTGAGCCTTGAATGGCTAAATTGTGACCATTAAGTTTGTCACAGTTCCTTTAAAGAGAATACAGACTGCCACCTACACCACACTGTAATGGTCATCATGGGTGTCATGGGATATAAGCAATGAGAGACAAAGGTAATTTTACTGGAGGAAAATTTTGACCATGTGATGGCAGCCTATTTGATACTGAGGCAGCAGTAGCCCTGGGAAGACAACTCAATAATAAAACCTGAGCCCAGGCAGTCATTTTAAATCTTGAAACACAGGACCAATGAGAAAAACAAATGGCTATAAGGAGGGGATCTGGTGTACTATCCTTCCTACCTTCATATAACCAATCAAAATGAAATTCCTTAGAATGAGAAAAAAGAGATGAATGTGGTACAGTATAACACCCTCCCTTAAGTGCTTGTACAAGACAACTCACATTCCCAGAATCTACTCCCAGCTTGTCAATAAGGTTCTCTTCATGATCAGCATCTGGGGAAAGGCAGAGAGCAGTGACACATAAGATGAAAGATGTGCCAAAAAACTTTCAGAGGATTTCATCATTAGAAATCTATTCCCGTCAGTCATCCATGAATGTGTCCAAATTTGCTATAACCATTCAAAAAGTAAGGTGTTTTATTTCATCTTTGCCTCTGTCCAGGAAGCCCAGTGTAAAGGCACCACCTCATCGCTTCTACAAAACTCACCTCAGGGCATCCTCCAGCACAGCTTCCTGACATGACTACCTCTGGTTCAAAGGACAACATGACCTCTTAGGAAATCTAAGAGGAAATCTTTCTCCAGCAAGTAAATCATGGGTTACTGTCCTGCTGTACAAGAAACAGAGTGGAGCCTGTCTTCCCCACATATGCCCCAGAGACACCTTCACAATTGGTGTAAGCCTTTACCCTGGGCAATCTTTAAAAGGTTGGTATAGAAGACCCTGAAGAATGGGGTTATGATAGGCCTGTGTCAGGACCTAAGGTCCAACACCTTTGATGAAGAGGCTTTATCTGAACATTATAAAATCTTAAAGACCCTTGGTGAAGGTGCATTCTCGAAAGTAAAATTCAATAACTGTTTCTTCATGCAGGTTATGGAAGCAGTTAAAATTCTAACAAAAAGGAGAAAAAATTCACTCATCAAATCAAAACTTGAAATGATAAAAACTCTATTCCACCCTGCTATGATTAAACTTTTGCATAGTATCAACAAAGAACATTTATATGTATGTGGAACACAAAGTGAAAGAGTTGATAGGCATAATTTTGGAATCTGGCTACCTACCTGAGGAAGAATCCCATAGTCTACTTAAGCAAATGGTATATGCCTCCAGTATCATCACCATAAACCTATTGCCCACAGAGATTTAAACGCCAAATATTTTATTAGAAGACAATCCAACAGCTATTTCAGATTGGGTGAAAAGATTATCATGGGTCAGAACCTAGCTACTTTCTGTAAGAACCCTCCTTACTGTGCCCATAACTCTTGGAAGGTAAAGAGTGACATAGTCATGCAGTTGACGTTTGGGGCTTGGGTGTTGTGGGATACTTTATGTTGACAGAATGCTTCCTTTACCAGGGACATAACTGTGAAGGACTAAAGCAGAACACCTTCTCAGGAAAGCACTCTGGAATATTCATGCTGTCACCAAAATTTTGTGACACGATTGCTAAGTTGTGAACTGTAAACCCTTGACAAAGTCCAACAGTGCATGGTCGGTGAGCTTTCAACGGCTAAAGAATGATGAAGAAGGTTCTTCCAGTTCCTTTACAGAGAAGATCAGCAGCCACCCAGAGCCCACTATACTGGTCATCGTGGGTGTCATGAAATGTAAACAACAAGAGATGAAAAACAGATGGGGTGAGGGGATGGGGGACTTTTGGGATAGCACTGGAAGAAAATACCTAATAAAAAATTAAAAAAAAAAAAACAGATGCAGAAGAAAAGGTTTGACCATGTGACTGCAACATATTTTATGTTGGGACCATAGTCACCCCAGGAAGACAACTCAATTAAAACAACAACAAAACAAAACAAAACACAAAACAAAACAAAACAAAACAAAACAAAACAAAACAAAAAAATTCTAAGCCCAGGCAGTGGATTCAATCCACGAAACACACAGGGCCAAACAGGAACCAACAAAAGGCTATAAGAAGGGGATCTAGTGTGCTATCCTATCCCACCATCATTTTGCCTAATTAACCTGAAAATTCTTAGAATGGAAACAAAAGTGGGATGAGGTACAGTATGTCATCCACCCTGACTGCTTGAAAAAAAGGAGAAAACTCCCATTCGTAGAATCTGCCCCCAGCTTTCCCACAAGTCTCAGTTCTGGAGCAGCATCTGTGGGGAGATAGAGAGCAGCAAGCCTCACATGAAAGCTGTGCCAGAGTGTCTTCAGAGGATTCTTCACTGGAAATCTCCTCCAGCCGTCATCCATGGATGTGTCCAAAGCTGGCCCTAACAATTCAAAGGGCAAGGTGTCCTCACAAGGTGTTTCATGTCATCATGCCTCTGTGGAGGAAGACCAGTGTGAGGGTACCAGTATACCCTGTGCAAAGATCAACTCATTTAGTCCACAGGGGGATCTTGTAGGACATCTCTTCTACCTTACTACCTGTGGTTCAAAGGACAAAGTGACTTAATTGGATAGATCACCCCCATTCTCCAGCAAGGAGGCCCAGGGTAAGGGTTCCACTGTACAAGAAAGAAAGTAAAGCCTGAACTTCCTGATATGACCAAGGGACTCCTTTGAGCTTGGTGTCAGATTGTACCCAGGGTTCCCTTTGTAAGTAGGTTCTAGAGGACCCTGAAGAATGGGGTCATAAAAGGCCTGTGTGAGGACTTTGGATCCAACCCTTTTAAGGAAGAGGCTTTAACTGAACTCTATAAAATCTTAATGACCCTAGGCCAAGGAGTATTCCGTGAAGAAAAATTAGTAAGCCATCTCCTCACCCAGACTATGGTTACAGTTAAAATTCTTACAAAATGCAGAAAGAGCACCATCATAAAATCAGAATTTGAAATTACAAAACCTCTACGCCAACCTGTATTATTAAACTTTTGCACATTTTTGATAAAAACATATGATTCTGACCCTCAGGGTTGGAGGAGAGGAGTTGGGCAGAATTTTGGAGTTTGGATACCTACTGGAGAAAGAATAGTCTTTAAATGAATGGTGTATGCCCTCCAGTATTGTCACCAGAAACATAGTGCCCACAGGCATTTAAAACCTGAAAATATTTTAGTGAACTGCAAAGGAAATATAAAACTTAGCTATTTCAGATTGGGCAAAAGGATTATCATGGGCCAGAAACTAGCAACTTTCTGTGGGACCCTTCCTTACTGTGCCTTACAACTCTTTGAAGTATAAGGGGATGATAGCTGTGCAGTTGATGTCTGGAGCTAAGGGGTCATGCTCTACATTGTGTCAACTGGATGCTTCCCTTTCCAGGGACATAACTATGATGAACTAAAGCAGAACACCTTGGCAGAAAAGTACTCTGTAAAATTCTAGCTGTCACAAGAACTTTGTGACAAGATTGCTGAATTGTGAACTGTAAACCCTGGACAAAAGCCAAGAGTACACAACACTGGGAGCTTTCAATGGCTAAAACATGACAATGACACTTCTCCCAGTTTTTATAGTGAGAAGAATGATAGCCACCCAGACCTCAATGTAGCGGTCATCATGGGTGTCATGGGATATAAGCAAAAAGAGATACAGGAAGGTTTACAGGAGGAAAAAGTTTGACTATGGAATGGCAACCTATCTGATGTTGTGGCAGCAGTCACCCTGGAATACGACTCAATAAAAAAATATAAACGTAGCAGTGGGATCAAACTTTGAAACACACAGAGACAACCATAAATCAACAAACGGCTATGAGGAGAGGATCTTGTGTGCCTACCCTTCTCTCCTCCATTTTGCTCAGTCAAGCTGAAAATCCTTAGAATTGAAAAACATGCAGACTGAATACAGTATGCCACTTACCCTGACCTACTTGACCAAGAGGACAATTCCCATCCCAGATTCTGCTCCCAGCTTGCCCATGAGGCTCACTCCATGATCAGCACTTGGGGGGGGGGGGGCCACACAGAGAGCAGTAAGCCTCAGATGAAAGCTGCAGCAGAGTGCCTTCAGAGGAGTCATCACTGACAATCTCCTCCAGGCAGTCATCCATGGATGTGTCCAAAGCTGGCTCTACCTATTCAAAGAGCAAGGTGTCTACCCAGGGTTTTTTATCTCATCATGCCTCTGCAGAGGGAGATGAGTGACAGGGAACCAATCCACCCAGTGAAAAGAATAACTCATTTCTCACACAAACCTCAGCTCAGGACACAGCTCATAGGACATACTCATGGGATAGCTTCATAGCATGACTATATCTATATCAAAGAAAAATATGACATCACAAGATAGATCACCTCCATTCTCCAGCAAGGAAGCCTGGGGCGAGGGTCCACCTGTGCAAGAAAGAGTGTCAAGTCTGTCTTCCCCAGATAATCCCTGGGGACATCTTCTTGGCAGATGTCAGACTGCATCCCAGGCCACCTTTAAAAAGTGGATCTGGAAGATGAATGGGTTTATAACATGCCTGTGAACTTTATGTTGCTGTCTGCCAATCCAAAGAGAGTGCTCCAAACCAACAACAGAATCCTAGCTGTGAGTTAAAAGGGCCATAGGGGCATCCATAGTAACAAGTAAGTGGAGAGGCTACATGCACTTTTACCCCTAGCCTTTTTTTTTTTAAAGCCACGTTCCTTAAAGAAAATATATTTATTTATTATGTGTGCTTGGAGGTTCTGTCTTTTTTTAAATAATTTTTATTACATATTTTCCTCAATTACATTTCCAATGCTCTCCCAAAAGTCCACCATACCCTCCCCGCACTTCCCTACCCACCCATTCCCATTTTTTGGCCCTGATGTTCCCCTGTACTGGGGCATATAAAGTCTGTGTGTCCAATGGGCCTCTCTTTCCAGTGATGGCTGACTAGGCCATCTTTTGATACATATGCAGCTAGAGTCAAGAGCTCCGGGGTACTGGTTAGTTCAGAATGTTGTTCCACCTATGGGGTTGCAGATCCCTTTAGCTCTTTCAATAGCTCCTCCATTGATAGCCCTGTGATCCATCCAATAGCTGACTGTGAGCATCCAATTCTGTGTTTGCAAGGCCCTGGCCTAGTCTCACAAGAGACAGCTATATCTGGGACCTTTCAGAAAAACCTTGCTAGTGTATGCAATGGTGTCAGCATTTGGAAGCTGATTATGGGGTGGATCCCTGGATATGGCAGTCTCTAGATGGTCCATTCTTTTGTCACAGCTCCAAACGTTGTCTCTGTAACTCCTTCCATGGGTGTTTTCTTCCCAATTCTAAGAAGGGTCACAGTGTCCCCACTTTGGTCTTCATTCTTCTTGAGTTTCATGCGTTTAGAAAATTGTATCTTATTTCTTGGGTATCCTAAGTTTTGGGATAATATCCACTTATCAGTGAGTACATAGAATTCCTTTGTGATTGGGTTACCTCACTCAGGATGATGCCCTCCAGGTCCATCCATTTGCCTAGGAATTTCATAAATTCATTCTTTTTAATAGCTGAGTAGTACTCCATTGTGTAAATGTACAACATTTTCTGTATCCATTCCTCTGTTGAGGGGCATCTGGGTTCTTTCCAACTTCTGGCTATTATAAATAAGGCTGCTATGAACATAGTGGAGCATGTGTCCTTCTTACCTGTTGGGACATCTTCTGGATATATGCCCAGGAGAGGTATTGCTGGATCATCCGGTAGTACTATGTCCAATTTTCTGAGGAACCGCCAGACTGATTTCCACAGGGGTTGGACAAGCTTGCAATCCCACCAACAACAAAGGCGTGTTCCTCTTTCTCCACATCCTTGCCAGCATCTGCTGTCACCTGAATTTTTGATCTTAGCCATTCTGACTGGTGTGAGGTGGAATCTCAGGGTTGTTTTGATTTGCATTTCCCTGATGATTAAGGATGTTGAACATTTTTTCAGGTGCTTCTCTGCCATTCGATATTCCTCAGGTGAGAATTCTTTGTTCAGTTCTAAGCCCATTCTTCAGATGAATAGTGTGTATAAGGGGAGAGGGGGTGACACACGCTTTTCAGATCCTCTGGGACCTGAGGACTAAGCAAAGATTCTGGGAGATGGGTCTGAGTTCATGATTCTCTTGACTCTGCCCTCTAGGTTGGTTCATAATGGCTGGTGGAGTCACTACTGTGCCAGCCAAGGGAGGAGCTCCATAGAACTCAGAAATCCTGTAAACAGGGTACCACAGCATGCCAATCATCATCAGGAAAAGAGGCCTCAGAGCATCTTCCATGCACGGTGAGATCATCTGGTGCCTGTCTCCAGATGTACCTGTGAGCCATTAGAAGAGACAGTGGGCACTGCAAGCAGAGGACCCCAGAGTGCCTGATCTCCTTGTGATTGTGTCCAAGATGAGGACAGCTGACCAGCAGGAGCCAGAAACAGAGCAATGAGAGTGCAGGGAGTGTCCATCTTGTGCTCATAAGGGAAGGGAGAGTGTACAGGAGTGTATAGGTGATGCTCAAACCATGGGGAAGGCATGATTGGCTAACACTTGGTAATTTGCCAAAACCTCTTGTTTTCAGGTCTCCTTGGTGGAAGAAGCTCCTGCTGATCTGAGAAGTGGCCCCAGACCCACTAGTAGCGCTATCAGCCAGATGGACTGTGAGCAATAAGAGAAGAAAAAAAAGTGTGATGCCAGGAGCACCCAACACCTTACCCTGACTCTATGATGTGGCAGAAGAGTATATGAGGCAGCTTGGAGAACTTCTTCACTAGGGGCAGTTCCTCTCTCTCCTGTCAGAAGCCAAGCTATCAGTGTACAGTGCTTCTGATCTCTTCTATTCACCACCTCTACTGCTGTGTGCATGGGGCAAGGAGAGACGGCTGGCAGGACTGACCCCTTGATCACCTAGGAATAGACACCATTTTTTCCAGTAGGAAATCTCAAGAAAGACTGCCATCTCCAAGAGCCAGACATACAGAACACTCACAGTCGCTTTAGGTGCTATTTATGTTGGCATCACAGACAGCAGTGACAGTAGCCAATGCCTGCAGAACTGAACCATTTTCAAGGGACCCAGAGTCTGAAGGCCAATTGGTTGCTGACTTTAGGCATTGTGTGTCTGGGTGAAGATCAGCCACCCGGGATGTGCACAGAGAGCTGGGCACCATGCTGTGCCTGCAGAAGTGTTACCAAGAGTGTCACACACAGGAACCTGGAATAAACCTCCATATCTGCAGTACAAAGAAAATTATTTTCTTTTCAAGAGAAATGTTATTGTCCACATCAGAAGACATATGCCACCACTATTTCTTCATACATCATCTCATCATTGTAGTCCCTGAGCTGTGCACCACCAAGCTGTCAAAGCAGTAGCAAGCCCTTCCTGCCTACCACAGCCTAAGGTTGCATGGAAATACCCCTTCCTCTGTCCCTAAAGGAGCAGTCCAAATGGGGGCTCCTGCAAGGATGGCTGCACCAGATCATCTCCTCAGCCTCCAGCCCTCACTGGAGCTGTCCACTGTGGCATTTCCCCTTTCCCAACAC
Source organism: Mus musculus (assembly GCF_000001635.26). Taxonomy (NCBI): domain Eukaryota; kingdom Metazoa; phylum Chordata; class Mammalia; order Rodentia; family Muridae; genus Mus; species Mus musculus. Next base: position 151,395,326 of record NC_000068.7, read on the forward strand.
AGGTGCATGAGTTGACCTGCCCAAGATTCCAAGTTGAGCAGTCCACAACTCAGCCTATTGCAGTCATGAAGAGCTGTTCAGGGTCAACATCTATCTTCACTCAGCCCACAGCCTTGGTGAGATGCCACTGTAGAAGCTGTGCCAAAGGAACTGTCCACAGTAGCAGCAGCTCCTCTGCAGCTTCCCCAGCAGCCCCACAGAGATGGCACCTCAGCAAAACCAGCTGCAGGTGGGAAGGACTTACCATAGGACCCCACAGGCCTGATTCAGGGAAAAGGAGGTGAAAAGAAGTCATCAATCCATGAGTAGGAAACCCCACCAAACCCTGAGCTTCCTACAAAAACCTATCGAGTCCTGCACAGGAGAACCCACCAATTCCCGACCTCTCCAAGCTCAGGACTTGAAATCCCCCCAGTCCTCACTCTGGAAGTCTCTGCCCTAGGAAGCTCCACCCCCTCATAAATCCCATATAAGCACTGCCCCTTTGCCGCACTCCCTGCTGCCTGCTCCCAGGAGCAGAGCATCCTTGGATTTCTCCATCCGCACCCTGGACCCTCCAATAAATCTCTTTCGTGATATTTTCTGCCTGGTGTGACTCTGTTCTTTGAAAGAACCAAGAAGAAGAGAAGCAACGAAGAGGAGAAAAGAAGGAGGGTGACTGAGCTCTTAAGTTCCTCAGCTCATCTGTGGATTCTCTCCCCAGAGCTGCAATGCCTCTGCTGAGGAGGCTTTCTCTCAGACCTTGTCATCCCTCCTCAGATGAGCTCCCGTGTCTCAGGATACCAGTCCCATGGGATACTGTCTTCCCTTCGAACTATTTGGTTCCTGGGCCTCTATATCTCTCGATTATATCGAGGCAAACTGAGAAAACAAAATAGATTTGTCGTTTTCCCTTAGGTTTTATGCCATGCTAGCATGTGATAAAATACAGTTCAATACAGTCTGAATTAACAACTGTTTTATTTTTCTCCCCTGAAAAAGCCCATTCAGTTACCCAGCGGGCGATGGGTATTCCTCGTCCTCACCGTCCTCACAGGCCTCTGCTGAAGTTAGCAACATTGCAGGGCAGTCAGAAAGCTCTGAGGAAGTCTTTAACATGCAGGCACTTCATTATCTTTTTGCCTGCTTATGTTTATTTTCATTTCTGTCTATGTCATACGAGTGTCTGTCCATTCTGCTGCGCTCATGAACAGACTTCCAAGCAAGAACTTGACCTAAGGATCAATGTTTTTAAAACTCTCAGTATGGCTTTGTAGGCCTTTGAAATCCACAAAGACGTTCCTCTCCAAAATGCCCATCACTTTAAGAAAATATAAGCAACCAATAAAAATCCCAGGCAAGCTGCCCTGGCTTAGCTTTCAGATTGACCTTGGTAGTTCTTTGCTTTCTGGGTCCTGGGTTCTTGGAGCAAGTTGACACACACTAGCTGCCTCCTACTCTTCTCGAGTAACTCCTTATGAGTTCCCTTGTGGCTTGAGGCCCCAGTAGAAATTTTGCATAGTTACATAAGAAAGTTTTCTGCAATAAAAATTTCAAGAAAATGAATAGTTTTGTAGTTATTTTAGAACTCATGGGAGTCTTGAAGCATTTTATTTTATGGTAGTAAAATAAACCTTGCTGGGCTTATTGGCGCATGCCTTTAATCCCAGCACTCGGGAAGCAGAGGCAGGCAGATTTCTGAGTTTAAGGCCAGCCTGGTCTACAAAGTGAGTTCCAGAATAGCCAGCACTGCACATAGAAACCCTTTCTTTAAAAACAAAAACAACAAAAAACAAAAACAAAATAAATCTAGCACTGTCTTTGGAAACAGCCACTATGTGACTCCCAGTGTATGCTTTGAACAGAGTTTTGAAGCTAAGGAGCTAATCTGCCTAGATTGTATGCCTTTTAGAAACACTCACCTGGGCCAGCTAGATGACTTAGTGGGTAAAGCACTCGCCATCAAGCATTAGGGCCCAGAGTAAAAGAAGAGAACTCACTCAAGTTCTCTGCAAGCTGGCTGTCCTCTGACTTCCACATACATGCACTCACTCATGCACTCACACACATGCTGTGGCACATATGTGCTCACAACCAATCAATAAATGAAAGTTAGAAACACTTTCCTAAATATGTCCCCAAGACTAGAAGTATTTCTCTTTATACTACAGGGAGGGAGAGCTACTGATGGGGTCAGGGACCAGAGCTGAAACTAATACATGTATGGTCCGTCCTTCAGCAGGAGTGGAACCTTCAGGCCAGATTAATCCAGGCAATCATCATTGTTGGTCTGAATGCCTAAGACTTTGCTCTGTTTCTAAATGGCCTTTGGGGTTTTCATTTTTCTTTTTGCTAGTTTGAAAACAAAATGAATGTTGCTGTCTTGCTTCACATATCATGAACTGAAGCTTCTAGCCATGTGTGACAGTAGCTCCCTGTTTCCAGCCCAGTCCGTCTACCTCAAGCCTGGTCCACCAGTTTTTCCTGAAGGGGTCTCATATCTTGAGGCATGAACTTCTCATGCACAGCTAGCCCGAATTCCAGAATCTGTGCCTCAATAACAACAGAAAGAAACAACTAGTGACTACTTCTCATGTATGCTTGCTGTGGGAACAAAAATTGCTTTACAGGGAGGTCACAGGCTCAAATAAATCCTACATGAGGATTTGGGTTTGGGTCTGTCTGAACTCCCCAAACTTGACTTTCCCACTTCACCTTCCCCAAGTATCTCACATCTTTAATGATAACCCTCTTTAGTGGCTATGGGTCGCTGCTCCCCTCACCCCTTCCTAGGGTGAGACAGGGAATGGGACAGAAGCTGTTCCTGTTTGGATGATCAAACAAAGCTTTCTCAGGATGCCACCCTCTCTCCTGCAACAGCCTCCAGTCCTGAGCTTTGAAATATCTTCTAGGGGAGAAAGAACAAAAAAAAAAAAAAGAGCATGAACTCTGTAGCAGTTGCTATGCTTTTCATTTTTCTTTAAAACAATTATTCTCATTTAGTTCCTATTATACACAAGGGATCTTGTTTCAAAGAAAAGGAAATGAAGATAAACATTAAACTTCCCTTTGTACAACTACCAAAAAAAGAGGGTACAGTCTGGGAGTGGTGAGATGGTATGTTCATTCCTGAGAGGACAGTGTACAGGGACTTGGATGAAGTATGATTACCCAGGTAACGCTGTGAAGGTCATTCCATGGAGTGGACAAGTAATTGTACAACCTAGACATAAGGTCCAGCAGAAAAGTTGAAAGCAGCAGGCAGAGAGGTAAGCACCTGTTGTGAGGGAATATACAACAATAAACTCAGGCAAACACTCCCCCTTGTCGTCCTGAGACATATCCTGGATGCAAATGGGTGCCCTCTTCTCCTTACATTAGATATTTTATGTGCTCTTGATGGCCTCTGTTCCTGCTGCACATGACAAGGGCTACTAGGAACTGAACCTCTCCTACAGGGAAGTAGTTTTGGGTCCCTGGATATAACTACTGCCATATGTCACCATTTGTGTGGCTCCCTTAACACAAGGCCTTCACAAAGATCATTCTGTAGTTGGTGCCCAGGATACTAGACCTTTCTTGTTGGGCAGAGTGCTGAGCTTAAAGGAGCAATAAATTTGATTATGCTCAATAGCTACTGAATTCCTTAGTCATAGCTCAAGATCCAACCTATGGCATTGTGCCTTCCCATTGTAGCCTTTATGTAGATGATCTTGAATTGAACAAATTATCTGACTGCTAGCAAGGACTACATATTAGAGAGTAGTCCCACCCAACTGATTAAATTACTCATGACAAAAATATTTCCAATTCTCTAAGTGTCTCACCTAAGTGCTTGAAGCCAAATCCAGTAGATATTGATGTCTTACAGAAATAATTGCAGCCTAACTCTTTTTTAAAATTTTATTTTACTAGATATTTTCTTTATTTACATTTCAAACATTATCCCCCTTCCTGGTCTCCCTCCTAAATCCCCCTCCCCCTATCACCCACCCTCTTCCCCTCCTCACCAACCCACCTATTCCTGCTTCCTGGCCCTGGCATTCCCCTACACTGGGGCATAGAGCCTTCACAGGACTTAGGGCCTCTCCTCCCATTGATGACTGACTAGGCCAACTTCTGCTGCATATGTAGCTGGAGCTATGAATCCCACCATGCACTCTTTGGTTGGTGGTTTAGTCTCTGGGAGCTCTGGGGTTAGTTCACATTGTTGTTTCTCCTAAGGGGCTGTAAACCCCTTCAACTTCTTGGGACCTTTTTCTAGCAACTTCACTGGGAACCTTATGCTTAGTCCAGTGGATGGCTGTGAGCATCTCTCCTTCTGGATTTTTCAGGCACTGGCAGAGCCTCTCAGAAGACAGCTATATCAGGCTCCTGTCAGCTAGCACTTGTTGGCCTGCACAATAGTGTCTGAATTTGGTGGTTGTATATGGGATAGTTCCCCAGGTGGGGCCGTCTATGGATGGTCTTTCCTTCAGTCTCTGCTTCACACTGTCTCTGTAACTCCTTCTATTGGTATTTTGTTCCCTCTTCTAAGAAGGACCGAAGTATCCACACTTTGGTCTTCCTTCTTCTTGAGTTTCATGTGTTTTGCGAATTGTATCTTGGGTATTCAGAGTTTCTGGGCTAATATCCACTCATCAGTGAGTGCATATCATGTGAGTTCTTTTGTGATTGGGTTACCCCACTCAGGATGATATCCTCCAGAACCATCCATTTGCCTAAGAATTTCATAACTTCACTGGTTTTTTTTATAACTGAGTAGTACTCCATTGTGTAAGTGTACCACATTTGTATCCATTCTCCTGTTGAGGGACATCTGGGTTCTTTCCAGCTTTTGGCAATTACAAATAAGACAGCCTAATTCTTAATGGTCCCTAGTACTTCAATCTACATAGCTTGTCTCAGCGAGAAGAATTATGTACAATTTACTGCCTCAACATTCTGAACTCTGTTCAAATATGGCCCCACATGAATAACTCAAGATACAGACACATAGCTTCTTTTAAGTTCAAAGAGTGAGATATTCCGATTAGTTGCCCACCATGTGTCTGTAATTGACACATAGTATTTAAATTTTCATAGTAATTCTAGTCTACTACATATTTTATTCTGGCCCTTTAGGCTCACAGTTATCAGCATGACAACTTTTTAACTTATGTACTCACATTAATGATGCCTTTCCACTTTCTCAGGCTCCTACCTGCTTTCCTTCAGATGAGTATATCCAATTCCCCTCAGGAAGGCATATCTAACAGTAACCAGCTCTGGTTCATGAGGTATACTGTTTTAGTGAGTGTGCCTAATGCAACTATATAATGAAGTAGGGCCTCAGGAGGTTGGAGAGCATGAGGCTCACTGGTGTAATGCAATGCGTTTCTTTTGGGAAAAAAAAAGTTTGATGAAGTCAGTTACTGCTTCGTTTGTGAGGTCATTCAGCAAAGTGCCCTGTTAGGCTAAGAATTAGCCTTCACAATTCTCTCAGTCTGCCCTGACTTCTCTAAATGATGACAGAGATGTGGAAGCATGAGCCACGCAAATTCTTTCCTTCCTAATCTGCTTTTTGGTCACGTTGTTTCATCACAGCAATAGGAACCAGAAGTATAGCATGGTTCCATCTACCGCATCTGTGAGAAGGATGATTTGGTTTTTTGTGGGATTCTGGACTCTCTGGACTTCCTCTACCATTTCATATAAGACAATCCACTATATTTTGAGATTCTGGAGTTCTTTTGAGAAATATTTTTGTGTGGGTGGAAATTATATAGTTCCAGGGGAAAGCTAGAGAGATGGTTCAGCATTTAAGAGACCTTGTCTGGTCTTGCAGAGGTTGTGTTTCGTTCTACAGCAAGTATGTTTGCTGGTCCCCATGACCTGTAACTCTAGCCCCAGAGGATCCAATGCTCTCTTCTACACAGGGGAACTATATATATGTTTGCCCACTCTTACACATAGATGCACACAGAAATTTTAAAACCAAGTTAGAAAAAAATAGAGGTCTTTTTGGAAATCTATGATAAAGCTCTCTCCCTCTCAGCTGCATTGATATAAATAAAACACTCTGCTTCAATCCGTTTTTTATCACTCAAAGTCTGAGCTTGAGTGGTATGATGAGAATTATAAAACCCAAAAACTGACTACAGTATATCAAGGACAGTTTCAAAAGACCATTGTAGCATCATGCATGTTCACTGTCCATACATATAGAAAAAAATCAAGTATCAATATCCTCACTATTACCATTATTACTATAATTATCCTATGTGATGGACAAGGTCCTTGTGATTGATCAGATATGGAATGTCAAGGGCTAATCATGTGTTTGATCACTAACTTCCCTACAGGAATTACTCTTTTCAAAAGTTGTGGAACCCTCAGGAAGTGTGGCTGAGATGTACAAAGAGGACCAATGGGGCAAGAGTGGTGTTGTGTGACTCTTCCTGGGGAAATACAGGTAGATATCTATATATCTCAGGTAGGGAACCAATGACATACCAAACTAATAATTATACCAAAGTCCATTATGATAAACCAATATGTTTATTAGGATTATTTACAAGAATTTGGGGCTACATGCAAGGCCATAAGTGATTAAAAAGCAACTATAACATTAAAATGTCCATGCTTCCTAGGTGATAACACACAAGAGCCTTAAGCACAGAGCTCACTACAGGACAAAACAGCTCCATACATAAGAGAATCTCTGCACACAACAGTTGTTCCTTATAACCATAACCTTGTGGAGGGGTTTTATGAATCTTTTTTTATTTTTCGAGACAGGGTTACTCTGTGTAGCCCTGGCTATCCTGGAATTCACTCTGTAGACCACGCTGGCCTCAAACTCAGAAATCTGCCTGCCTCTGCCTCCCGAGTGCTGGTTATAAATCTTTTTAGCTTCAAGAACTTCCTGGGATTTGTGAGGTTTTTTTTTTTTTTTTTTTTTTTTTTTGGAGATTTGTGAGCCTCCCACCTCCCACCTTCAACCTGGAGGGAATATTTGAATCCTGGGGGGAAATAAGAGAAGCCAACAAAAATGGTACACAACATTCTATCCCTTAATCTGGCTCCTACAATCCTTCTGTTCCCTCTTTTGCAGTATTCCCTGATCTTTGAAGAGAATGATTGAGATGCGTGTTTAGAGGCAGTTTGACATAATCGTCACATCCATTGAATAAAGAAAGAGCAATTACTTCCCTACTGGAGCTTTGAACTCACAGCCACAGGTTTCTATCTGGCTTACAGTACCAGGCATAGATTCCTTCTCTGTAATACCAGACATAAATTCCTTCTGATGCTGCATATCTTAAATCCAATGAGAAAGATATGGTTGTATCCTTACTAATAATAGCATATTCACACCAACAAACTACCATATTAGGGTTAGTTCTGTGCTACCATGGAAAGAGGCTTTTCCAAAAGACCTTCACTACAACTTTTATTTTGGTAAGCTTGTCTTTATGGCTGCTAGGGAGAGTCATTGATTGATGGACTCCATTTTTTTGGTTATGCCTTAGATGGTGCTAGCAGCTGCCATTCTAGCACTAAACTGAGCTTCTGCTCCTTCCCATGAATGAGAAAAACCGACACTGCAATCATTCACTGAGAGTATTTTGTTTTATGGCCACCAATCTTAGCCCTCTGAGGTTCTGGTGGTTTCTGACAGGAAGAGATACTGCAGCAAAGTATCACACCGTTAGTTAGCCTATCTTAGAAAGATTTTAGCTTGTTCTAAAACCTGTCCAGTCTTTGTCCTAGTCTTTATCCTCTTTATCAAATTACTTATAGGATGGGAAACTTGAGTATCATAGCATGTGAAAATCTGACAGTATCCCTCCAGCTTTCTTACATCTACAGGAGCAGTCTGCACAAAGTTTCACATAATTTTTTCAGGTAATGTGTGCATTGACGGGACATACTGCTCCAAAGAATTCTGTAGCTGTACTTAGCCCTGACTACTTGTGTGGACTGAGCTCTTTGTTACTTCTTTAGGGATACCTACAGCATTTTGGTTCAGTTTTAAACTGATAAAACATTCCTATGTCAGACTTACAGCCATCTATGGGTCATCTATGGGTAAGAGATGAGTGTAGTGGGTATGTTTATGTGCCATGTTATACATGTCAAAATCAGAGGACAAATTTATGGAAGTGCTTCCCTCCTTCCACCTTCATATGGATTCTGGGGATTGAACTAAAGATCACCAGGCTTCATGATACATAGTTTTGCCTGTCCACTGAACCAAATCACACATCCCAGATTGCCAATACTCTTCAGTATGTGGTAGTCTCAGGATTAACGTTTATTCTCAGGTTGTCTCTGTAATCACATGGTGTACTCTGCTCTTCAGATAGCCATTTGCTCCACAGCACACAGTAGACTTCCATACTTGGATTCACTCTAGGTATAGTTCACCTTTAGGTGACTCTCAGGAACATGTCTGAGTGGCAAAGGCTTACACAACTTCTGAAAGAAAAGCACTATCACATACAACATGGAGAAATGAAGTCATATCAGAATTCCTTCTGAGGATCCACCATCTGTGGACCTATGTGCATGCCTTACTAGCCAGGACCACGCAATCAAACCCCTGCAGAATTCACTTAAGGAATAATTCATCAGACAACACAAAGGTGTGTCAGAGCATTTCTGAAAAAGCAAGAGACCAAGAAAATCAAATTGCAAACTGCTTTCACAGACTATGCCTTATGGCCACAAAGAGACACCTACCAGTGAGCCATGAAAACAGTGGAGATGCTTGTGGAAACAAACAGGTGGGGTGCCTGCATGTATTTCTACATTTTATCTTCATTATTTCAAATATCCTTCTCAAATATAAATATTTTAGGGTTGGCGGACTTAACACATTTGTCATCTAAGAAAGCAATTCCCACAGAATATCCCTTCTGAGAAAGTTGAATGAGACTATCCAATAGAAAATGGTGCCTGGAGGCCAAGAATTAATGGGAAAGGAGGGCTGATGATGGGGGCAAAAACCGTCACTCAGGAGGAATGAGCGAGAGATTCATTTTAACACATGGCCTTCCTGGATGGTCAAAGATTAATTACCCATATTTCAATGTCACCTGAAGTCTCTTCCCCATGTCATGTTGCTCTCCAATGCCAAGGGAGCAGGTGGGCTCCCCACAGGCTGACAAACCTGGTATGGATGCAGACAGCCACAGTAGAAAGCTTAACCAAGGCCAGGCAGCTGTGTGCCTCCTCCATCCTGGTCAAAAGGATTCTGTTTAGTGCAGAAGGTATACAAACTACTGTATGTTTGTCCACATAGAATTCCATTCACAAATTATCTAGCTCAGTGATGTATTTCATATTTCTCTTGATAAGAGTAGAGGCTGGGCAAAATTGATGTCTACAGACATTGGAGGATGAAAAGACACATAGAATCTATGAACAGGGGAGAGGGTGTAGTTCACAAGTGTCAGAGCCCAGATCCACCAAACAAGATTTTCAAAGGTTGACAATGTCAATAGAAGTAAAAATCCTGAACATGGGAGAGAAGAAAACCTGCCATCTCATTTCTGGGGGTGAGATAATAAAAACCTGTAGTCATCTCAAATATCACCATACTAAATCATACACAAAATATCCATGGTAACAGAACATGTAAGAGTAGGTGGTCTGTGTTTCAGAGCCATGGCATCAGTGCAGAAGGTGACAGGGAATGAACCATATCACATAGCTTGGATATGTGCAGAAGGATGAGGCTCATAAATAATTCAGATAATATGGTCTCTCTCCTACTGCCATGAAAAGGGAACTACACATAGATATCCAAAACCAGAAAATATCATGATAGATGCACAGGGAGTTCAAAATGAAGTGACTTTGGCCTGGGTAGCAAACTGAGCACTGAAGGCCTTCTGTTATTAGGGCACATCATGCAAGTGAGCTATTCATGCATGGTGAGCGATAGGCTTGCTGTGGACATCTGGAAACTGGTACTACTGTTGTGTTTTATAGTTACTATGTCTTGTCTCCCTTTCAAAAAAGAACATGAAACAGGAAATACAGGTCAAACTACCAAATGTTATCAAACAATTGGATCATTCCTGTTTAAGTTTCTTTAGATTGTTATGACCATGACATGATCAGCCAGTGGCTGGACATTAACAACATAGGCCACATAAGTAGACACATGTATGAACCATGGTGATCAAATGTCCATAGGTTCTTCAATCAACACATTTTCCAACCAACAAGAACCCAAATAAAGTTGCAAATAGTGTTGTTGTAAAGCCTTCAAGAAATTCAAGACTTTTAAGACAGTTATACAAGTGTGGATAGTATTGAAATGTTCAGCAGTGGTCACCCTGTACACAATCAAACAAACATTTTAAGACTTGCAAGCAGGGTAATATCATCACCATCTCAGCCTGAGGGGACCCAGTTTTCTTGCCCATCAATTCTCCCCAAAGGCAAGCGTCCATCTTAGTAATTGTGGAACAATGCACAGCATACCTGTAACTCTGTGCTGTCACAGAGAATACACTCTAACAAAACATGCCATAGTGTGTAGAGTCATAGAGAACCAGCTATCTTGGCTTTCCTATGTTTGTGTGTTTGCTTGTAATTTGAGAGATATGGGAGGATACAATAACCTCTCACCAGTCTAATGAAAGCAAAAAACGAGCCAAGATATCTACTGACAGTTGTGGGTTACTGAGTAATAGAGAAGTGAACACATTTCATCTTTTTGTTCAAATTTCCATTTTCATATTCCCAGGATCAATGAAGTGTTACTTCACTAAGGGAGAAAGAAGTTCTGAACTAGTGAGATCTGGGCTGAACAGGTTAGTAGACTGAAGAGAATAAAGCACCTATTCTGAGAGCCCCAGAGCTCCTTGCATTGAACGTTTATGTACAGAACCACTGTCTGAAGTTGAATTGATACTTCTGTAGGAATAACACATAGGGTGCTGAACAAGGTTTTCCAAGGAATATATGCACTTATGCACAAATATTATTTTCTTCTTTAATTTTACTATATATATTTAAAACACACATCCACACTATGGTGTGCTAATAGGTGGAGAAAAATATATGGTAAAAGGTTTTGGTGCTAGAATGTGCTCATTTGCCTGAAAAATAAAAAGCCATCTAGAGGAATCACCATCCCTGACCTCAAGAAGTAAGTTGGGGAAGTGGGATGGGTGTAAATGGGGGAGGTGAGTCAGGTTACAGTTGGGGTTGAGAGAGCACACTCTTACAGGGAAAATGTAAGAGGGATGTGGTGAAGAACACTTGGAAGAGGAACTAGGAAGAGGGGCAGCTTTTGTAATGTTAAAAAAATAATAATTTTTAAAAAGGGTATTTTGGGGGGAAGCTCTGACCAAATTCTCTGCCTTTCAGTCCCACAGACTTTAGTAACTTGTCTAAGTATGTTTGAAAAACAGAATATTTATTGCAGTAGCACAATGACAGTGAGGGGCATACTTTGGACAACAATCCAAGTTTAGAGAGGAATGAGTACTTTGAATGTAGATATTTTAAGGTCTGTAACAGCCAAATGTTACCACAGAATTTTCAGTCTTACTCACAAAGCACACTAGAGCATCCTAGGATACACACACTTATTGGTAAGTATGAGTGTCTATACCCAGTCAAGTGGGTATATGTTATCATTTGGGGGCCTAGGTTATCACTGTTTCCATTCCTGCTTTTATTTCCATTAAAGTGGAGACAGTCCTTGCTGTCTTTTGGATTTAAAATTTTCGCTGTAGACACTTGTGTTTGAACACATGGTCTCTAGCAGGTGATACTGTTATGGGGAGCTGGAATCTAGCTTTATGTGGTGGGGTCTAGCTCCAGGAAGCAGTTTTCTGGCCTGGCATTAGAAGGGACATGGCCCCCAGTACAGTGTGAGCAGCCACATGCTAATACTGTACACAACTCCTGCCACCAAGCTTTCCCAGTTCCTTCAAAGTGTGAGACAAAATGGATGCTTATCTTCCATCTTGTTAGGCACTTGAGAGCAGTGACTGCAGATTAGCTAATACAGTCCTTTTGTGCAGGAGTGTGCCACTCCTCATTGGTCCTTGTCTTGCTCAGACATCACAAGGAGTCACTGTGATAAGTGACTGACACCTGTGCATATAATGTACCACCTGGGGCCTCTTTTTGTCATTCTATTGTGGAGAACTGCTGGTGGTTATCGGTTGGACTTGGACTTTAGTGAAAATTTTGGACTCAGATATTAGTGAAATTATTTACTCAGATGCTGGTAAAGTTTTGACTCCAATGCTAGAGAAGTTTGGGTTCGAATGCTGGCAACAAATTTGAACTTAGATGCTGGCGAACCTGCTTGGACTTGAACAGAGTTGAGACCGTTTTATACATAACTGCTTGAGCTTTGCATTATAATTTTAATCAGGTATTTCTATGAACTTGACATGCATCAATAGATTACTTGAAACACTTTTTTTTAACTGCAGGAATTTATAGCTATATATGTTTCTTCTATACTCATTTTAATTCACTTTTATCTTGCATCACTTTTTGGTGTAGACACTGACCACTCCTATCAACAAAGTAGAAGAGATGGCAAGTGAGTCAGGTCCTAAGGTCCAACCTTTACATTGAAGATGCTTTAACTGAACATTAAAAGAATCTTAAAGATCCTTTGCCAAGGATCATTTGGGGCACTAAAACTGACTAGCCATCTCTTCATGAAGACTATGTTAGCAGTTAAAATTGTATCAAAAGGGAGAAAGATCACCCTCATCAAATAAGAAATTGAAATTATAAAAACTCTAAACTACACCTATATACCTACATTTTTTCACACTATAGACAAAATCATTTATATGATTGTGGAACACTAGGTGGGAGGAGAGTTATTGCGCAGGATTGTGGAATTTGGCTACCTAACTTTGAGCAAGAATCCCACAGGCCATTTAAGCACATTAAGTATGTGTCCAGCAGTATTGTCACCAAAATATATTTCCCACAGAGAATTTAAATGCAGAAATATTTTAGTGGCTGGCAAAGGAAGTATAAAACTTATCAATTTTAGACTGGGCAAAAAGACTCCCATGTGCTAGACATTCTATAGGAACCTCACTTACTATGCCCAGTAAAGGTAAAGAGTATGATGGCCATGCAATGGATCTCTGGACCTTGGGGGTTGTGCTCTACCATATGTCAACAGGAAGCCTCCCTTTCCAGGAAAATATCTATGAAACACTACAAACGACCTTAGCAGGAAAGTACTCCTGTAAAAATCAAGCTACACTTGATATTTGTGACGGGATTGCTGATGTGTAAACCCTGAACAAAGGCCAATATTGCATGACATCGTGAGATTAGAATGGAAAAACATAAATGTTCTTTCAGTTTCAGTGGAGAAAATATCAACAGCCACACAGACTCCACTCTAATGTTCATTACAGGTATCATGGTATATAAGCAATGAGAGATAAAGGAAAGTTTACAAGAGAATTAGTTGACCATGTGATGGTTATAGATTTGATGCTGAGGTAACAGGAAAGTGAGGAGGAAAACACACACAAACACACACAAACAAACCAAACCAAACCTAGGCCCAGGAATTGGGATCAAACCTTAAAACATACAGGGCTAACTGTGAAACAACAACAGCTATGATGAGGGGATTGACTGTACCTACCCCTCCCCGCCTTCAGTTTGTCAAGTCTACTTGAAAATCGTGAAAAGGAAACAAGAGTACAATGATGTACCCTATGCCACCTACTCTGAACTACTTGAACAAGAAGACAACTCCCATTCACAGGATCTACCCCAAATTTATCCATAAGGCTCACTTCATGAACAGCACATGTGGGAGACAGAGAGCAATGAGCCTCAGATGAAAGGTGTACCAGAGTGTCTTCTGAGAATAAAAACATGGAAATCTCCTCCAGCCACTCATCAATGGATGTGTCCAAAGCTGGTTCTAACTATTCAAAGAGCCAGTGTCCTCATCAGGTGGTTCATGTCATCATGCCTGTGTGGAGGAAGCTCAGTGAAAGGGCACCAACATACCCAGTGAAAAGATCATTAATCTCTTCCACAAACCTCATCTCAGGATGAACTCAGGGGTCAACCACCATGACATGACTTTGACTGGTTCAAAGAAAAACAGGACCTAACAGGACAGATCATCTTCATTCTCCTGCAGTGAGGCCTAAGGTAACGTTTCCCCCTGTAGAAATGATTCAAGCCTGTCTTCCCCACATATGCTTCAGGGACACCTTCATGATTGGTCACAGACTATACCCAGGGATCACTTTAAAAGGTGGGTCTGGAAGACCCTGAAAAATGGGCTTGTAAAAGGCCTGTGTCAATACCTAAAATCTAACACCTTTGATGAAGAGGCTTTAACTGAAGATTAACAAATCTTAAAGACTTGGTCAAGGAGCATTCAGGGAATTAACTAGCCATTTCCTCATGCAGACTATAGTAGCAGTTAAAATTCTATCACAAGGGAAAAAGAACACCCTCATCAAACCAGAAATTTAAATCATGAAACTCCACTATGTTATTAAACATTTGTATATTATTCACAAGTCATTTGTGTTTTTCTGGAATTCAAGGTGGGAGGAGAGGTGTTAAGTAGGATTGTGGAGTTTGGTTACATACCAGAGAAAGAATTCCATAGGCTGTTTAAGCAAATAGTATGTGTCGTCCAATATTGTCACCAAAATAAATTGTCCACAAGGGTCTAAAGCTCAGAAATATTTTAGTGGAAGTCAAAGAAATATAAAAATTTAATGATTACAGATTGTGCAAAAAAATTATCTGGGTTCAGAAGCTAGCAACTTTCAATTGGAGCCTTCTGTACTGTGCTGCAGAACTCTCTGAAGTTGTAGGGTGTGGTGACCACACTATTGATATGTAGACCTGGAGTTATCCTGTATTACAAGGAAAGGAAGCCTTCCTTTCCAGGGAAAATAACTATAAAGACATGAAGCAAGAGACTTTTGTGGAAAGTACTCTGTAAAATTCAAGCTGTTTCCAGAAAAATTTAAAATAATTGTCAATTTGTGAACTGTATACCCTGAACAAACACAAACAGTACAGGACATTGTGAGCTTTGAATGTCTAAACTATGACAATTAAGTTTGTAGCAATTCTTTTAGATAGAATACAGACAGCCATAAAGACCACACTGGAATGGTCCTCATGGTCCTCATGGGATATAAGCAGGGAGAGAGAAAAGGAATTTTACAGGAGAAAAGATTTTGATGGAAACATATCTGAGGTTGAGGCAACACTCACCCTGGGAAGACAGTTCTGGTATAGCCAAATAAAAACCCTAAGCCTGGGCATGGGGATCAATTCTTGAAACACATAGGGCCAAGCATGAACCAACAAAAGGCTCTAAGGAGGGGATCTAATGTGCTTACCCTTCCTACCTTCAGTTTGCCCAATCATACTGAAAATCTGGAGAAGGCAAAAGGAGTATAATGAGGCAGAGTATGCCACCCACCACGGACTGCTTGAACAAGAGGAGAAACTCCCATTGGCAAAAACTTCCCCCAGCTTGTCCACTAAGCACACTTCATGAGCAATGCAGTGGAGGAGACAGAGAGCAGTGATAGTTATTATGAGAGCTCTACCAGAAAGTCTTTAGAGCATCCAGCACTGGGACTTTACCCAGCATTCATCTATGGATATGTCCAAGGCTAGTTCTGAGATTCAGAAACAAGGTGTCCTCACTGAGTGTTTTATCTCTCCATTCCTTTGTGAGGAAGCCTAGTATAAATACACTAACATATCCAATTAAAAGTCAACTAATTTCTGCACAAAGTGCCCCTCAGGAGGCCCTTACAGAACAACTCCACATTGTGAGTACAAATGTTTCAAAGAACAACACAGCCTCACAGGATAGATGACCTCCATTTTCCAGCAAGGAGGCCCAGGGTGAGGGACCCACAGAAAAAGAAAGTGATTCAAGCCTGTCCTCCCCATGTATGCCCCAGTCACACCTTTGTGGGCGGTGTCAGACTGCATTTAGGGCTCCCTTTAAAAGGTGGGTCTTGAAGACCCTAAAGAATGGGGTTCTAAAAGGCCTCTGTCAGGTCTTAAGGTCCAATGCTTTGATGAGGAGTCTTGACCTTTACATTATAAAAAATTAAGAATTGACCAAGGAGCATTCACGGAAGGAAAGCTAACCTATCATCTCATGCAGCCTGACTGTAGCAGTTAAAATTCTTCTGAAAGGGAGAAAGAGTACCCTGATAAATGCTACAACACGTTCATATCATTAATATTTTACACATTATCAAAAAAACATTTATATAGTTTTGGGACACCATTTGGGAGGAGAGTTGTTGGGCAGAATTTTGGAGTTTGGCTACCTATGTGACAAAGGATTCCATAGGCTATTGAAGCATTTCTATGTGCCCCCCAATATTACCACTAGAAATGTTTGCCTACTGGACAGTAAAGCCTAGAAATATTGTAGCAAAATGCAAAGGAAATATAAAACTTATCAATTACGTATTGTGCCAGAAGACTATCATGGGTTACAAGCCTGCCACTTTCAATGGGACTCTCTCTGAATGTGCCCAAGAACTCTTAGAAGGTGAACGATATGATGACCATGAAATTCATGTCTGGAGTCACGGTGTGTGCTCTACTTTATGTCTACAGAATGCTTGGTTTTACAGAAAATTAAGCGTGGAGACCTAAAGCAGAAGAACTTGGCAGCAAAATACATATAATATTCAAGTTCTCAACAGAACTTTATGACATGATCACTAACTTGGTAAGTGTGATCTCTGGACAAAGGCTAGCACTCCATGGCATTTTAAGATTTCAAATGCTGAAGCATACAAAGGAAGTTCTCCCAGTTTCTTTAGGGAGACCATCTATAGCCACCCTAAACCCATTGTAATGTTCATCATGGGTGTCATGAGATATAAGCAACAAGATGGGAAGGAAGGTTTACAGGAGAAAAAATATGACCATATAATGGCAACATACCTGATGCTCAGGCAACAATAACCCTGGGAAGAAAACTCAATTAAAAAAAAAACCTGAAGCCCAGCTAGGGTGTTCAAACCTTGAAACATACAGGTCCAACCATGAAACAACAAACAGTTATAAGGCAGGGATCTAGTGTACCTACCCTTCCCAACTTCATTTGGCCAAATCAACCTGGAAATCCTTAGAATGTGAACAAGAGTAGAATGAGGGACAGTATGTCATCCACCCTTACTGCTTAAAAAAGAAGAGACCCCCCCATTCATAGAATCTGCCCCTCAGCTTGTCCAGAAGGCTCACTTCATGAGCAGCACCTAGTGGGAGACAGAGCATTGACCCTCAGACGAAAGCTGTACCAGAGTGTCTTCAGACGATTCATCACTGGAAATCTCCTCCAGCCATCATCCAGGAATGTGTCCAAAGCTGACTCTAACAATCCACAGAGCCATGTGTCCTTACAGGGTGTTTCATGTCATCAGGCCTCTGTGGAGGAAGCTCAGTGTTAAGGACACCAACATACCCAGTGAAAAGAACAGCTCTTCTCTTCACCTCATAAGCATCTCAGGGAATAACTCAATGTCATGAAGACCACTGCTTCAAAGAACAACATGACCTCATGGGATAGATCACCTCCTTTCTCCACAGAGTAGACCCATTGTTAGGGTTGACTTGTACAAGAAAAACAGTCAAGCCTGTCCTCCCCAAATATGCCCCAGTGACACCTTTGAGGTTCCTGTCCCACTGTGCCCAGGATCCACTTTAAAAGAAGGTTCTGAAAGACCCTAAAGGAGGGGGTTAAAAAGGCCTGTGTCAGGTCCTAATGCCAAATCCATTTGATGAAGAGGCTTTATCTGACAATTATAAAACATTAAAGATCCTTGGCTAAGGAGCATTTAGGCAAATATAATTGACTAGCTAGCTATATCCTCAACCAGACAATTGTAGCAATTAAAATTGTATCAGAAAGGATAAAGAAAACCCTCATCAAATCAGGAATTGAAAGTGCAAAAACTCTAAACCTCCCTCATATTATTAATCATTTGCACATTATATAAAACAAACTGTTATATGATTCTGGAATATAAGGTGTGAGGAGAATTGTTGGGCAAAATTGTGGAGATTGGCTACCTACCTGAGGAAGAATCCCATTTGCTATTTAAACAAAGGGTATGTCTCCTCCAGTAGTGTCAGCAGAAGTATATTGCCCTCAGGGATAAAAGCCAGGAAATATTATAGTGGAAGGCAAAGGAAATGTGATTGCAAAATAGGCAAAAAGGTTATCATGGTTCATAAGCTAGCAACTTTCAAGGGGACTCTCCACTGTGAGCTTTGATTGGCTAATTCATGACCATTTAGTTTGTCATAGTTCCTTTAACAGGAACACAGACAGCCACTCCAAATCACATTGTAATGATAATCAAGGTTACCATGAGATATAAGCAATGAAAGATGAAAGTAATTTTACTAGAGGAGAAGTTTGACCATGTGATGACAACCTATTTTGTTGCTGAGGCAACAATAACCCTGGGAAGACAACTCAATAATAAAACCTGATCCCAGACAGTGGGATCAAATCTTGACACATATTGGGCCAACCATGAAACAACCAATGGCTATAAGGATGGGATCTAGTTTGCCTAGTCTTCCCACCTTCATATGGCAAATCAAACTGAAATTCCTTAGAATTGAAACAAGAGCTGAATGTGGTACAATTTGCCACAAACCCTGAAAGGCTTGAACAAGTAGACAACTCCCATTCCCAGAATCTATTCCCAGCTGGTCTACAAGACTATCTTCATGAGCAGCATCTCAGGGGGAGAGGGGGAGACAGAGACAGAGAGCAGTGAGCCTCAGATGAAAGCTGTGCCAGGGGGTCTTCAGAGGATTCATCACTGGAAATCTTCTCCAGCCAGTCATCCATAGGTGTGTCCCAAATTGGCTATAAAGATATAAAAAGTGTTTTGACTCATCTTTGCCTCTGCCAAGGACACTCAGTGTAAGGGCACCAATGTATCCAGTGAAAGATCAACTCATCTCTTCCATAAACCTCACTTCAGAGGTTCCTCCTGCACAGCTTCCTCTGATTCAAAGGACAACCTGACCTCTTATGATAGATCACCTCCAATCTCCAGCAAGTATATCATGGGTTACAGTCCTGCTGTACAAGAAACAGAGTGGAGTAGGTCTGCCTCACATATGCCATAGAGACAACTTCACATTTGGTTTAAGATTTTACCCAGGGCACTCTTTAAAAGGTGGGTATTGAAATCCCTGAAGAACGGGGTTACAATAGGCCTCTGTCATGATCTAAGGTCCAACACCTTTCATGAAGGCTTAATCTGAACATTATTAATCCTTAAAGACCCTTGGTCAAGGAGCATTCTGGAAAGTAATTACGCAAAAAAAGAGAGATAAAAGGAATACAAATCAGAAAGGAAGAAGTCCAAACACCACTAATTTCAGATGTTATGATAGTATATATAAGTGACTCCAAAAATTCCACCAGAGAAATCCCAAGCCTGATAAACAACTTCAGTGAAGTAAGCAGGATATAAAATTAACTCAAACAAGTCAGTGGCCTTTCTCTACACAAAGGATAAACAGGTTGAGAAAGAAATTAGGGAAAAAACACCCTTCAAAATAGTCACAAATAATATAAAAAACCTTGGTGTGATTCTACCTAAGGAAGTGAAATATCTGTATGATAAGAACTTCAAGTCTCTGAAGAAAGAAATCAAAGATCTCAAAAGATGGAAAGATCTCCCATGCTCATGGATTGGCATGATTAATATAGTCAAAATGGCTATCCTGCCAAAAGCCATCTAAAGACTCAATGCAATCCCCATCAAAACTCCAACTAAATTCTTCACAGAGTTACAAAGGGCAATTTGCAAATTCATCTGGAATAACAAAAATACTAGGATAGCAAAAACTATTCTCAACAATAAAAGAACCTCTGGAGGAATCACCATCCCCAACCTCAAGCTGTACTACATAGCTATTGTGATAAAATCATCATGGTCCTGGTACAATGAGAGACAGGTAGATCAATGGAATAGAATTGAAGACCCAGAAATGAACCCACACACCTATGGTCACTTGGTCTTTGACAAAGGAGCAAAAACCATTCAGTGGAAAGAAGATAGCATCATCTTCAACAAATGGTGCTGGCTCAACTGGCAATTAGCACATAGAAAAATGTGAATTGATACATACTTATCCCCTTGTACAGAGCTCAAATATAAGTGGATCAAAGAACTCCACATAAAACCAGAGACACTGAAACTTATAGAGGAGAAAATGGGGGAAAACCTCAAAGACATGGGCACAGGGGAAAAATTCCTGAACAGAACATCAATGGCCTGTGCTGTAAGATCAAGAATCAACAAATGGGACCTCATAAAATTGCAAAGTTTCTGTAAGGCGAAGGACACTGTATATAAGACCAAAAGGCAACCAACAGATTGGGAAAAGACCTTTAATAATCCTAAATCTGATAGGGGGCTAAAATCCAATAAATATGAAGAACTCAAGAAGATGGACTCCAGAAAACTAAATAGCCTATTAAAAATCTGGTACACAGCTAAACAAATAATTTTCAACTGAGGAATACCGAATGGCTGAGAAGCACCTAAAAAAATGATCAACATCTTTAATCATCAGGGAAATGCAAATCAAAGAAACCCTGAGATTACACCTCATACCATGCAGAATGGCTAAGATCAAATACTCAGATGACAGCAGATGCTGGCAAGAATGTGGAGAGGAACACTCCTCCATCTCTGGTAGGAATGCAAACTTGTACAACTATTCTGGAAATCAGTTTGGTGGTTCCTCAGAAAATTGGACATAGTACTACCAGAGGACCCAGCAATGCCACTCCTGGGCATATGCCCAGAAGATGTTCCAACATGTAATAAGGACACATGCTCCATTATGTTCATAGCAGCCTTATTTATAATAGCGAGGACCTGGAAAGAACCCAGATGTCCTTCAACAGAGGAATGGATACAGAAAATGTGGGACATTTACACAACGAAGTACTAGCCATTTATTAAGAACAATTATTTATGAAATTCTTAGACAAATGGATGGATCTGGAGGATATCATCCTGAGTGAGGTAACCCAATCTCAAGAGAACTCACATGATATGCACACACTGATATTAGTCCAGAAGCTCAGAATCCTTCTTAGAAGGGGGAACAAAGTACCCATGTAAGGAGTTACAGAGACAAAATTAGAGCAGAGAGTGAAAGAATGGTCACCCAGAGACAGCCCCACTTGGGGATCCATCCCATAAACAACCACCAAACCCAGAAACTATGGCAGATGCCAACAAGAGTCTATTGACAGGAGCCTGATATAGCTGTCTCCTGAGGGCCTATGCCAGTGCCTGGTATATACAGAAGTGGATGTTCATAGTCATCCATTGGACAGAGCACAAGGTCCCCAGTGAAGGAGCTAGAGAAAGTACCCAAGGAGCTGAAGGGGTCTGAAGCTCCATAGGAGGAAAAACAGTATGAACTAGCCAGTACCACAAGAGCTCCTTGGAACTAAACCATCAATGAAGAAATCACATGACTGAACTTGTGGTTCTAGCAGTATATATAGCACAGGACGGCCTAGTCAGACATCAATAGGAGGAGAGGCCCTAGGTCCTGTGAAGGTTCTATGCCTAACTATAGGAGAATACTAGGACTGGGAATGGGAGTGGGTGAGTTGGGGAGCAGTAATAGAGGGGAGTGGATGGGGGATTTTTGGAGGCAAAACTTGGAAAGGAAATAACATTTGAAATGTAAATAAAGAAAATATCTAATTAAAAAAAAATACAACACATCTCTTTCACAAACATCACCTCATTAGGACCTCATGGGTCAACTCCACAATGTGACAACCACTGGTTCCAAGGACAACATGTCACAGGATAGATTTCCTCCATTTTCTAGCAGGAGGCCCAGTCCAAAGGTCCCACTATACAATGAATAGTGTCGAGCCTGTCTTTCCCAAATACACCCAAGGTACACCTTCCTGGCAGGTTTCAGACTGCACCCCAGGTCCCCTCTACAAGGCAGCTGTGGAAAACCCTGAAGAACTGGGTTATAAAATACCACTGATTTTATATTGCTGTTTGCCAATCCAAAAGAGCATGTGTAGCTAAAAACAATATCCTGGTTATGAGTTAAAAAGGCAGTGGGGGCTTCCATGGTGAGAGGCATGAGCACAGGCCACAGTGCAATTTTCCATCTAGGATCTTTGAGAAAGAGATATCCCTCATTTAAAGGAAAAATGGTTATCAATGGTATGTATGAGGAGGTTAACTTGCAGAAGTCAGTTCTTTCTTTACACCATGTTTGTCCTGGGGAATGGATTAGGGTCCCCAGGCTTAGAAGCCAATACTTTAGCACATTGAACTGTTTCCTGGATTAAATGACATGCTTTGAAATAAAGATATTATGAATATATACATTTTAGGGCATGGTGATAATATATTATTTCACCAGAAGTCCAATCCCACAGTATCCTTCCTGTGTTAGTTGACTATGTGTAGAGAGAAGAGGAATGTGTCTGGAGGCTGTGCCAGGATGCTGAGGGAGGGTGGGTGAAGGGATCAGTGGAGCACTCAGGAGGAATCAGCCTTAGAGCTCATGCCATCACAGGGCCAGCAGAGCCAGCCATAAGTCCTGCAAGTTTGTACTGAAAACCCCTTTCTTGTATCTGTTTTAAGTGTACTTGGAGGCACTGTACTTCCTGGATGATGGAATCAGAGAGTAGATAGCAGCTTGTTGAGGATGAAGACAGGCTCAGGCGAGAATCAGGTAGGGTTCTCACAGGGCTTGGCCCCTGTGGGAAGCCATATCTACATCACAGGTTGTAAGTAAAGGCAAACTATTCCCCTATCTGCACAGGAGCAGTGTGTTTATTGGGGTGTAATAGCCTTCTTGGGTCCTCTGGGGCATGAGGACCCAGCAAGGAGTCTAGGAGACAGGTCTGATCTCATGACTCCCCTCTCTGTGCTCTAGGTTGTTTCATGATGGCTGGTAGTTTCACAAATGTTCCAGCCAAGTGAGGAGCTCCATGTAACTCAGAAATCCTGGAATGAAGGTACCACTGCATGCAGGTCACCATCAGGAAGACGGGCCTTAGAGGAACTTCCAGGCATGGTAAGATGGCCAGCTGTCTGTCTCCAAATGTACCCATGAGCCATTAGAAGAAACAGTAGATACTGGAAGCAGAGTAAGACCCCAGAGTTCCTGAACTCCTTGTGATTGTGTCCAAGATGACGACAGCTGACCAGCTGGAGTCAGAAACAGAGCAATGAGCGTGTCCATCTTGTGCTCATAAGGGAAGAGAGTGGACAGGAACAGGTGAGTCCATTGCTTTTGGTGCAGCTCTCAAAACCATCCTGACTTGCTGGACAGCTTGCTCCTAACCCACCAAGATTCAGACACCTTCACAACTCACCCCAGCACTGGAACTATTATTGAGTTTGCTTGTTGCTTTGCAACCTCATATGGATGCACACTTCTCAATATCAAAACTATTTTGGAGGGACACACAGGCACACACACACTTTGAGATGTACTTATGTACAGTTCATGCTAGTGAATTTTCCAGAGAACCTCCATGCTAAACAAAGTACTTGCATATTTCATGTGACTTTAGGTGTCCTTCAAATTAGTTTTCTCTTGTCTCCACGCTCATTTGAAAACACTAACCACCTCTTCTACTGCTTCATCGGAGCCATTTGCCATGCCATGGTGAACATTTTGTCATAGGACATCTGACCACATGAAAGGTGAGGTGCACCACCTGTCCTCTGAGTGGAGTCAAGGAGAAGTCTGGAGTGTTTGACAGTTGAATTCATATCTGGATCTGGTTCCAAACATGATCATGAATAAGAACCTGTGGATGGAAAAACAACAGAGATCCTCTGGTCTGACACTGAGGGCTTTCCATTGGGTGGTTAATGGTCACCTGCCACTTTCCACCACCTACAAAAACTCAGGGATTTAAAGACCAGCATCATACCCCTCTTTAGCGCCACTCTCTTGTATACCCTGCCTTTCTCATGTATCTCACACAAAGACCCATGCTGTTTTCCTTCTGATATCCTGCAAGTATGTTGTTGTTACTATGGTTTTGTGTCCCCATGCAGCAGGCTGAAGAAATCTGGTGCCTTTGCTGCCTATAAGATCCTGTGTTGAAGTTACCAAAGAACTCCTGGGACCACACTCAACAAGGCACAAAGCCTGAGGCCAGCTTCATCTGCTTGGTGCAGGAGATATCCCTCAAGCCTTAACACACTGGATGCCATAGGGACACACAGATGATGCTCCCATGCTTAAGCCATGGGGAAGGCATGATTGAATACACGTGTTAGTCTTACCAAAACCTCTTGTTTTCAGATCTCCTTGGTGGAAGAGGCTCCTGCTGATTGGCAGAGAAGTAGGGCCAGAGCTAGAAGAGCACAGAAAATTCCATCAGCCAGACGGACTGGGATCAACAAGAGAAGAAAACCATGTTCTGATCCCAGGTCACCCATCACCTTACCCTGACCCTTTGTTGTTGGAGAAGACTATATGTGGAATTTAGAGAACTTCCTCACTCTGGACATTTCTCCTGGTAGGCGTCTAGTGACCATGGCAAGGGGCTTCTCAAGCCCCTACCTCCACTGCTGAGTATATGGTGCAAGGAGAGTCAATTGGTGTTACTGCCCCCTCAGTCTCTTAGGCATGGGCACCACTTCTCCAGTAAGATGTCTCAAGAAATACTGTCATCTGAAACAGCCAGACATACAAGACATAGATAGCTGAGAGACATTGTGTGTGAGGTGAGGGGTACTCTTTATACTGGGTCCCCTCTAAAGCAGTGACAACAGCCATTACCTACAGAAATGAAATATGGAGACGATCTGTCAACAAGTCCGAGATATTCAAAGCTGACCGATTTCTTATTTTAGGTATTGTATGTTCAAGTGAAGATTAGCCAATGGGAATGTCCACAGAGAGCTGAGAGTTTAATTTCTTAGGCAGAAGTGTTACCAAGTGTGTGATACCCAGGAACCTGGAAAAAAAATATAGGACATAAATAACTCTGAATACATAGAGTATTGACTTATTACAATAAACTTATAGTGTGTTTTAAAAAAACCTGCTGAGTTATACTAAATTATACCTATGTAAATCTACAGACACTGGACTTATTCAGCATGTCTACCTTGCAAATGAAAAGCTCTTTCCATTGTGAGAGCATCAGTAATTCTCCAGGACACATTCTTGTCTTCATTCTGTGTATTAGATCTCTGCCCTCTTCCTCTTCCATACTGCCTAGTCTCCATCCTAGAGACATCTCTACATTCTACTATTGTTTATCATTAGTGGACACTTTTGTTTCAGACTTCATTTGGGCAGTATTTCCCTCTCTTTTGAAGATTAATTTTCTTAGTATAATGTCCTTCAAGTCTACAGAAGATGACCACAAAGCTCAGTATCCTTCTCCCCTTTATATTTCTGAGAAAAGGTCTTGTTGTATTGCCTAGGCTGGCTTACAACTCCTGACCCTCCTGTTCAGAATCCTGGTTATTGTGGTGGCAGGTTTGGACCTCTTTAATTAGAAGGCCTAATTACATTCTTCCTCAATAAACGTGTGGAAATAGGCTAGCCACATTGTTAAAGGATAAGGGGTGGGTTTTTTTTTAAACTCATTTTGAAATATTCTCAATTCTCTTTGCAGTTGTCCTATCTCAGTATCTTATAAAAGCCTTATGATTGGAATTGGAGATTCTCACCAGGGCCCTGACTTTATTCAAAAAGCACTCACTTTTGTAGCAGTAATCTGGTTCACCCTCAACTTGTATTTCTGCCCTTCCATTCCTATCCTGTTGAGGGAGCAGAACTTTCTTCAGGGCACAAAGAATGTTCTTTGCTGTCATGTGAACTAGAATTAGAGAGGCTTTCAAGATTAAAGAAATTCCTAAACTAGTTCACATGTTGATATTTATTACTCATTTATCAATGGTTGGCCATATTTCCTGGACAAATGCAGTTCAACTCACAAGTTCTAAACTATGTCCACACTTTGGTTAATTTTTCCTACTATTCCATTTGCAATTTCAGAGTGTCAGGTCTTACTTGAAGGTCTTCTATCCATTTGGAGTTGATTTTTATGCAGGCAGAGATAGACATCTAATTTCATTCTTCTACATTAAATGCCATGGTTTTTTTCTCTCACCATTTGAAGTCTATATAGGAAATTCCATACTAGTCTGGGCTAAGTAGTGAGACTATAACTATATATAAATACATATATAGAAAATGTAAAACAATGATGGCTAGATTCACTTAAAACTAGTTTATCCTTTCCCGAACAACTTTTAACCCATTTGTCAAAAATAGTCATGAAGATGTTGAAACAAGAGACTGGTGAGCTTCTTGGTTTCTAAACTGTACTATGGGTAGATGTGATCTCCGTTTAAGGAATCATTTGAATGCCTCATACAGCATTAATCTATTAGTGACCTGGGCAAAGTGGAAATCAGTCATTACCCAAAAATAGCTGTCTATCATCTTCCGACGTTAAAAAATTTAAGATTTCAATTTAATTGATACAGTTGGATCTTTCCGTAATTGTGAGAATTTGGTCTAACCTCACCACAGATTTAGGTTAAGGTTGAGAAGACTATAAGACATAAATTAGCACACAGTTACAAAAATCTGGAGTGTGTAGAGTTAGAAATTTGGCTAAGAGCCTTTTCTGCTGTTAGAGGATGGAAGTTCAATTCCTAGCACACACATAGTGTTGCTCACAACTGTTATAATTTCAGCTCCATGTATCCAGTACCTCTGGCCTCTATGGGAATCTTCATTCACATGCACTTCTGGTAAGAACACTTATGGCTGTCTATAGGATTCCACTAAGGAAGTTCGGGGTGAGAGCACAAGCCATGAGGCTCAGAAGAGAAAATGCTATATTCCAGAGCAATTCCAAGGGTACTGCCAGAGTTTACTCAAAGTCTCACAAAGACAATGGTGCCAGAAGGGCCTGAACAGAAATGCCAAAGGTTTACCCAGCTTGTGTTCCCGCCTTCCCAATGCAAAGAGACCATCATAATTTGGAAAGAGCAAAATCATGGCAACCAAGCAGATTTCATTACTGTGTGCCCGAGAAGTAATCTCTTTTGTACAGTGTGGAGGAATAATCTCCCAATAAAAAATGATGGCTCATTCCAAAGGACAGGAAGTAGAAGGTGGGAGTTTCAGTAGAGAGATTGGAACTCCAGGAAGTATTCATTGCTGGGAGATATTCCCTGGATGAACTCCTAGGAAGTTGGACATATGAGGTTACTAGCCACATGGCAGACATAGTGTTATTTAAATGGGCTAAATATACAAAGACAACAGATGAGCTCTTGCTGCTGAGAATTTTTTTAAAAATCACGCCTAAAACCCTTAACCCCCAAATTTTTAAGACTTCTTTATTTAAATGCTTGTTCTTCTCCCTAAGAGAAACACCAGAAACAATGTTTGTCTTTTATCTCAAAATTTTTATACTTCTTTATTTTAATGCTTATTTTCCCCCCTAACAGGAATACCTGAAACTATGTTCTTGCCTTCTAACCTAAAATTCCCCTGAAAACTTACAATTTGTTTAAAATTCCTTTTAAGCCTCAAAAATCATATTTAATCCACTCTAACAGGACAAACCATCAATGTTAAGAATCATTATTAAATTGCTAATTAACAACCAATTTCCTTTTACAGACAAATTATTACTACTGCATATCCCAGATACATAATTACCGTGATATATTCTTCCTCGTCCATCTACAGCACATAAATTCTCAACCTTTCCCTCTGGTTTTCTTAATAAAACACATGTAATTCCCCCTTAAAGGATTCCTTCCAGGACTACGTTCCTTAAACACTCTGGCCTTTTTTTCTAAGACCATAATAACAGACCAGCAAAATGTTCACAATCAAGCTGTTTCAGGTTCCATATATACATTACCCACACTGTGCAGACATCCCCCTGCTGGAATTCTGCCCCCTGTTGTGATTATTCTACAGGTTTATCACTACAAAAGGAGGAAATAGAGTGCTGCTTCCACAAGCCAGAGAGAGAAGCACCCTCCATCTCCCTGGACCAGCCTAGGGCAGTAAAGCTTCCTTTGTCCAGACACATCTTCTGACTGAAGGCTTCTAAGACACCAAGCCCCACAGATGACAGCTGAGACCCACTGATGACAGACTTGAGACCTTCCAGAAAGTAATGAACTCTCTGCCAGAGACTAATGCATATGGAAGTTAGGGACATGTATATGATAGTAAGGAAAATGTTATGTCTATATCAATAAATCAAATGTTGTTTAAAACTGATGTTAATACCCTCACAAACCCTATGCAAATCTACTCGATGACAACCTGCTGAACAATTATTCGTTCAACAAACCCTTTTCATCTCAGCCTCACAACCATGGCCGCTGGACAGCTATTCATATTAAAGTCCATGGATGCCCCCCCACCCCAACACACACACACACAATTCCCTGGATACGTCAAGAGGGGATAACAGATTCCTCAATCTCTGAATCCCTGACAGGACTATAATTAACTATGGATACCATTTTTTTCCCTCATTACCTGACCACCTTTTCCAATCTGCTGACATTGTGCTGGGACATCACATCAACACTAACCGCTGCTGATACATCACTTCAAAACTAACTTCCATTAGTGCACGAAGGATGCCCAACACTATTGATATTGCTGGTATTCCTTCCTGGATTCATCACTCTCATCTCAAGAAAGCACCTGAGGATTTCATAGAAAGAAAAACTTGCCAACAGAGGTGAAATCTGACTTAATGGAGATCCTTCAAGATTAAAATTTTCAAGGTTTAATATTTTATCGCTAATCTTTTCTTACTCACATTTTATACTATGATAGTCATAATGTTAGCATATTAGATTATATTCACGCCCTTAAAGTTTAGCTGTTCTAGTCCACATAGAACATGCACTTGAAAACTGAAGCTTGTGCTCTCATGTATAAGACATTTTTACAACATGTAATTGATCTAAGTTGAAGCAGATTACTGTAAGCTCTTTCACTGCCATTCTGGGATGAAGTGTGGGCATTTACAATTTAAAAAGAACCTACAAGTCATCCTAATCTATGCATGTCCAGCACAACTAGGCAAACTTGCTAGGGTACTGGTGCATATCATTAGGCTTTTTGTAGATGTGGAACTATTGTCTTCCTGGGGAAAGACCAACAATGGTGTATTTATCCTTTGTCCCAAACCTAAAACCAACCCTGCCAATTAAAATAATTTAACATTGTAAATTCCTAACCTAAACTCTTGAGACATCTATAACTATTCTGGCAAATTGCTCTGGGATGCCAGAATACCTTGAGCAATTCAGTTGTGTTGGACCTGGGTTCCTCAATCACAATTCAAAGATATTAGGTAAAACAAGAAGTGTCTAAGCCCACAGTCTTCAATAGAGAATTCTTTCTGGTGCCTTAGATTCCCCTGGTACACAAGTCTATAGGGTCTGGTAACTATCTTCTCACCTATTCTATTCTCCCCAAGACACCTTCACCTATCTCTTTAAATGGAATTCCTCCGGACTATGTTAGCAGCAACCATTTCTTCCTCAATCTATCTTCATCTAACCTGACACAGTTTTATTGGTTCTACCTTGATCCAAAATGCTCTTATTAGGTAGGAATGTCCTACAACCTTTCAACTGTAGAACTGTCACAAACCACTGCTGATGCCTGTTCATGGTCCTAGGCCATATCAATCATAGGTGACATATAAGGACAAGAACTATGCATCCTGTCAAAGGTATCAGGTTACCTGGCTTCTCTCTCAGTGCATAATTGTGAAGATAGTATCCAGAACCTCACTATGAGAGTTACCACATGTCAACAACTGTTCCTTCCTGTCCCTTCTGATACTTGGTGAACATGTATCAAAGGTATCAGGTTATCTACATTTTCCAATGTCTATTGGTCTCCCACTTTGTCCAATGTCCATTGGTCTCCCACATTGTGCATGGGATACATCCACTCATTTGTGGCATTACTCACATCTGTCCCCAAGTTTATATCTACAATGGGGATGCAAGCCACCTACCTTTAGCCATGACACCAGGCCACACTTGATCAAAACATGTAGTAGCCATACTATTCCACTCTTAATGAGTGCAGGAATGCAGGGTCTACTGTACTAGAAACATCAGTTTTCCTCAAAGATCAAGTGTTTAGAACCTTGAATATCTACTCAAGTTTAACAAGATTTAGGGTTCTTAGATGACTCAATATCCAGGGTGGATACCAAGTAGACATATTGGCAGAAGTAGTATCGAGGAATCAGTGAGGTCTCAGTTTGCATTCAAAGAAACAAATAGCATTGTGTAGTCTTTGGAGAACTTTTTTATGCCAACAAGTCAAGAACAATCAGGGACACTTTCATCATTGTGAAAAAACGATCTTAAAACTTAAATACTCACCTAAAAGGCAGGAAACAATCGGAACTAATCACTGGTCAACTGGTCCCCCATAGTTAACACCTGCTTTAACTGCAGCATGACCCTATCCAGGAGTATTTCAAGAACAGGGCACATCTCTGATTCATCTCTCATATATGATCACATTCTATATTGCCTACAAATTAACAAAAGGAAATGAGAGACCTGATGCCATGATTACGGCTGTGGATGGAATTGTTAAAACAAGCTAGAATGTTACACCAACAATTTCACCTTTCCCCTCAGAATTTTCATAATCTCTTGCCCAAATTGCCCATGTCACAGTATACACATTTTACAAGATACAGTGCAATGTTCACACCCCTTGAACCATTGGGGCCTCTTGGCTTATAAGAAGTTAACCCTAGAGGTCTACTCCCCAATGCAATCTGACAATGATATCATCCATTACCCAGCCTTTGGTAATCTTAGATATGTACGTGTTGTGGTAAATATTTACTCTGCCTTCTATACGAGGTGGCCATGACAGGAGAAAAGGCCTATCATTCTATTAAGGCCATGAAATCAACAATATTAATAAGGGGAGTGCTGTGAACACTCTTGTCTGGCAATAGACATGCTTACTCATTTGAATAGTTCAGCAGTTGTTATCCTCGTGGAGGATCAGTCACTCCTTTGGGATACCCTATCATCTTCAAGGACAAACAATCATAAAGAGAACAAATCACTCCTTAAAGGGAGCACTTGCTTGGCTCCTCTCCCAAGAATCCAAAAGAGATCCACACCTAGGATTGATACCAATCCTATTTCATGAGATCTTTCTCTCCTTCAGTGAGCAAAGGCTGAGCTCTGCTACCAAACATTGGAAACTTTTGCCGAGGAACACTTCCCTCCCATTGGTTACATGGAGGGACCCAATAACCTCTCAATGAGAGTTTCCCACTCTTCTTACAAGAAGTGAAACTATGCTTGTGTTTTCTCCCTGGACACAACCACACCAATATCCATGCCCTCAAGAGACATTTGCCTTGCCATGGACCAAAGGCCAATGAAGGAGCCAGAAGAGAACCAGAATCCAGAGATGTAATTCACATACTGTGAAGAGAGAATCTCGGGGGCAGAAGATACCATAGAAAACATTGACACAACTGTCAGAGAAAATGCAAAATGCAAAAAGCTCCTACCCCAAAACATCCAGGACATCCAGGACACAATGAGAAGACCAAACCAAAGGATAATAGGTATAGAAAAGAGTGAAGATTCCCAACTTAAAGGGCCAGTAAATATCTTCAATAAAATTATAGAAGAAAACTTCCCTAACCTAAAGAAAGAGATGCCCATGAACATACAAGGAGCCCACAGAATTCCAAATAGTTTGGACCAGAAAAGAAATTCCTCCCATCACATAATAATCAAAACACCAAATGCACAAAACAAAGAAAGAATATTAAAAGCAGTAAGGGAAAAAGGTCAACTAATATATAAATGCAGACCTATCAGAATTGCACCAGACTTCTCACCAGAGACTATGATAGGTCAAAGATCCTGGGCAGATGTCATACAGAAATTAAGAGCACATAAATGCCAGATGCCTACTATGCCCAGAAAAACTCTCAATTACCATACATGGAGAAACCAAGATATTCCATTACAAAACCAAATTTACACAATATCTTACCAGAAATCCAACCCTACAAAGGATAATAGATGGAAAATGCCACCTCAAGGAAGGAACTAGACAAAGCAAGTAAGTAATCTTCTTTCAATAAACCCAGAAGAAGGTAGACACACAAACATAAAAAGAACATCAAAAATAACAGGAAGCAACAATCACTTTTGCTTTATATCTCTTAACATCAATGGACTCAATTCCCCAATAAAAAGCCATAGACTAAAGACTAGATAAGTCTGTGGCTCCAGGAAGAGAGCACAGCTGTTAGAGAGTATAACAGGATGGCTGCTCTAGGCAGAGAGCTTAATCAGTAAATCTACTTTACTTGCTTCTTATAGGCAGATACTAGTGAAAATTGAATTAATTGCCTTAAAGATGGTATAATGCTCTAATAAGTCTTACACGATACTCATATTCTTTCTAATGTGGGATCCATGGGAACTTTGGTTAAAATCCTGGTTTGACAAGCTCCCTGCTTATAAGCAGGGGCAGATGGAAGTGTGAATCAATTGTTTTAAAGATGGTAAAATAAGGTCTGCAGGATAATTAACTCATATTCTTTGAACGTGGGCTCTACTGGAATTTTGGGTTGATTATCCTGACATGAAAGATTAGGAAAAAGGCCTGAAATAGGTTTTTACACTAAGAAAAATGTTTTTAGGATAGAAGGGAAATTGTATGAAAACAATTGTTTAGGGAAGATTTGAAGTCCTGCAGGATAACTCATTCTTTGAACATGGACTCCATGGGAATTTTAGGTTAATTTCCTGGCATGGCAAAATAGAAAAAGCCTAAGAATAGGCACATACAGTATTTTAGTTTACTTCATTTGTTTTAGATTGTTTTAATTTCCACTGGATGTGATTTTGAATTTTGTGGTTATATTAGTCTTCTGGGAGAGAGGTCAAAATTAAGATTTTTTTTCTGGTTACTGGCCCAAGGATATGCTGATTGGGGAGAAAGGTTTTGTCTTTGTGTTTTTAGATAAGGCGATTAGTGTGTATACACCTTCCAGAATCATATGGATCAGATATGATGAAGGGAGACCCCTAAAGGTCTAGATTCAAGAGAGTCAAACAAAAAGATATCTTGATAATACTAAAACTTTGTTTTGAGATTTGTATATTACAGAATATACAGCCTTAGTGACTCTCATCGGCAGGGATGTTGAACTGACCTGCTTTCAACTTCTGATCTCTTGAACTTTTAGCCAGATCCAGTCAGGATACAGACACCAGACACTAAAACAATCATTGGTGTGGTCTTTTTAAGGCCAACCAGCTACCCATTTTACCTACACTTCCCCACTTCAAATATATCCCATCACCCATATTCAGCTTGGAGAAGTTATGAAGAGTCTTTGCCCCAGTTTTCTGGACTTTGAGGTCTAGAGGTGGTTATTCTAGTTGTCTTCCTGGGGAATGTTGAAATGGTCATAATTAAAACAGGGAAGAAAGAGCTACAATTGATTGTGTAATAATAGTTGCATTTGCTAGAAATCTTTACAATACTTACTAAATTGAAGTCATAATTTCTTATTTTGGTATAGAATTTATGTCGATACAGAATCAAGGTTAGCATTGGTATAAATTTCTTCTATTGATACAAAAACTTTAAAAGTACAAGGTTTCCACCCAGCCCTGTCATTACAAACTGATCTGAGATGTTTAAGCCGGCGAGTTAAGGGCAAAATAGCAAATTCAGGATTCTAAGTTTATTGTTAGGGTGTTTTCAGACAACTTAATTAGAACTAGCTCAGAGTAGTTAACAGACAACAGTCCAGATTAATTGACATAGATAGTTGGTTTTCAAAAACATCAAAAATCCACAGAATATGATATATAATGTTATTTATTATTTTGTTGATGAGACCTATCTGCTCCTAGAAGTCCCACTTTGGGGATTCAAAGAAGAAATTGAGCATCTCTACCTCCAGGTAAGGTAGAGATTGCAGCTAGGAGGCCACTGGGCAGAAATTGCCTATCATTCCTGCAGATCTATACCATTCTTGAGAGGACACAATTTACAGGTTAGGACAGCTTAGTTCTGCTGAGACAGAATGAGGTAGTCCTTAACAATTCCTGTTTTTCAAAGGACTGTCAGATGACCCTGGGCAAGAAGGCTGAAAACTGATGCTCCAACTTCCTCACTGACTGGAGCTGTATAGGTAGGCAGCTGTCTCTACAACTTGTCTTAGTTCTGGAAGCTGTGTTAGGCTTTCTATATTTTCAGATAATGTTGCTCAATTTTCTGATGGTGTTGAAAGACTACATATTGCCGGGCGTGGTGGCATACACCTTAAATCCCAGCACTTGGGAGGCAGAGGCAGGCAGATTTCTGAGTTCGAGGCCAGCCTGGTCTACAAAGTGAATTCCAGGACAGCCAGGCCTAAACAGAGAAACCCTGTCTCGAAAAACAAAACAAAACAAAACAAAACAAAACAAAACAAACAAGAAAGACTACTTATAGTCTCATAGCCAACCCAGGCTATTTAACACTGAGAAAATGTATTTGAGAATATAGTTCTCAGATAGTATACAAGCAAAATCAGGACATAACATATGGAGTTATAAGTCTTTTATGTTAGAATAAATGACAGAGTGTTCTATTTAATTGTCCAAGATGATGGACGGGATGTTAGGTGTATCTTATAATTTAAAAAAATGGTCAACCCTATAGGAGGAACAACAATATGAACTAACCAGGACCCACAGAGCTGTGTCTCTAGCTGCATATGTAGCAGAGGATGGCCTAGTTGGCCATCAGTGAGAGGAGAGGCCCTTGGTACTGCAAAGATCATTATGCCCCAATACAGAGGATTGCCAGGGCCAGAAAGTGGGAATGGGTGGGTTGGGGAACAGGGGGAAGAGGGGAATGGAGGGGGCTTCAGGGATAGCATTTAAAATGTAAATGAAGAAAATATCTAACAAAAAAGACAAATGGTAAAAAAAAAAAAAACAGTCTACAAAAGATAGTTAAAAAAAAAACAAATTGAATTTGAAATAAAAACACCATAGATTTGAGACTGAAGAAAAAAAAAAGGCAAGCAAAGCAGGGGAAGCAAGCCAGTAAGCAACATTCCTCCATGGCTCTGCTTCCACTCCTGCCTCCAAGTTCCCACCCTGTGTGAGTTCCTATCCTGACTTCCTTCTGTAATGAACAGTAATGTGGAAGTGTAAGCTGAATAAACCCTTCCTCCACCCACCAACACCCCCCCAAAAAAAAAAAACAAAGAGAAGTGGACAGGATAGCAAGACAGTTAAAATGAAGATACTGGAAGCAGGAGGGGCAGGCCTGTGCATGCACAGAAACCAAATATCAAACGCTTCAGGAGCCACTCACCCTGTGGTTTTCTACCCTGTCCTTCGTGGCAGACTCTCTCACTGCCACTTGGGAATCAGCAACTTAGCTAGACTGGCAAGCCAGTGAGCTCTAGGGAAGATGGTCTCCCTCTCCCCAGGGCCAGGATAATCAGCAAAACTACTTACCTAGTCTACATAGGTGCAGGGTGTCAAGAATAAGGTCTTCATTCTCACAACCAAGAGCACTTTACCAACTGACGTGCTCCTTGGTCAAAGGTAATTTTTATGGCAACTGCTATCATGATTGTATGTTTCAGTAGATTGAATTTCTTGCTCCTAAAATTATGTGTTAAGTTCTAACTACAGAACCTGTTAAGGCAACAATGTTAGAACTAAGGGTGTATTAGTTATTTTGCATAGTTGTGACAAATTTCTGATAAGAGTAATGGAAGAGATGATTTAATTATTTTGACAGACTGTACCAGTGTTTATATTTGCTTGGCCCTGTGAGCTTGAGCACAAGGACATAGTGGCAGCAGAGTGTAGGACACAGCACTGTTCACACACACTGCAGGGGTCAGAGAAGCAGAGAGAATCTATAAGATATTTTCATGGTTCAAAACCAGTAAGACCCACCTTCCATTGTCCAGAAACTTCCAAATTCTCCCCAAATAGCAAAGCTTGAGAGAAGACCAAACAAGAATTCAAAACACAAGTCTATGGGGCACAGTTTAGATTCAACCATGCTAAGAATCTTTCAAGATGTAACCAAGTTGAATTCATGAGATTAGAGTGGGCTCTAATCCCGTGGATTTCATTTACAAAGTAAAGCACATAGTATAATGGAAAGACAGGCAGACAGTGTAGTGATGGTGAGCCAAAAGCCAAGAGACACCTAGTATTGCAAACCAACATCTGAAGCTAACATAAGCTAAGACCTTCCAGAGCACCCAGCCCGGACAAAACCTTGCTTTTACACTCCTAGACACCAGTGTGTGAGGCAATAAATTTACCTGAGCCGGGCAGTGGTGGCGCACGCCTTTAATCCGAGCACTTGGGAGGCAGAGGCAGGCAGTTTTCAGAGTTCGAGGCCAGCCTGGTCTACACAGTGAGTTCCAGGACAGCCAGGGCTACACAGAGAAACCCTGTCTCGAAAATAAATAAATAAATATTTACCTTAACTCAAGTTTGTTACAGCAGTCCTAGAAATCTTACTTCCTCTCCCTCCTCAGAAACCTTCCCGCCATTAATTGCTGGCATATCCTTCCATCATAAAGAAGGTGTCTTTAAATGGAGTAACCTGCTTCAGATATGTACAAAAATGTAATGGGCAGGCTATGCTCTTAACTACTTTACAACTCAAGTAAGGAAATTAAATGGTGCTGCACTGTGTACTACACCTGGTTTAAGAAACCAACGCTTGTCGCCAAGAAGCTCATATAAAGGTGAAAAAAAAAAAAAAAAACAGTAACGTTCTCCTGCAGTAAATGTTTCTATTAGGTAGATATCAGATACTTTAGTTAAATATCTAAACTTTTAGACGGCTAAAATTTTAGACATTTACTACATTTACCCACTTTTCATTTGAAACAACAACCCGCTTGAGCTTACAGCCCCAGGGTCCAAAGGAGTCCTCCAAGAACACGCAGCAGCACTGCCCACCAACGGCTTCAACCAGAGGCCTTTGCGCAGGAGCAACGGCAAAGTTTGTTAACTGCCTTACCCAGAAGCCTTTGCGCTCGAATATAATGCACACCAACTGCCTCACCCAGAAGCCTTTGCTGTTCAAATATAATGCACCACAGCTGCCTCACCCAGAGTCCTTTGTGCCCCCGACATCAACGGGGATTAAAAACATGGAAGGCCCCTTTCTCCTACCTACATGCAATACAGGAAAGAATAAAGTCATCATTTCGGGTAGAAAGACAGTCCAACTTGAGTTTGCAATAAGCACACAACACAGTGAGCTTCAGTTTTCCCAGTGGAGGAGGTTCGTGTCCCCATCAGGATGACCTTTGTATTCCAAGGTTATCCAGAATTCCAGATGTGTCAATTGCACAGTTGTTTAGGTTCTAGGAAGAAGGGAATGTGTTTATACATGAGAGAAAATTGAATATTGGCAATATAGTAGAGAAAATGAGGTTTAAAGATCCTACAGTATGGCCGAGTAAGTTCTGAAGTACAGATAAATAGCTAAAAACATAAAAGATTGCCCAGTCAGCCCTTTTTCGGGGGAGGGAGGGAGGGATGGAGGGAAGGAGGAAGGGAGGGAGAGAGGGAGGGAGGGAGGGTACCTAGTTCATGGAAAGCAGATTTCCCAAATTGCCCAGATAATGTCTTTATTCTCAGAATGTGTTGGACCATCAAAAACGAATTTTATCTATTATCACCATAAGCTGACTGATTTGGAATCCTCTGCTATTGTTGGCATACAAACCCTTGGAGATAAAGACTGCTATCACAGCATATTTCCAAGAGCTGTGGAGCCAGAATTCTGGGCTGACATTCAGGGCTGTCAAGAGAGCAATATGGGCATGAACAAGGGACTTGTCTTGTCCTCTCTTATTCTTCTTTGTAACACTTAAATGTAACCCACCTCCAGTGAGGTTTCCACATGTACAGTTCTCACACCTGCGTGGTAGGCCCTGGGAAAGCTTATTTCTTTTCAAAAAGGAATTTCCTTTTTAGTTAACATTTTATATATAAAAAACAAATAGATGTATACATACAAATGGGTGAGTCCATTTAGTGTTTCCATATGAAAATATTTTATGGGCTGACTGACCACCTGGTATTAGATATCCCATTACAGGGTTCATCCATAGAGAACACTCAATTTTCCTCTTTAATGGTCATTAATTGCCTCTAACATTTCTTGTACTGCTCTTGTGAGAGTTCTCCTGACCATGCTGCCACAGCAACCTGGGTTGTCATCATTCAGATCTTATCTAGAAAACCATATGGTCAAGAGTTATGATTAGTTTCCTTGAATATACAATCTTGTACCATGTAGCAAAAATAGTTAAAGAAAAAGAGGTCATGGATTTGAGTTGAGAGACACAAAAATAGAAAGTACATAAATATGGAACACATGTATCAATTTTTAAAAAATTGATAAAAGTGAAAGAGTTTCCCTAATATGAGGAGGATTTGTTGGAAATTTTCCAAATGGATTTTTAGATTTTCAATAAAAATACTTTTATGGAAATGGCAACAAAAGATCTGCTATTTTCTATTTTATCAAATAATGCATACAATGTTATTTTTCTCTTTACTTTTGCCCTCAACAGATGTTATGATATTATTAGTTGTTCCTGTGTCTGTCCCTTCACAATATCCCTTGTATTCAAAGTTGAATATCCTTGTAGAGAAAACACTGTTTTAAAATAGGCTATAAATTTTATGCATGGTAGAAACAATGATGAATCCAGAAATTTAATAATATAAAGCCAATACCTTAGATATTCTTAATATTTTGCATACTTAATGCTTGCATGAAAAGATTTTATGGATGT
This sequence comes from Mus musculus, assembly GCF_000001635.26. NCBI lineage: Eukaryota > Metazoa > Chordata > Mammalia > Rodentia > Muridae > Mus > Mus musculus. The sequence continues at coordinate 151,434,258 of NC_000068.7, forward strand.
GTGGTCCCACAAAGAAAATATCTAATAATTTTATTAAAATAGTACTTAATTAAAAAATATATAATAGGCTAGTGAGATGCCACTGGCTGTTC